>NC_070620.1:13612424-13915454 GCF_027172205.1 Podarcis raffonei | reverse complement strand
TAAAAGACTTGGAAATAAGAACTAAGGTGGTAGAGGATTCAACAAAACGCACGCAGAAAGATATAAAGGAAGTAAAAAGACAGACAGAACAAATTAGAGGAGAAATTACAGAAATGAATATGGCACAGGAGGAGATGTTGGATAATCTATCTACTCTGGAAATGCGGCAAAAAGAGCGAAATCTGAAATTCAGGGGTCTCCCGGAGACGCCAAATGAGAATATAAGAGCTAAAATAATAAGAGAACTGGCTGGGTGGATGGAACTAAGAGAAGAAGATATTGGACCAATGATAATGAATGTCTTTAGAATAAAGGTTAGATCAGTGAAAGCAAGGGCAAAAAAGCTTCCTGGATATGTTCTAGTCATGTTTAACTCATTGGACATAAGAAATGAAATACTGAGACTGAATTACAACAAAAATGTATGCATAGATGGAGTGAAAATCTTGATTTTTAGGGAGATCCCTGCCAGGTTTCTGAAACGAAGGGGAATTTATAAACAAATGGTGAGTCTATTGAAAAGGAATGGAATTCAGCATAGATGGGAATTCCCAGAAGGAATCTCCTTTTACTTTAAAGATAAAAGATTCAAACTAACTAGCCCCCAAGAGTAAGAAAAATTCTCCAGAAGATACGACAAAGAGTTAGGGAGGACAGGAAAAATAAAACCAAGACAGGACCAGAAAGAGGAAGAAAAGGAAAAGGAGAAAGAAGAAGAACAACAGGAAGAAGAGGAGGAACAAGAAGAAGAAGACAACAACAAAGAACAGTAAACTTAGCGCGACTGAGTGAGAACTCTTAGATAAAAGAAATAATGAACCTGAAAGTATTTTCTTGGAATGTGAATGGGATGAACAATTTAAATAAGAGACGAAACGTTAACCATGTTTTGATTAAACGAAACCTAGATATCATATGCCTGCAAGAAACCCATGTAGCAAAAAAACATAAAAGAATTTTAAGTAATAAAAAACTGGGCCAAGAGTTTATTGTGTCAGACTCGAACAAAAAGAGAGGTGTGGTAATATATGTAAAAGAGAAGCATGATCCAAAATTAATTTTTTTTTTTTAAAATAAATTTTTATTCATTTTCCAACACATATTAAATAACAATACAGGACAATACAAAAACAAACACACATATAAACATGTATAATTTCTTAACCTTCTTTTCCTTAAACCTTCTTTCAACGACTTCCCCATACCTCCTTTTTCTGCATCCTTGTTTTAAATTTTTCCAGCAACCTCTAATTTTATTTACTTATGGCACTTCCTTTAAATCCTTTTTCCCATGTCCAATTGTTTATCACTGCAATTCTATTTTGCATTACTCAAAACATTTTAGCACTCATTAATTTTACAACAGTTCTTAAGGTAAACTTTAAATTTCTTCCAGTCTTCTTCCACCGTCTCTTTCCCTTGGTCTCGGATTCTGCCGGTCATCTCAGCCAGTCCCATGTAGTCAATCACCTTCGTCTGCCATTCTTCCAGTGTGGGTAGTTCTTGTGTCTTCCAGTACTTTGCTAAAAGTATTCTTGCTGCTGTTGTCGCATACATAAAAAACGTCCTATCTTTCTTTGACACCAATTGGCCTACCATGCCCAGGAGAAAGGCTTCTGGTTTCTTCACAAAAGTGCATTTAAGCACCTTTTTCATTTCATTATAAATCTTTTCCCAGAAAGCCTTAATCCTTGGGCACGTCCACCAAAGGTGATAAAAAGTACCTTCAGTTTCATTACATTTCCAGCATTTGTTATTGGGCAAATGATAAATTTTTGCAAGCTTGACTGGGGTCATGTACCACCTATAAATCATTTTCATAATATTCTCTCTTAAGGCATTACATGCCGTAAACTTTATACCGGTGGTCCATAACTGTTCCCAGTCAGCAAACATAATGTCATGTCCAATGTCCTGTGCCCATTTAATCATAGCTGATTTAACCATCTCATCCTGTGTGTTCCATTTCAACAGCAAGTTATACATTCTTGACAAATTCTTAGTACTGGGTTCCAAAAGCTCTGTTTCTAATTTCGACCTCTCCACCTGAAAGCCAATTTTCCTGTCCTGCTTAAAAACTTCATTTATCTGGTAATAATGGAGCCAATCTCTTACTTTGGATTTCAATTTCTCATAACTTTGCAATTTAACTTTTCCCTCCTCATACTCTATAATTTCCCAATATTTCGGCCATTTAGATTCCATGTTTAATTTTTTCACTTCCTTAGCTTCCATCGGTGACAACCACCTGGGTGTTTTGTTTTCCAACAAGTCTTTATATCTAATCCATACATTATATAGGGCTTTTCTGACAATATGATTTTTGAAACCTTGGTGAATCTTAACCTTGTCGTACCATATATATGCATGCCAGCCAAATCTATTATTAAACCCTTCCAAGTCCAAAATGTCTGTGTTTTCAAGAAGCAGCCAGTTTTTCAGCCAGCAAAAAGCCGCTGATTCATAGTACAATTTTAAGTCCGGCAGGGCAAACCCCCCTCTTTCTTTTGCGTCAGTTAGTATCTTAAATTTTATTCTGGGCTTTTTGCCCTGCCAGACAAATCTAGATATATCTTTTTGCCACCTCTTGAAACAATCCATTTTGTCCACAATCTGCAATGTTTGAAACAAAAATAACATTCTCGGCAAGACATTCATCTTAATAACAGCAATTCGGCCTAACAAGGAAAGTCTCAAACTTGACCATATTTCTAAATCTTTTTTCACTTCTGCCCAACATTTCTCATAGTTATCTTTAAATAGATTCACATTCTTAGATGTCAGATTTATCCCCAGGTATTTCACCTTCTTTGCTATCAATAAACCAGTATCATTCTGGAATTTCTCTCTTTCTGCACTTGTTAAATTTTTGTCCAATACTTTCGTTTTCTGTTTATTCAGCTTGAAGCCTGCTACTTGACCAAATACTTGTATTAACTCTAAAACTCTTCTCGTACTAGTGTCTGGCTCTTGTAAAGTTAAAACTAGATCATCTGCAAATGCTCTCAGTTTGTACTGTTTAGCTCCGACCTGAACCCCTTTAACCAGCTGGTCCCCTCTAATCATGTTTAATAAAACCTCCAGGACTGATATAAAAAGCAGTGGGGATATTGGGCATCCCTGTCGTGTCCCTTTTTCAATAGCAAATTCTTCTGTAACCACATTATTTACAATCAATTTTGCTTTTTGTTCAGAGTAAATCGCACTTATACCGTTCTCAAAACCTTGGCCTACCCCCATCCCTTGGAGATTCTTTTTCATAAAACTCCAAGAAATATTGTCAAAGGCTTTCTCCGCGTCCACAAATATTAGTACTGCCTTAGTGTTAATATTAACTTCCAGTAACTCCATAATGTCTATTATGTTTCTCACATTCTCTGACAAATGTCTTCCTGGAAGAAAGCCCGCTTGGTCTTTATGAATCTCCCCCACCAAAACTCTTTTCAATCTTTTTGCTAAAATGTCTGCAAAAATTTTGTAATCCACATTGAGTAATGATATAGGGCGGTAGTTCTTGACCTGGTTCTTCTCAATCTCTGACTTTGGTATAAGTGTGATATAAGCTTCTTTCCACGATTCAGGTGCCTTTTTCCCCTCTAAAATTTCATTACAAACCTCCTTCAACGGTTGTATAAGCCATTCTTTCAAAGCTCTGTAATATCTGGAGGTTAGTCCATCGGGTCCTGGAGATTTTCCCAATTGCATACTTTGAATGGCTCCCTCAATTT
Organism: Podarcis raffonei; assembly: GCF_027172205.1. Lineage (NCBI taxonomy): Eukaryota > Metazoa > Chordata > Lepidosauria > Squamata > Lacertidae > Podarcis > Podarcis raffonei. The sequence continues at coordinate 13,911,726 of NC_070620.1, read as the reverse complement.
CTTGATCAGTAATCTTCTGGTTTAAAATCGCTTTACTTTGTTCAGAAATTTTTTGTAATCCATATTTTTTGAGAAATTCTTCTATTTCTTTTTCGTTCACCGGCCCTTGTGCATAAAGTCTCCTGAAATAACTCTGAAAACAGTTTCTAATCTCATTTGGTTTATAAATGTTCTTTCCTTCCACTTCTAGGTTTGTAACTGTGTTCTGTTTTTGTCTCTTCTTCAATTGCCATGCCAGAAGTTTCCCACATTTATCAGCCGATTCAAATGACCTTTGTCTCATTTGTTTTATTTTCCATTCTATCTCTTGGTTCATCAAGTCCATATATTGTCTCTGGTAAAACTTAATTTCTCTCAAAATTTCATGTGACTTTGGTTTAGATCTCAATTTCTTTTCCCCTTCTTTTATCTTTTCCAAGATCTTATCCTTCTTCTCATTATGTCTCTTCCTTTTTATAGAATTCTGTTGTATTAAAAATCCTCGCATGACGGCTTTACTTGCGTCCCAAATTACTCTTTTTTCCACTTGTGTTCTCAGATTTATCTCAAAGTAGTCCTTCAATGCCTTCTGGGCCTTTTTATACACCTCTTCATCTCTAAATAGGGAGTCATTCATCCTCCATCTAAAGGATCCAGCTGTTGTTGTGTTCATTTCCATCTTTACGGCGTTATGGTCGGAGCAAGTCTTTGGGCAGATTTCCACTTTCTTTATCTTAGATGCCATTCCACTAGTTACCCAAATTTGGTCAATTCGAGTCCAGGTCATTTTTGCCTCAGAAAAGAAAGTTCCCTCTCTCTCAAGAGGATTCCTTGTTCTCCAAATGTCAATCAGGTTCATGTTATCAGTCATTTCAAAAAAGGTCTTAGGTAGTCTCCCATCTTTGGAGACCACCTGTCTTTGTGCTTTGTCCATATTTGTAGAGACCACTCCATTCATGTCTCCCATTAAAATTACATTGTAATCCAAATAGTCCATTAATGTCTCATGCAATTTCTTAAAAAATTCTGACTTCCCTTCATTCGGTGCATAAACTCCTATAATCAATAGTTTTTCTCCTTGAACTTGAATTTCAATTGCCAAATATCTTCCTTGTTCATCTTTGAATACAAATTTAGGAACCAACTTTTCCTTTGCATAAATCACCACACCTCTTTTCTTCACTTTGTCCGATGAAACAAATTCTTGTCCTAATCTTTTGTTAATAAGTAGTTTTCGATGAACTCTGGTCACATGAGTTTCTTGTAAACAAATCAAGTCCAATTGTTCTTTTTTCAAAATATGAAAAACCTCACGTCTTTTTCTAGGGAGGTTCAGTCCATTACAATTCCAGCTTAAAATTTGCAGAGACATCTTGTTATTTATTTAGTTACTCCCCCAGCTGCTCCCAGCAGGTCTTCTTCTGTTGGTGTTTTGATCCCGAAGGATAGGTTTGAAATGTCTGGTACTTCTGTTAGGTCCGTAGGTTCCACCGTTCCCTTCGAAAGGTCCTCCTGGTTCCTTGCCAAAAATTGTTCTTTGTCTTGCACTGATTTTATCTTGATTTTCTTTCCCTTATAGTTGAAAGACAGGCCTTGTGGAAACTCCCATCTGAATAGTATGTTGTTCCTTCTTAATAGGGTGACCAAATCCTTGTAGTAGGTCCTCACTTCCAAGATATATTTAGGAATGTCTTTAAAAATCTGCACACGAAAATCTTCAATCTCAAGGGGTCTTTGAAAATGTAAGTTTAGTATCTTATCTCTCTCTTCCTGGGATCTCAGGGTTATCAAGCAGTCTCTTGGACTCTTTCTGTTTTGTCTCCTGCCCAGTCTAAAAGCAGTTATTATTTTAAATTCCTCTTCTTTCAAATCGTCCTGCCAAAATTCCAGAAATTCTTTTGTAAGAAATTCTATCAGATTGTCTTTTTCATTTTCTGGAATTGATCTCAATCTCAAATTTCTATTTTTCCTCTGTAGTTCCATTAAAGAGAAGGCCGCCTCATGTTCTTCCAGCTTTTTACTGACCGGTACCAATTTTTCCTGTACATTTTCTGCAGAATTTTTTGCCTCTTCTGCAGAAGTTTTAGCCTCCTCCGCAATTTTTCTAGTTATTTCATTTTCTTTAACTAATTTATTTATTGTCTCTGTATTTAAATCCAATTTTGTTGACAGCTCAGACAGCTGTTTGGAATTTTCAGTGCTCTGCTTTGTGAGCGCTTCCAAAGATTCATTTATTTTAACTAATGCCCTTGTCACTGTCACTGTATCCATAGAAGGAGTTGTAGCAGCTGCAGCTGGATTTGAAATTGACCCCCTTCTTTTGAGTTCAACTTTACTCTTAGCTCTTGTTATTATTCTCTCTTCTGTTGGGCCACTCATCCCAAGGTCGTTCCCACGGGAATTACTTTCAGTTGGAAAATTCCACAAGTCTATTCCTTGCAATAAAGGTAATAACAATTTCCCTGCAGCCTCTAGAGGGAGCAGTCCAAAGTTCCTATTGCAAAACAGCAGAAGCTCCTTTCAAAGGCAACAAAAGTAATAATTGTTAATTGTATCCAAGTAATAGCAAATTGTGACTTTCCAGAGTCCCAGACTTGCCACCAGTAAAGTCTTTACTGGTTATAAAAGGGCAAAGCACCAACTTTGTAACTTTGTAACAACCTCCAGTGACAGCTCTCAGTCCCGGTGACTCACTTTCCAGGCAGCCCTCCCCAAGGGCTCAAGACGGCAGAAATTTCCCCTTCTATGCTTTCTCCATGCAGGAAAGATAAATCAAAAGTCTTCCCCCCCTGCTCCTGCCTGCTAAAAGGGGGGATTAAGTCCAATGTTCGAGTCCGTCAATTTTTTAAAGCTGCTTCCTGTCAAATTGCAGCCTCCTATTTCGTTGCTTTGATTGCATGCAGTCCGAGGAAGGCAGACTTCCTTATTTTTTGCCTTCTCCGTTTTCAGCCAATTTCTATTTTTCCTTTTAAAATTTTGTTCCTTCTTACTCACGGATAGTCCAATTACGTTCCGAATGTCAGGAAGAAATCGACGCTCTCCGTCAAATGGCAGCACGGCTTCACTTCGCGGGCTGGGTAGCGGCTCTCAGTACCGCGCTCCCCGATGCCGCTCCGGAGCCTTTAAAAAGACTCCTTTGCAGTGAGGGGGGGCGCTTAAGGTACCCACCGAGCCTCCTTGCTCCCAGGCTTCTGCGCCTGAGATTTTAGGGGTCCCCGCTTCGCCGTAGCGGTCAGACCCGAACTCACGAAGCAGCCTCCTGGAGCGGAGCTCAGCAGGAGGCGGCCATTAGACGCTGGCGCCGACCGGAAGTCCCCCGATCCAAAATTAATTTTTAAGGAGGATGAGGGAAGAATATTGATTGTACAAATTGGGTTTCAAGGGGGGAAATGGCTGACTGTGGGGATTTATGCACCAAACGATAAGAAAGCTGAATTTTATACAAAGTTGAATGAAATAATGTTAGAGTATTTAGATCAGAAATTGATACCACTGGGAGATTTTAATGGAGTGGTGGTACCGGATTTAGACAGATTAACAAAGAGGCGAAATACATATGAAGGTAAACTGCCGAAGGCCTTCTTTGATATGGCCAATACATTGGGAGTAATTGACATCTGGAGATTAAGGAATCCAACAGTAAGACAATTTTCATTCCACTCTGAACCAAACCAAAGCTTCAGCAGAATAGATCAGATCTGGGTTTCTAAGATTCTAACACCGAGAGTAACCAGAATTGAAATCCCCCCAAAAACCCTGTCAGATCATAATCCGCTATATATGGAATTAAAAGGAAAGGACCCTTCTACACATAGATAGAGAATGAATGAGAGCTTATTTCATGATCAGAGAGTAGTGGAAACTGCAAAAGAGACAATAACAGACTATTTTAAATGGAATCTAAACAAAGAAACACCAATTGAAACAGTCTGGGATGCGAGCAAAGCGGTGATAAGGGCTTTCCTGATTCAAAAAAACAGCTTCCAGAAAAGAGGGAGAGAGAAGAAGAAAGAAGAGATCCTGTCCCAGCTCATGGAGAACGAAAAACAGCTAATAACAAAACCTAAACATGAAATAATAAAACAAAATATAAAAATGTTGCAGTCTCAGTTCTCCATGGTGGTGGGACAGGAGATCGAATGGAAAATAAAAGCCATGAGACAAAAAAAAATTGTGTTTTTTTTTTTAAAGATATTTATTGAAATTTTCAAAAGAATAAAAACAAAACATAAAGAAAAAAAAACAATTAAACACACATACAATTTACACTTCTTACTGTCAATGACCAATTTCCTTGACTTCCCCACACCTCCCCTTCTTGTATTCCAGTTCCAATTTTTAGCTCAGCAAGTTCTTGTCCCCAAACTTTACCTTATTTTCTCTAATTCATTTTAGTTAACCAATTTTAACTTATAAACCTCAATCTTTATACATCAATACTTATTCTTCAAAATCTTTTTCTAGGTTCACCCCATCAATTTAATTAACCAATTTTAACTTATAAACCTCAATCTTTATACATCAATACTTATTCTTAAAAGTCTTTTTCTAAGGTCGGCCCCAATTCCCTTCCCCGAAATCCCCATTTTTATGTTAGTGGCAAAACCAAATTAATTAAAACAGAATATAGTTATACACCCTTTGGATTCCCAAAGCCCCACCACCCCCTTTCCCGGTTTCGAACCCCAACAAAAAGTCCATCAGTCCATCTGCAGTCAGCCTGGCGACCTCACGTCCGAGGCTCTCAATTCTCTCTCAATTCCTCTCTGCCGGTTTTTTTGATAGTCCTTTATATTAAGCTCCGAATCTCGAAGGAGCTCTGTCCCAATAAGGTCCATGTTTCTTCCAGCCAGGCCTCCGTATTTAAAAATGGAGCCAAAATCTTGTTTCCTACTTCTCTTAAGTCCAAATGTCCCAAAAGCTCCAGTTTCCACTTTAGCCAAGTTTGTATTCCATAGGTCTTCAGATCTCCACATAGGGAGATCTCTCCATTCTCCATTCTTCAATTCAAACCAAATTTTCATCATCCTGATCTTATTTTCCTTTGTATCCATCTTAACCGGCCTCTGGCTCTCCTCAATCATCTGTGGCATTATAGCTCCTCCTTCTTTTTCCTTCGAATCATCATGTTCCTCTTTGATCACATTCTCAGATTTCTCAAATTTCTTTTCATATTCAGCTGCAAAAATTTTTAAGTCAACTGCAAAACTTTCCTGTTCAACTGCAAAAACTTGAGTCAAGTCCCTCCCAGGCTCAGCAACTTTGTTTACTGTTCCATTCAATATTGTCACATTTGTTGCCAAAACATCACTCTGTTCCTGCAACTTTCCCAAGAGAAAAAAAGTCTTCTCCAGTTCAGCCAGTATTTTTCCACTTACAGCCATTTTTGTAATGTCCTAAACCCCCTCTAGAGGGATTCTAGTTTCTTAATATCTTCCAGTTCCAACCCAAAAGTCAAGTTAGCCTTTTCTTCTTTATTTTTAACAATTTATTACCAAATTGTAACGAATATAACCAGCAAAGACAGCAGAAACAAAGTTCTCCTTTTTTCCCAACTTTGACAGCTAGTTTGACAGCTGTCAAAGTCTTTATGTCTCTTCCGCAGGCTCTCTCACCGATCGCTCCCGGGTCTTGGGGGAGGGGTGAATTCCGTTCTCAATGTTAGCTCTTATCCTCCAGCACAATCACTTAAATTGCCCCAACGTAGAGTTAATTGCTTTTCTCCACAAAGAAGAAAGGTATTCTCACAACCTTAGTAATAAAATCCTTGCTTTACGATGTTTACAAGGTGGGTAGGCGGACTTCCTCTTTACACCTTACCCGGTCGTGCCTAATTCCCAAAGAAAATTTCCCTTTTAAGTCCAAATTCCGTGTTACTCACGGGTTGTTGTTTTTAATCCAAATGTTCAGAGAAAGAAGTCAGCGCTCTCCGTCCATGGCATGCGGCTTCACTCAGCAGGGGAAGCAGTCGACTCACAGCACCGCACCGCTCTCCGTCCCCCGTTCCAGAGCCTTTAAAAAGGCTCCTTTGTGGGTCGGGGGGGCGCAAATGGTGCCCGCCGAGTCACCAGGTCCACAGGCTTCAGCGCCTGTGGTTTCTGAGGGTCCCCGCGTCACCGCCGCGGCAGGACCCGACCCCTGCTGAGCCGATTCCCTCCGGAGCTCGGAGGGAATCCGCCATTAGGCGATGGCGCTAACCCGGAAGTCCCGAGACAAAAAAAATTTGAGTCAGCCAACAAAGTTGGGAGATACTTGGCGTGGCAAATAAAAGCAAGACAAAAACAGAACACAATTTGTAAAATAAAAGATGGGGATAAAATGATTGAGGACCCAAAAGAAATTAGAAAAGTATTTCATAGATTCTATAGAGATCTTTATAGGAAAGATAAAGAAGACAATAAGAGAATAGAGAAGTAGAGGGACTTCCAGGTTGGCGCCATCGGTAATGGCGGTTTCCCTCTGACTCTGAGGGATCAGCTTTGCGGGAATCGGGTCTGTACTGCTGCGGCGAAGCGGGAATGCCTCAAAAATCACAGGCGGGTGAAGCCTGTGAGCGTGGGACTCGGCGGGCACCTTTCGCGCCCCCCCAACTTGCAAAGGAACCCAACTACGGGCTCCGGAGCGAAGCGGGGCGAGCGGCGCGGTGCTGTGAGTCGACTGCTTCTTCTGCGGAGTGAAGCCGCACAGCCGTTACCGGAGAGCGCTGACTTTTTCCTGTGACAATTCAGCTATAAAAGCAACTACCCGTGAGTAGGATAAAATTGGAAATAAAAGAAGAAAAAAAAGGCTTGATTCGGTACCGAAGCGGGGAGGTATAAACAGGAAGTCCGCCTTCCGTTTCTTGTAAATAGATCAAAGCAAAGAGACTGTAAGCTAAAACCTTGAAAGACGCTTGAAAAGGACTATAATCCTAACGTCAAACAAGCGATTCCCCCCCCCCCCCGGTTGCAGGAGAGGAGGGGGAAAAGGTTTGAACTGTATTTTCCTGCAAAAAAGGGAGGAAAGGAAGCTAAAATCCATCGCTTAAAACCTGGGAACGGACTGCCAATGGACAATAGGAATGCCGTACGGTGAAAAGCGCTGTTGGTAAATAGAGTACTTTTTGACAACTAACTCTGCAAGAGAGATACAGTGTTTCTGGCTGGCTTCTCCTGGTTTTAAAGTAACTGGGAATTAAGTGAAATTGAAACTGTCGTCTACTTTCTGAATTGGGGGATTAAAAAAAGTTATTTTCTCTAAGTTAACAAGTTATGACTGCTACTGTGTCCCTCTAGAGGAAGTTTGAAACTGTTACAATAACAATTGGGCCAGGGGAATTTTCCACTTTAAAACAAACTCTGGCCGTGGGACTGACCTTGGGTTTTAACTAGAGTGTTATGGCAGATGGAAAAGAAAAGATAGAGTTGCTTCAAGAAAAAACAACGAGGTCTGGTAGATCTTTCCGCACAGACACAGGGTTGCAGCGAAGAGCGTCAACACCTGGCCCCTCTGTACCATCAGGGGCTGCACCTGTACAATCTAAACCAAAAGGAATGGCATCTGAAGATGTTTTAGCTTTGGCACTAGCTAGAATTAATGAATCTTTGGAAAATCTAAGTAAACAAGTGGCTGAAACAAAGCCCTTTCCGAGCCTGCAGAGGAGAGGGTGTTGCGGGCAGGGCCCTCCCACATTCGCGGGGGCTTCCCTTGCCCCCGCGAGAGCTGGGGAATCCCCGGGCGTGCCTGCAACCCAGCCCGCCAATCGGCAGGTGAGGGGAGGCGCAGCCTGGGCTACTTAAGGCCAGGCACGCCCAGGGACCGCCCTCTTTTCCCCCTCGCCCAGCAGCTGAGCGGTTTTTGGTTTTTGCGGCTGTAGGGTTTCTTTTGTGTTTATTTTTGCGAGCAGTTTTACCCCTAGCGTGCCTGTACGCAACATAGTTAAGCGAGGACCCGCACGGGGGTCTAAAAGGAGCTTACCTGGTCCTTGCAGCGGATTCAGCGCAGGCACAACGTCCAGCGGATCGCAAGGATCGGCAGAGGATCGGGTGCCAAGTAGAAGGGTAACGTGTGCTTGAAACACCCTATATCCATCCCCCCCCACCCTTTCCTGCATGGTCCTGTCTGTTGCACCGGTTTTACTTCCAGCCGTCATCCCGGTACGCTTGTTTGTTGCTTCCTGTATCCCTTCCCCCCTCAGCCTTTCCTACACGGATCTCCTGTTGTGCCAGCTTTGTTTCCAAGCGTAATCCCTGTACGCCGCTTGCAGCTTGTCTGTAGTGCCTTAGGGGAGGGTTTCCTTCCATTGCCGGTTGCTAGAGAAGCCACCGGGCGTCACTGTTGCGACGCCACGTGGTGAAGGCAGGGAGGCCATTTTGAGTAAGGGCAGAGTACTGTTGTTCCCCTGCCGGTCGCCATTTTGGGAGGCCACGTGTGAAGCTAGGGCAGCCATTTTGTTTAAGGGAAAAGGGCCTGGCAACCACATTTAAAATTTTAAATAGTCTTGCCTTTGATTTGTTTTGAGTTTATACATATTTCCCGTGGTTCTAGGCTTTGATACACTCGGGTTTACTATCAGCGCGCCTCTAAGACACCAGCAGGGGCGCCCCTGCCAGTGCAGTTCGCTGGGATTGGGCATTAACCATTAAATAAATAAATAATAATAATAATAATAAAAAGCCTCATATTTACGCTACTGACTGCTAATCAGTAAAAATCTAGAAGACAATACTAATATATATCGCATCTGCATTTGGCAGCTACTGTTTATTTCGCATTTTGGTGAACAACAAATTTCTATTTTTAGTTACGTTGGTTGGAGCTAGGTTCCCGTCTTCTGCAGTGGGTTTAAGCGAACTCATGGCGAACACTGCCATCTAGCGGCAAGAAATATATTTGCAGTTTTTTTTATTTTTATTTTTATTTTTTATTTTTTGTGCAGTGCATTTCAGATCCCTTATTTACAGCAACAGCCAGTGATTGTTGGTAGATCGGGTTGCCTGTTTCCCATTGCGGTTGTTGAATATATATAATATATAATTGCCAGGTATTATAATAAATTTAATAATAAATGAACGAATAATTAAATAAATTTAATTTTAAGTGAATAAATAAACAAATAGATAAGCAGGAGAATAAATATTTAAATGCATAAATAATAATATAGCTAAATTTATATTAAAATAAATAAATAAATAAATAAAATAAAATAAAATAATCTAAATAAGGCAATTAAAGTTTTGAATTAAAATAATAATAATAATAATAATAATAATAATGAAAATAAAAATAAAATAAAATAAAATAAAATAAAAATTAAATAAATAAATAAATAAATAAAAATAACTAAATAGGGGAGGAAAAGGAAGCGTATTCACTGTCAGTGTAGCCCATACTGAACTGTCCTTTCGACCGTAGGTTGTTGGCCTTGGATTTAGGAATGGCTTCAGGTGGTGACCAGCAGCCATCTACTTCTGGCACCCAGCCAGCATCCAATAGTTCTGGGGGTGAACAGTTACCAGCCATGCCATGCGACCCTCAGGCTTTCGCCCAATTTTTTGTGGCGTTCGAAACCTTTTACAGACAATGCAGGTCTAGAGGATCGCTAGCGCTTCCAGCACCCGAGCCATCAGAAGACGTGATACCTGATACGCCCCCGAATATCCAAGGGCAGCAGGGTGCTGAGGCAAATCCGGGGGTCAACGCACATCCCGGGCCCTCAGTAGCAAGCCGCCCTAATACTCGTGCCCAGGCAGCTATTGCTAGGAAGGCTAGCCATAACGCAGGCAGAGCGAAGGCGCCAGCGAAGGGTCCCAGTAAGGGGAAGGCGCCTACCAAAGGTACCAGCGGCAATACCCTCTCACTGGCTGCAGATATCCCTAGTGTCTTTCAGGGACAGCACCCTCAGCACAGCTCAACAGAGGACAGTGCATGTTCCGGCTCCGAGGGGGAGCAACCGGATCCTCCAAGTGCTCAGCCGGCGGCCAGCGGGAGCACGCCAATCAGTGAGGCGCAAGGGGGTAAGAGGAAAGCTAAGAAGAAACATACGTCGGCTAAGAGGAAACGGAACAAGCAGTCAGAAACCGAGGATGACTCAGGTACGTCTTCTTCCGAGTCGGACTCTGAGGACCAGATGGATGGGTACTGGGGGATAGGCGAGAGCAACCATGGGATTCCGCTCTGGGCACATGAAAGGAGGGCTAACTCCCACCGCAAAACTTTCAATGGAGTGCTGGAATGGAGGGATGGGGCGTTGGTCGATGATGTGAAAGTATCCACCAACCAGGCTACTGATTTCATATTAGGGAACCATTTGTCCCAAAAGAAGAGGAATAAGATCCTCAACGGGGACTATGTCGATATCTTTACCCTCCTACCCCCTGCCAAATTAACGGGAAAGGGCGAAAAGAGGCGTTCCTACGGAAAACGGAGGTATAGAACGCCTAGGGCGGAGCGCACCTTCGAGAATTGGTTAGATGGGTACCAGGTTTTCATGGGTGTCGTTTGCGCCGCTTATCCCCGGCGATCCATGGATCTAGTGGCCTATCTGGCTCACGTGAGAAGGGCGTACTCACTTGCAGGAGAAAGTGCTGCGTTAACGTATGATGAGAACTTTCGTAGGAATGCCTCTCTCCTGTCGTCCACCCGTTGGGACCTAACTGATCCTAATTACTGGGGCGAGGACGTCAATCCCTACATAGAAAAGAAAAACCAGGACCCGGCCAAAACTGGTAAGTTTGAAGCAAAAAGGCGCCGACAGTGCTGGGAGTTCAATCGGGGCGTCTGTTCTCGCCCCTTTTGTAAGTATGCCCATGAATGCGAGCGGTGTTGGGGAAACCACCCCGCCTCCTCGTGCTTTAAGAATAAGCAGCAGCCCTTTCGGGGGGGCAGGGGGTACTTCCACAACAATGCCAGAGGTGCCCCCGGACCATCTCATCAAGGACCTAGTAACCGCCAGTAATCACGAGCTTCGGTTGGCCCATACCCCTATCCGACTCCAGCCACTAAAAGCCCTGCTAGATCTTTACCCAGACCAAAAAGCTGCGCAATACCTGTGGGAGGGTTTCTCAAAAGGCTTCAGAATCCCTGTGGCTGTTCCCCCTACCCCCAGAGATCCGCAAAACCAAAAGTCTGTTAGGGAAAGGCCTGACATAGCCAGGAAGAAGATAGAGAAAGAGATTAAGGCCGGTAGGGTGGCAGGTCCCTTCTCTGCGCCTCCATTCAAAGGGCTTCACCTATCCCCGTTGGGCATCGTTCCAAAAAAGACTCCAGGAGAATTTCGCATGATCCATAACCTATCTTACCCGAGGGGAAGCTCTGTCAACGATGCCATCCCCCAGGAACTTTGTACGGTAAAATATGCCTCTTTTGACCAAGCAGTTAAAATGATTCGGCAATTCGGGAGGGGAGCGCTGCTAGCAAAATGTGATATTGAGTCAGCTTTCCGTCTCCTCCCGGTCCACCCAGCTGACTTTCGCTGGCTGGGCTTTAAATTTCAAGGGGAGTATTTCATCGACAAAGCGATGCCTATGGGCTGCTCCGTAGCCTGTGCGGCTTTTGAGTCTTTTAGTACTTTCCTCGATTGGGCCCTCCGCTTCAGAACAGGGTCTGTGGGCGTGTCCCATTACCTCGATGATTTTATTTTAGTGGCCGACAGTAGGCAGGGCTGTTCCGCCCTCCTAGGGGCTTTCACAGCCCTGTCAGAGGAGTTAGGGGTCCCCCTGGCCGCCGAAAAAACGGAGGGTCCAGCCACTTCCTTGGTTTATTTAGGCATTGAATTGGACACAGTGGCGCAAACATCGCGACTACCGGAAGAGAAGCTGTCCGCCCTTAGAACGGTGATCCAGCAGCTTCTGCCCCTTAAGAAGATCACCCTCAGGCAAATCCAATCCCTGCTTGGCCACCTAAATTTTGCCTGTAGAGTTGTTGCGCCAGGCCGCCCCTTTTGCATCCGCCTGGCTAGATTGGCCGCTGGACTTAGGGCTCCCCAGCATAGGGTTCGCCTTTCCAAGGAAGTAAAGGCGGATTTGGGCATGTGGCTCCAATTCCTCGACAAGTACAACGGCGTATCCTTATGGCAAGAGTCTATGTCCCTAAAGGCCGACTTCCAAGTTCAGTCGGACGCTGCTGGATCTCTGGGCTTCGGGGTTTACTTCCGGGGACAGTGGTGTGCCCAAAGGTGGCCTTCAGAGTGGCAGGGCCAACCCATCACCCGGGACCTCACATTCTTGGAATTCTTCCCTATCGTAGTAGCGGTACATCTTTGGTCAGAGCAGTTCCGTAATCATAGGGTTTGTTTCAACACGGATAATCAAGCTGTGGTAGCGGTTCTGTCTAGACAATCGGCGCGTTCCCCCAGGGTCGGGAATCTCCTGCGGTTATTTGTCCTTCGGTGTTTAGAGCATAACATATACTTTTCAGCCAAATTCGTTCCTGGCATTAACAATGACATCGCGGATGCTTTATCTCGCTTTCAGATGGAGCGCTTCCGATCGTTAGCGCCGGACGCGGAGCAATCATCGATGCCTTTCCCGGAGCATCTCTGGAGTATTGGGAGCAAGAAGTGATGGAAGGGTTATTCGGTGCCGTGGCCCCTTCCACGATGAGATCATATAAGAAGGCCTGGGCCGACTTCTTAAAATTTCGCAGCACCAGGCCCAACGCAGGGCTGTTTTCCATTCCCTCTACGAGGGAGGTTCTCTGCTACTTGGCTCATCTGAGGGGGTTGGGCAGGGCCCCAAAAACTCTTAACATTCAGTCCGCAGGGATTGCATACTTTTGTAAAGCCTTTTTCGCCACAGACCCATGTTCAGCTTTTATCGTCCGTAAGACTCTTGAGGGTTGGCGTCGGCAGCACCCCCCCAGTGTGGATAAGAGGAGGCCCATAACAATAGACATTTTGACCCAGATTCATAAGAAGTTACGGGCAATTTGCTGGTCAAAATACGAAGCGCGCCTGTTTTCGGCCGCCTATTCCATTGCATTCTTTGGCGCTCTCCGCATTGGGGAGGTGGTCTGCGAACGCGGGGCGGTTCACCTCCAGAGAGGTATACTATTAAGTGATTTGTCCCTGTCCGAGTCCGAGCTAATCGTCCAGGTGCGGAGCTCTAAGACAGACCAACATGGTAAGGGTGCGCTCCTACGATTAGCGGCCGTGCAGGGTAGTGGACTCTGTCCCGTAAGAGATACACGGCGTTTCCTCTATTTGAGACCCAGTGGCCCCGGCCCATTTCTGATACATGTGGATGGGTCACTCTTGGCTAGACACCAGTTCACGCGCGTGCTTCGCACCGCACTAACAGCTTGCGGTCTTCCCGCGGCGGAATTTGCAGCCCACTCCTTCCGCATCGGGGCTGCTACCACCGCAATGCATCTAGGACTCTCCACTGAAAGGATCAAGGATCTTGGGAGGTGGAAATCCAATGCGTACAGAGCTTATGTCAGAAAGAACCTATGACTCGCAGTGATAATCCTGACCTTGGCTTTTCCGTATGCTTCCCTTTCAGAATCCAAGAAGGTGCGCATCTGGTTGGTGGGCCACAGCATAGTGTACTGGGCCAAAAACCGTGCTATGAGTTCCGGAATTGGGCATAATTTGAACCTGCCATCGAATGTTGAACTGGCGTGGATTGCGCGTAGGGGAATGCGCTGGAACGAATTTAAACCAGCCGTTATGGCGAGAGCTGCCGCTGAGGGGCCGCCCGACGCATTAATAATTCAGTTGGGGGAAAATGATTTGGTGTACCGCAAAGCTATCGATTTGAGATGGAGCATTTTTGATGATTTGTCTGATTTGAGGGCGGTTTACCCAAACATTACCATTTTGTGGTCCTCGCTGCTTGAGAGGAGGACATGGAGAGATTGTGTGAGCCCGGCAGGAATCAATAAAGCAAGAAAGGTTTTGGAGCGGGCTGTTGTGCGTAGAGTGGCGGATCTGGGCGGGTGTGTCATCGGCCACCCAGGCATCCAGTACAGCAATGAGGCCCTCTACAGATGGGATGGCGTGCATCTTTCAGATGCAGGAAATGACATTTGGTTGGGGGACATCATAGCAGGGATTAGGGGCTGGTTACGGGCCTGAAGGTATTGGCGGCGAGCTTTGCTCGTGTGGCGGCTAGGCATTGGCATGGGGCAATTTGAGGAAGAAGGAGGGGGGAAGGGAGCGCCATCACCTTCCCCCAAGGAGAAGGGGTAGTCCGGTAGAGGACTCCCAGGGGGGGCGTGGCCTTGTCCGAAGCCTGGAGAGGTAGGGCCGCCGGCACGCCCCCGAGCGGTGACACCCGTGGGATCCTAGTTGGCGTACTTCAACAGGACTCCCGCGGTTTGTGTTCAACCCTTCCCGGTCACCATGCCGGGTAGTCGATAGGAGCCAATGCCTAAGGCCAATACCTTCAATTCCGTAATCAATAAAGTTGTGGCCTTTTACGCCCATTAACCTTAACACAATGTGTCTGAGTCTTCATTTCATTGGGGGAGGAAACTTGCCACGCAAATAAACAAGTAGCTGAAGCATCAGTTAAAATTGACCAAAACACTACAAGTATTAATAATTTGGTACAGAAGGTGAACACTAATACAGAAACTATTGAGAAACTGCTACAGGAATCTACTTTGACCCGAAATACAGCTGAAGAAGCAAAGGAGATAGCAGCTGCTGCTGAAGAGAAGATACCACCGATATATAAGCAACTTGAGGACCACAGGTTGATGTTGTCTATGATTGAATTGAAGGAGAAACAAATGAATTTGAGGATCAGGGCTGTACCTGAACTTGAGAAAGACAATTTGATTGACTTTCTTATGCAGGAATTTGCAGACTTTTGGAAACCAGATTTGGAGAAGGAAGAATTTAAGATAGTGAGTGCATTTAGGCTTGGAAGAGGGGGGAAGAAGAACAAGGTGAGAGACTGTTTGATTACCCTCCGAACAAAAGAGGAGAGAGACAAAATCTTGAGTCTGCATTTCAAGAAGACCTTGGAAATACATCAGTCAAGAGTGGAGATATTTAAAGACATTCCAAAACATCTTTTGGAACTAAGGTCCAACTACGGAGATTTGGTCGCCCTCTTGAGAAGTAACAGAATTGTTTTTAGGTGGGAATTTCCCCAAGGCCTATCTTTTAGCTTCAAAGGAAGGAAGATAAAGATAAGATCAGTGGACGACAAAGACAGATTTTTGAAAGATCACAGAGAAGACCTGCAGAAATAATCTGGAGAAGAGCTAAGAGCACTGGAAAGAGGAATACTAGACATAGAAAAATGATCTTTTGGACTGCATAGTTCAGAGAAAGTGACACCACCGACAGAACAAGAACAAACACTTGGTGCAGTTGGAGGAAAAGCAAAGTAACCACATCATGGCTCTGCAACTATTAAGCTGGAATTGTAATGGTCTTAACTCCCCCCAGAAAAGGAAAAGATTTTTTCATTTATTAAAAAAGGAACAATTCGACTTGATTTGTCTACAGGAAACACGTGATAAGGCAACATAGAAAAGGATTGATTAATAAAAGACTGGGTCAGGAGTTTATCTCATCGGATAAAGTTAAAAAAAGAGGAGTAGTGATTTATGCAAAGGAGAGTTTATCACCGAAATTTATCTTTAAAGATGACTGTGATGGGATGGTGAGCTGCTTGTGCGTAAAATCCTAGTCCCTCAGAGTTTGGCTAAGTCCACAAACCTCTGTCTGTGACGGAGCTCCTTAAGCATGGCTCCATCAGTCGCTCGTTGAATCGGACAGTGGGCGTTTACGGAACTTCTTCCAGCATAAAAGCTCCTTAACGGAAACGCGTCTTCTGGACTCTCGGCGTGACAGTTTCCGGCGAGGAGTGGGTGTCCCTACAGGAGGTCCTGAAACCTCCCCACTATTTTCGCTCGAAGTGTCTCTGAGCCCTCCCTCCGACTCACTTTCCCTTGGAACTCCACTTCTCCCCCTGCTGGTCCCCTCCTCAGCTGAATGGTCTCTCTCACCCTCCGTGAGCCCTTTCACCTCCTGCGTCTCAGATGGCAGTTCCCTGACATCCACCTCCCCTCCAGGGCCCCCTTCACCCCCTTCCCTCCCCTCCTCTGCGGGAGGCGAGGGAGCAAAACCCCTGAAGGAACCTCCCTCATCTTCCGAAGTTTCGAACACTTCCCTCCACCTCTTGCTGTTTCCGGTTTCCAAGTACTCCTCCTCATCGGAGTCTGTTCCTCCTTCCAACTCCGATTCCCTGAATCCTTCCAGTTCCTCCTCATCGTCGGTGGTGCCAAAGTACTCCCTCCGGAACCTCGCTACTGGCTGAGGTTTCCTGGGGAACCTTTGGTGGAACGTTTCGATCAAGATCTCGTCACGGACCTCCTCTGCCATCACCCAGGTGTTTTCCGACTCCGGTTCCCCTTCCCACGCGACCAAATACTCCACCTGATTACCCTTCCACCTGGAGTCGATGATTTCCGTCACATGGTTGCTGCTTTCCCTTTCTTCTATGGCTGGCCCCCGTGTGGATACCCCTTCACCTTCCCCCCTATATGGTGACAGTAATGACCTGTGGAATACTGGGTGCAGTTTCATGTGGTTCGGTAACCGGAGTCTGAAAGCCACTGGGTTGACCTGTTGGATGACCTCAAATGGTCCCAATCTTTTGGGTCTCAATTTCTTGCAACCCCCCTTGAACGGCAACCCTTGGGTTGATAGCCAGACCTGACTCCCCACCCTAATGGTTTCACCTTCCCTTCTGCTCTTGTCTGCCTGCCTCTTATATTCTTCTTTGGCCCTTTCTAAGTTGAGTTGGAGTTGACGATGGATCGCTTCCATTTCTTCTACAAAATGTTCAGCGGCCGGGACGCTCCATCTCTCCCCTCCTCCCCCTGGAAACGCCCTGGGGTGGCACCCATAATTAGCCAAAAAGGGGCTCATCCCGGTGGACACATTCTCTGCATTATTGTAAGCAAATTCCGCTAGCGCCAACTTTTCGACCCAATCGTTCTCTCTGTCATTGACATAACACCTCAGGTATTGTTGGAGGATACCGTTTGCCCTCTCCGCCTGCCCATTGGTCTCAGGGTGCCTGGCAGTCGAAAAGTTGACCTCTACGTGCAACAAGCTCATAAGTTTCCTCCAGAATCTGGACGTGAACTGTTTCCCTCTGTCGGAGACCACCCTCAAGGGGGCGCCATGCAGCCTAAAAATATGCTCTACAAACAATTTCGCTGTCTCTTCCGCCGTGACTGCATGTGAGCAAGCTACAAAGTGACCCATCTTAGTTAACAGGTCTACTACGACTAGTATGGCGGTTTTCCCCTGGGATTTAGGCAGATCAGTCATAAAATCTATCGATACCGCCTCCCACGGTCGTTCTGGTGTGGGTAACGGTTCTAATAACCCCGCTGGTGCCCGCCTTTCTCCTTTGGCTCTCTGGCATTGGTCACACCTTCTCACATACTCCCGTACATCCTCCCTCACCTTGGGCCACCAAAACTCCCTGGTCACCAACCACATGGTCTTGTGTTGCCCAAAATGCCCCGCTGTGGGATTGTCGTGCAGCTGTTTGAGTACTCTCCCCCTCAATTCCCCTTCGGGTATATATAGTGCCCCTTTGTAATACAATGCCCCGTTTCTTTCTTCAAAACCTCCGGGGTCTTCTCCCTCTCTCCTTAAACCTCTGAGCTTATCCTGGGCGTATTCATCATTTACCGTTCCCTCTACCAGTTCTCTTTGCCCCACCCAGGCCGCCCCACACACCCAGTGGTCCTCTGGGATAATATGTCTCTCTTCAGGCGCTCCCTCCCCCTCCAAATATTCAGGTTTGCGAGAGAGAGCGTCCGCTCTGATGTTTTCTGGACCTGGCACATAGCAGATTTCAAAATGGAATTTGGAGAACTCCTGGGCCCATCTCACTTGTCGTTGGTTGAGCACTCGTGCCGTTCTCCAATACTCCAAATTCTTGTGGTCC
Source organism: Podarcis raffonei (assembly GCF_027172205.1). NCBI lineage: Eukaryota > Metazoa > Chordata > Lepidosauria > Squamata > Lacertidae > Podarcis > Podarcis raffonei. The sequence goes on along the minus strand of NC_070620.1, from coordinate 13,893,841 downwards.
GTACACACTTGCACCTTATGCTGTGCGCCAATTAGTAAGTGTCTCCATCTCCGGAACGCTTCGTGAATGGCGAGTAGTTCTCGGTCATATACGGTGTAGTTCCTCTCGGATTTGTTCAGCTTACGCGAAAAGAAGGCACACGGTCTCCATTCCGACTTATTGCTCCCTGGCTGAAGCAGCACCGCCCCCACCGCCCGGTCTGAGGCATCAGTTTCCACTCTCATGGGTTTTTGTAAATCCACATGCAGGAGCTGTTCTTCCGAAGCAAATGCCCTTTTCAATTCCTCAAATGCTTGCTCCGCCTCCGCCGTCCAAACGAATTTCTTCTTGCTGCTTAGACAGTCCGTGATGGGAGCCGTTAAGTGGGCAAAGTTCTTGATGAATTTACGGTAAAAGTTCCCAAACCCTAAGAACCTTTGCACATCCTTTTTCGTTTTCGGTGTCTTCCATTCCAGCACCGCCTGGACCTTGCCTGGATCCATGGCTAATCCCTTGTCTGATAAGCGGTACCCCAGGAATTCCACCTCCTTGGTGTGAAACTGACACTTCTCCAATTTCACCCACAGCTGGTTTGCTTGCAGCTGGCTCAGCACTTCCCTGACATCCTTTACATGCTGCTCCTCATTCTCTGAATATATCAGCACGTCATCGAGGAAGGCCACGCAATTCTTGTAGAGCAAAGGTCCCAGGACATGGTTCATGAGCGATTGAAAACAGGCGGAGCCTGATTGCAATCCGAATGGCATAACGAGATATTCAAAAGCCCCCAAAGGGGTGAACATGGTGGTTTTCCATTCATCCCCTTTCTTTATTCGCATCAGGTTGTATGCCCCTCTCAGGTCCAGTTTCGTGAATATCTTTCCCTTCCTCACCCTGGTCAAAATGTCATCAATCCTGGGCATGGGGAAAGTCACTGGTTCTGACACGGCATTTAGCCGCCGGTAGTCCACTACAAGCCTGGGTTTATCCGTGTTTTTTTTGTCCACAAAAAACACTGGGCTCCCCCCCACCGCTCTGGACTCTCTGATGAAGCCCCTCTTCAGGTTTTTATCAATAAACTCCCTTAACTCCTGCATTTCCCTGTCTGACATGGCGTACAGCTTGCCCACGGGGAGCTGGGCCCCAGGGACCAGGTTAATTTGGCAGTCAAAGTCTCTATGCGGTGGTAGTTTATCTGCTTCCCTTTCGCTGAAGACCTTGCTCAGGTCAGCGTATTGTTTGGGCACCTTCCCTTTGTCCGCCACTTCCGTCCCTGCTAGAAAGGCTTTTGCCCCTTCTGGCACCTTTCCCTCTCTGCAGTGTTCCAGGCAATGTGCTGACCCAAAGGAGACCACTCTCTGATGCCAGCCCACTAGCGGGTCATGCAACGCTAGCCAGCTCATTCCCAAAATGACGGGAGCCCCTCCCAGGGTGGCCACATTGAACGCTATCCTTTCGGTGTGCCTGGCCACCCTCATAACCATTGGGACGGTCTGTAGGCTAACTTCTCCTCCCAACAGCTCCCTCCCATCGATCGTGGTCACCTGCAGGGGGTTGCTTAAAGGGAGTGTCTGTATCTGGTGTTCAGCTGCAAACTCCTTACTCATAAAATTACAGGAGCTGCCTGAGTCCAACAGCGCCTTTGTCTTTAGTGGGTATCCGTTTGCCAGCTCTAGCAACACCTCTATTACTAGGGCTGGTCTTGGAGGTTCCGGGGTGGGCACTTTTACTGCTCCTTGGCCTGGCTGCAGTGCCCTGACGGTGGCAGCCAGGCGTTGGCTTTTACTGGCTCCTGGACTCCCTCCTCCTTCCCCCCAACAGCTCCCGCCATCCCTTGCCATTCCTTTCTTTGCGGGCAGACTCTGGCAAAGTGACCTGGCTGCTGGCAGAGATAACATTTCTTGGCGCTCTTTCCCTCCTTCTTCCTCCCTTCACTGGGATTTGAAACTGCGCGCGCGCGCGCTGTTCCAACTTCCATCGGCTCTCCTGGCGGGAAACTCGGCTCTGGAATCTCTGGAATGCGGAAATCCCTCCAACGCTCTCCTTTCCCCTCCCGCTTCTCCAAGGCTCTTGCCTCCTGGAGCGCTCCAATGGTCAGCGCTGATTTGGTCAGCTGGTCCATAGACTCCGCCCTGGGCACCCGGGAAAGTTCGTCTTTCACCGCCGAAGAAAGCCCCTCTTCAAAGAGCATTTGAATGGGTTCCGCCGATAGGTCCCATCCCAATTTATGTATCAACATTGTAAACTCAGTCCAGTACTCACGAACCGATCGGCTCCCCTGTTTGCAAGCCATCAATTGTCTGCGCACCAGTCCCTGTTCAATCTCGCTGGTAAACATCATATCCATGGCGCGAAAAAACTTCCTCGTGTCCTTCAGCATTTCACTATTCCCTGCCATCAGGGGTCTAACCCAGTCTCTTGCCCCCCCTTCGAGATGGCCAATCACAAACGCCACTCGCGATGCCTCGTCGGGAAAGTCGTTAAACTGCAGTTCGAGAGCATACTGCATCTCTGTCCTAAAGGCTTGGTAGTTCCTGGGGTCCCCCCCAAACTTCTGCACCAATCCTGGCATCTTTCTTGCTAGTGTAGCGCCTTTTGCCTTTTCTGCATCCTGCGCCCTCCTTTTTTCTAGCCTCGCCGTTTGCAGTGCTAGCTGGACTTCCAACACCCTGTACCTTTCTTCCAGGCTTGGACCCTCTCCAGCTCCTCCTGCTCCCCCGGCTCCGGCTGGGTTGCTCATGATGCCTCTCTGCACAAGCTGCTTTCAGGGTCTGTCCGATTGCTGTGATGGGATGGTGAGCTGCTTGTGCGTAAAATCCTAGTCCCTCAGAGTTTGGCTAAGTCCACAAACCTCTGTCTGTGACGGAGCTCCTTAAGCATGGCTCCATCAGTCGCTCGTTGAATCGGACAGTGGGCGTTTACGGAACTTCTTCCAGCATAAAAGCTCCTTAACGGAAACGCGTCTTCTGGACTCTCGGCGTGACAGTTTCCGGCGAGGAGTGGGTGTCCCTACAGGAGGTCCTGAAACCTCCCCACTATTTTCGCTCGAAGTGTCTCTGAGCCCTCCCTCCGACTCACTTTCCCTTGGAACTCCACTTCTCCCCCTGCTGGTCCCCTCCTCAGCTGAATGGTCTCTCTCACCCTCCGTGAGCCCTTTCACCTCCTGCGTCTCAGATGGCAGTTCCCTGACAATGACCAAGGAAGATTTGTGGCAATTGAGATTCAAATACAAGGAGAGAAATTTTTGATAGTAGGAGTTTATGCACCTAATGAGGGGAAATCTGAATTCTTTAAAAAGTTGCATGAGACCTTGATGGACTATTTGGACTATAATCTGATTTTGATGGGGGATATGAACGGAGTGGTATCTACAAATATGGACAAGGCACAAAGACAGGTAGTCACCAAGGATGGTAGATTACCGAAAACATTCTTTGAGATGACAGACAATTTGGACTTAGTTGATATCTGGAGAACAAAGAATCCCTTGGGAAGAGAGGGAACCTTCTTTTCTGAAGCCAAAATGACATGGACAAGAATTGACCAAATATGGGTAACTAGAGGAATGGCACCAAAGACAAGGAAAGTGGAAATTTGTCCAAGAACCTGCTCCGACCATAATGCTGTGAAGATGGAGATGAAACTAACACCAACTGGCTCTTTCAGATGGAGGATGAATGACACCTTATTTAGAGATGAAGAAGTGACTAAGAAGGCCCAAAAAACCCTGAGAGATTATTTTGAGATAAACATGAATACTAATGTTGAAAAAAGAGTAATCTGGGACGCAAGCAAAGCCGTTATGAGAGGGTTCTTGATACAACAGAATGCAATAAAGAAGAGAAGCCAAAATGAGAAGAAAGACAAAATTTTGGAGAAAATAAAGGAAAGTGAGAAGAAATTGAGAGCAAAACCAAAGTCGCAAGAGATTTTGAGAGAAATAAAGTTATATCAAGTACAATATATGAAAATGATGAATCAGGAAATAGAATGGAAAATTAAACAAATGAGACAAAAGACATTTGAGTCAGCTAACAAATGTGGGAAATTGTTGGCCTGGCAAATGAAAAAAAGACAAAAATTAAACACTATTATAAATTTAGAAGTGGAAGGAAAGAACATACAGAACCCTGCTGAGATTAGAAACTGTTTCCAGAGGTACTTTAAACAATGATATACACAAGGGCCACAGAAAGAAATGGATATAGATCGATTTTTGAAGATAAATGGATTACAAAAAATCTCCCAAGAAAGTAAATTAACGTTGAATTATAAAATAACTGAACAGGAGGTAGAAGGTGCCATTCAGAATATGCAATTAGGCAAATCTCCAGGGCCAGATGGACTGACTTCTAGATATTACAGATCTTTGAAAGAATGGTTAGTACAACCTTTAAAGGAAGTCTGTAATGAAATATTGGAAGGGGAAAGGGCACCAGAGTCGTGGAAGGAAGCGTATATCACACTTATACCGAAAACAGAGACTGAAAAGACTCAGCTTAAGAACTACCACCCCATATCACTGCTTAATGTGGATTATAAAATTTTTGCAGATATTTTGGCCAAAAGTTTGAAAAAGGTGCTGGTGGAGGAGATTCATAAAGACCAAGCAGGCTTTCTCCCGGGTAGACACTTGTCTGACAATTTGAGAAACATAATTAATATTTTAGAAAAACTACAGGTGAATATTAATACCAAGGCAGTTTTGATATTTGTGGACGCGGAGAAAGCTTTTGACAATATTTCTTGGAGTTTTATGAAGAAGAACTTACAGGGGATGGGGGTAGGTGAAGGTTTTGGAAATGGTATAAGTGCAGGACTTCCGGGTTAGCGCCATCGGTGAATGGCGGAGTTCCTCCGACTGGAGGAACGGGCTCCGTGGAAATTGGGGCCTCCCGCCGCGGCGAAGGCGGGGGCCTGCTAGAAATCCCAGGCGGAGGAAGCCTGGGACCGTGGGGTTCGGCAGAGCACCAAGAGCGCCTCCCCTACTCACGAGGAAACCCACTTTTGGGGCTCCGGAGTGAAGTGGGGTGAGTAGCGCGGTGCATCGAACTGATCGCTATTTCCATGGAGGGAGGCCGCACAGCCATCGCCGGAGAGCGCTGACTTTTTCCTGATGACATTTGGACTCTAAATCAAGTACCCGTGAGTAAAAACGGAGAATCGGATTAAGAAACTGCAAATTTCATGAATTAGGCACGAAGCGGGAAGGTGTAAACAGGAAGTCCGCCTCCCGTTCTTGTATACGTGTAAAGGGAATTGGGGTTGCTTGTGCGTAAAGGGTGCTGCAGCTCTAGGCAGCGTTGCCTGGATAAACCTTTCCCTGGCTGGACAGCCCTTTCTCCATGACTGTCTCAGTCACTGGCAGAATCAGTCAGTGGGCGTTTTCTAAACTTCTTCCAACATAAAAATTCCTTCACTCCAAGTCTCCGCCTAGCCTCTCTGCGCGGAAGTCTCCTGCGCAGAGTGGGCGTGCCCAACGGAGGTCCTGGGCTCTCCCTGCTGCTCTCTGTGGAAGAGTCTCGGAGCCCTCCCTCCGCATCCTCCTCTTTCTTCCTGGTGTCCCTCCTATTTCCTTCCTCCAAGGAAGCTCTCTCTCCCTGCTGGTTCCTTCTCCTGCATCGTCAGGGAGCCTTACCTCCACCCTAGGCTCCGATGGCAGTTCCCTGACAATACGGATTGAAGCAAAGACCTTGCAACCTAATAGCTTAAAAAGTCTTTTTAAAGTTGGAAGTTTCCTGCACCCATAACCAACAAAACCCCCTTGAAAGCAGGAGAAAAAAAGGGGGGGATTTGACTGTTTAATCCTGCAGGAAGTGTGAAAAGGAGTATAAGTTTCTACCGTCCCAAACCTGGGGACGGGGTATCGGGACAGAATTTGTTTGAGACGTCCATTGATTGAAAGTGGAGCATTTTGACAGATAGAAAAAATAAAATAAAAGAAACAAACTAACTTCAACGCCACCTTCTGCATCTCTGCTCTTTAAAGAAACAAAGTATTTGAAATTGAAAGGACTTTGAAATTGAAAGTAACTTTCTTTACTTGATACTTTCCTGAAAATGGATACAAATAGAAACTGTGTCCCCTAGAGGGAGCTTCTCAGTTTGCGGTTTCAGCTTACATATGTGAGGCTTTGGACCGTGGGAACAGCCATCTGACCTTGTTTTTGAACAGAAATGTTTTGGCAGGAAGGTTTGGCGTTTGCCCTTGACAGGACTAATGCTCTGCTTGAGCAGCTGTCCGGGAAAATGAGCCTGATGAACGAAAAACTGGATTTTATGAGTGCTGTGGCCAGTGAATATGATTTAATAGAGAACAAGGATAAAGAAGTCACACAGTGATTAACTCAGGAATCTGGCTTGACAAGGCAAGTTCAAGGGCAGATAGAGAAGGAAGAGGTAGTTGCTATTCCCTATATAACACAAATGGTAAGACCCAAAGTTCTACAGGAATAAAAGCTATTGCCTTGGAAGAATGAATTTGGAGAGTGCTGGGACGCTTTTGAAGTCAAGGAAGCATTTTACTCTAGTGGGACTTTGCAACAGGTGAACAACTACTTGGTCAAATACTTTTTGGACTACAAAGATGAGGATGGGGAGTGGAGCTGGGGGGAAAGAGACAATAAGATGAAGAAAAATGGAAATTATTACTGGATGGATCCCCCAGAAAACCCACTCCCACAGAAACTAACAATAGACAAAGAACTGTGTAAGTACAAACAAGAACAAAAAAATCTGCAGAAGGGGCCTAGAAGAGACTTAAGAGCCTCGAACATCAGAACACCAGATTGATGGACTAAGTAATGGACAGAAAGGACTGATATGACCCGAAACCAGGAAGAAGGGACGCTGAATGAAAATTAGAAATACGAAGGGAACTTTTTATGTTAACTTTGGAATTAATGCAATATTATTGAAATTTGAGGGATTTTGCTGGAAAGGAACTAAATTGGCTTTAGTAGAAATGTTTTTAAGGAAAAATGCATGAATGTGCTGTGTTTTTGAAATTTAAAGATTTTTAACATAAGATAAGGTTAAATGGAGTAATGTAAATTGAATAACAGATTATATTAAAAGAGGGAAAGGTTATGTTGATGTGATGGGATGATGAGCTGCTTGTGCGTAAAGTCCTAGTCCCTCAGAGTTTGGCTAAGTCCACAAACCTCTGTCTGTGACGGAGCTCCTTAAGCATGGCTCCATCAGTCGCTCGTAGAATCGGACAGTGGGCGTTTACGGAACTTCTTCCAGCATAAAAGCTCCTTAACGGAAACGCGTCTTCTGGACTCTCAGCGTGACAGTTTCCTGCGAGGAGTAGGTGTCCCTATGGGAGGTCCTGAAACCTCCCCACTATTTTCGCTGGAAGTGTCTCTGAGCCCTCCCTCCGACTCACTTTCCCTTGGAACTCCTCCTCCTCTCCCCCTGCTGGTTCCCTCCTCCGCTGAATAGTCTCTCTCAGCCTCTGTGAGCCCTTTCACCTCCTGCTTCTCCGATGGCAGTTCCCTGACATCCACCTCCCCTCCAGGGCCCCCTTCACCACCTCCCCTTCCCTCCTCTGCGGGAGGCGAGGGAGCAAAACCCCTGAAAGAACCTCCCTCATCTTCCGAAGTTTCGAACACTTCCCTCCACCGGTTGCTGTTTCCGGTTTCCAAGTACTCCTCCTCATCGGAGTCTGTTCCTTCTTCCAACTCCGATTCCCTGAATCCTTCCAGTTCCTCCTCATCGTCGGTGGTGCCAAAGTACTCCCTCCGGAACCTCGCTACTGGCTGAGGTTTCCTGGGGAACCTTTGGTGGAACGTTTCGATCAAGATCTCGTCACTGACCTCCTCTGCCGTCACCCAGGTGTTTTCCGACTCCGGTTCCCCTTCCCACGCGACCAAATACTCCACCTGATTACCCTTCCACCTGGAGTCGATGATCTCCGCCACATGGTTGCTGCTTTCCCTTTCTTCTAAGACTGGCCCCCGTGTGGAGACCCCTTCACCTTCCCCCCTATATGGTGACAGTAATGACCTGTGGAATACTGGGTGCAGTTTCATGTGGTTCGGTAACCGGAGTCTGAAAGCCACTGGGTTGACCTGTTGAATGACCTCAAATGGTCCCAATCTTTTGGGTCTCAATTTCTTGCAACCCCCCTTGAACGGCAACCCTTGGGTTGACAGCCAGACCTGACTCCCCACCCTGATGGCTTCACCTTCCCTTCTGCTTTTGTCTGCCTGCCTCTTATATTCTTCTTTGGCCCTTTCTAAGTTGAGTTGGAGTTGACGATGGATCGCTTCCATTTCTTCTACAAAATGTTCGGCAGCCGGGACACTCCATCTCTCCCCTCCTCCCCCTGGAAACGCCCTGGGGTGGCACCCATAATTAGCCAAAAAGGGGCTCATCCCGGTGGACACATTCTCTGCATTATTGTAGGCAAATTCCGCTAGCGCCAACTTTTCGACCCAATCGTTCTCTCTGTCATTGACATAACACCTCAGGTATTGTTGGAGGATACCGTTTGCTCTCTCCGCCTGCCCATTGGTCTCAGGGTGCCCGGCAGTCGAAAAATTGACCTCTACGTGCAGTAAGCTCATAAGCTTCCTCCAGAACCTGGACGTGAACTGTTTCCCTCTGTCGGAGACCACCCTCAAGGGGGCGCCATGCAGCCTAAAAATATGTTCTACAAACAATTTCGCTGTCTCTTCCGCCGTGACTGCATGTGAGCAAGCTACAAAGTGACCCATCTTAGTTAACAGGTCTACTACGACCAGTATGGCGGTTTCCCCCTGGGATTTAGGCAGATCAGTCATAAAATCTATCGATACCGCCTCCCACGGTCGTTCTGGTGTGGGTAACGGTTCTAATAACCCCGCCGGCGCCCGCCTTTCTCCTTTGGCTCTCTGGCATTGGTCACACCTTCTTACATACTCCCGTACATCCTCCCTCACCTTGGGCCACCAAAATTCCCTGGTCACCAACCACATGGTCTTGTGTTGCCCAAAATGCCCTGCTGTGGGGTTGTCGTGCAGCTGTTTGAGTACTCTCCCCCTCAATTCCCCTTCGGGTATATATAATGCCCCTTTGTAATACAATGCCCCGTTTCTTTCTTCAAAACCTCCGGGGTCTTCTCCCTCTCTCCTTAAACCTCTGAGCTTATTCTGGGCGTATTCATCATTTACCGTTCCCTCTACCAGTTCCCTTTGCCCCACCCAGGCCGCCCCACACACCCAGCGGTCCTCTGGGATGATATGTCTCTCTTCAGGCGCTCCCTCCCCCTCCAAATATTCAGGTTTGCGTGAGAGAGCGTCCGCTCTGATGTTTTCTGGACCTGGCACATAGCAAATTTCAAAATGGAATTTGGAGAACTCCTGGGCCCACCTCACTTGTCGTTGGTTGAGCACTCGTGCCGTTCTCCAATACTCCAAGTTCTTGTGGTCCGTGCACACTTGCACCTTATGCTGTGCGCCAATTAGTAAATGTCTCCATCTCCGGAACGCTTCGTGAATGGCGAGTAGTTCTCGGTCATATACGGTGTAGTTCCTCTCGGATTTGTTCAGCTTACGCGAAAAGAAGGCACACGGTCTCCACTCCGACTTATTCTTCCCCGGCTGAAGCAGCACCGCCCCCACCGCCCGGTCTGAGGCATCAGTTTCCACTCTCATGGGTTTTTGTAAATCCACATGCAGGAGCTGTTCTTCCGAAGCAAATGCCCTTTTCAATTCCTCAAATGCTTGCTCCGCCTCCGCCGTCCAAACGAATTTCTTCTTGCTGCTGAGACAGTCCGTGATGGGAGCCGTTAAGTGGGCAAAGTTCTTGATGAACTTACGGTAAAAGTTCCCAAACCCTGAGAACCTTTGCACATCCTTTTTCGTTTTCGGTGTCTTCCATTCCAGCACCGCCTGGACCTTGCCTGCATCCATGGCTAATCCCTTGTCTGATAAGCGGTACCCCAGGAATTCCACCTCCTTGGTGTGAAACTGACACTTCTCCAATTTCACCCACAGCTGGTTTGCTTGCAGTTGGCTCAGCACTTCCCTGACATCCTTTACATGCTGCTCCTCATTCTCTGAATATATCAACACGTCATCGAGGAAAGCCACGCAATTCTTGTAGAGCAGAGGTCCCAGGACGTGGTTCATGAACGATTGAAAACATGCGGAGCCTCCTTGTAATCCGAAGGGCATAACTAAATATTCAAAAGCCCCCAAAGGGGTGAACATGGTGGTTTTCCATTCATCCCCTTTCCTAATTCGTATCAGGTTGTATGCCCCTCTCAGGTCCAGTTTCGTGAATATCTTTCCCTTCCTCACCCTGGTCAAAATGTCATCAATTCTGGGCATGGGGAAAGCCACTGGTTCTGACACTGCATTTAGGGCCCGGTAGTCCACTACAAGTCTGGGCTTATCCGTGTTTCTTTTGTCCACAAAAAACACTGGGCTGCCCCCCACCGCTCTGGACTCTCTGATGAAGCCCCTCTTCAGGTTTTTATCAATAAACTCCCTTAACTCCTGCATTTCCCTGTCTGACATGGCGTACAGCTTGCCCACGGGGAGCTGGGCTCCAGGGACCAGGTTGATTTGGCAGTCAAAGGCTCTATGCGGTGGTAGTTTATCTGCTTCCCTTTCGCTGAAGACCTTGCTCAGGTCAGCGTATTGTTTGGGCACCTTCCCTTTGTCCGTTACTTCCGTCCCTGCTAGAAAGGCTTTTGCCCCTTCCGGCACCTTTCCCTCTTTGCAGTGTTCCAGGCAATGTGCTGACCCAAAGGAGACCACTCTCTGATGCCAGCCCACTAGCGGATCATGCAACGCTAGCCAGCTCATTCCCAAAATAACGGGAGCCCCTCCCAGGGTGGCCACATTGAACGCTATCCTTTCGGTGTGCCTGGCCACCCTCATAACCATTGGGACGGTCTGTAGGCTAACTTCTCCTCCCAACAGCTCCCTCCCATCGATCGTGGTCACCTGCGGGGGGTTACTTAAAGGGAGTATCTGTATCTGGTGTTCAGCTGCAAACTCCTTACTCATAAAATTACAGGAGCTGCCTGAGTCCAATAGCGCCTTTGTCTTTAGTGGGTGTCCGTTTGCCAGCTCTAGCAACACCTCTATCACTAGGGCTGGTCTTGGAGGTTCTGGCGTGGGCACTTTTACTGCTCCTTGGCCTGGCTGCTGTGCCCTGACGATGGCAGCCAGGCGTTGGCTTTTACTGGCTCCTGGACTCCTTCCTCCTTCCCCCCAACAGCTCCCGCCATCCCTTGCCATTCCTTTCTTTGTGGGCAGACTCTGGCAAAGTGACCTGGCTGCTGGCAGAGATAACATTTCTTGGTGCCCTTCCCCTCCTTCCTCCACCCTTCACTGGGATTTGAAACTGCGCACGCGCTGTTCCAATTTCCATCGGCTCTCCTGGCGGGAAATTTGGCTCCGGAATCTCTGGAATGCGGAAATCCCTCCAACGCTCTCCTTTCCCTTCCCGCTTCTCCAAGGCTCTCGCCTCCTGGCGCGCTCCAATGGTCAGCGCTGATTTGGTCAGCTGGTCCATAGACTCCGCCCTGGGCGCCCGGGAAAGTTCGTCTTTCACCGCCGAAGAAAGCCCCTCTTCAAAAAGCATTTGAATGGGTTCCGCCGATAGGTCCCACCCCAATTTATGTATCAGCATTGTAAACTCAGTCCAGTACTCACGAACCGATCGGCTCCCCTGTTTACAAGCCATCAACTGTCTGCGCACCAGTCCCTGCTCAATCTCGCTGGAAAACATCAAATCCATGGCGCGAAAAAACTTCCTCGTGTCCTTCAGCATTTCACTATTCCCTGCCATCAGGGGTCTAACCCAGTCTCTCGCCCCCCCTTCGAGATGGCCAACCACAAACGCCACTCGCGATGCCTCGTCGGGAAAGTCGTCAAACTGCAGCTCGAGAGCATACTGCATCTCTGTCCTAAAGGCTTGATAGTTCCTGGGGTCCCCCCCAAACTTCTGCACCAATCCTGGCATCTTTCTTGCTAGTGGGGCGCCTTTTGTCTTTTCTGCATCCTGCGCCCTCCTTTCCTCTAGCCTCACCGTTTGCAGCGCTAGCTGGAGCTCCAACACCCTGTACCTTTCTTCCAGGCTTGGACCCTCTCCAGCTCCTCCTGCTCCCCCGGTTCCGGCTGGGTTGCTCATGATGCCTCTCTGCACAAGCTGCTTTCAGGGACTGTCCGATTGCTGTGATGGGATGATGAGCTGCTTGTGCGTAAAGTCCTAGTCCCTCAGAGTTTGGCTAAGTCCACAAACCTCTGTCTGTGACGGAGCTCCTTAAGCATGGCTCCATCAGTCGCTCGTAGAATCGGACAGTGGGCGTTTACGGAACTTCTTCCAGCATAAAAGCTCCTTAACGGAAACGCGTCTTCTGGACTCTCGGCGTGACAGTTTCCGGCGAGGAGTAGGTGTCCCTATGGGAGGTCCTGAAACCTCCCCACTATTTTCGCTGGAAGTGTCTCTGAGCCCTCCCTCCGACTCACTTTCCCTTGGAACTCCTCCTCCTCTCCCCCTGCTGGTTCCCTCCTCCGCTGAATAGTCTCTCTCAGCCTCTGTGAGCCCTTTCACCTCCTGCTTCTCCGATGGCAGTTCCCTGACAGTTGATTAAAGAATAAGATAGAGAGTCATGATTAACTATTTAAATTAAAATTGAGAAATTTGGGAAGAATTTGCTGAAATAACGAATTAAACTAGAATACAAAAGGGGAGGTGTGAGAAGGTTCAAGAATTAAGCAAATGAAAAATTGTAATCGGAGATTTGTATTTTTTCTTTTTATTTTAATTTTTACCTTTTCTTTTTTGGGCTAGGGTTGGGGATTTTTTATGTATTGATGAAACTTTGAATAAATATTACTTTTTAAAAAAAGGAAATGGTATAAGTGCAATTTATTCTGAACAAAAGGCCAAATTAATTGTTAACAATGTGGTGACGGAGGAATTTAAGATAGAAAAAGGGACACGACAAGGTTGCCCAATTTCCCCATTGCTTTTTATATCGGTCCTGGAGGTCCTGTTGAATATGATTAGAAGGGACCAGTTGGTTAAAGGTATACAAGTCGGAGCTAAACAGTACAAACTGAGAGCATTTGCAGATGATTTAGTATTGACATTACAGGAGCCAGAATCTAGTACTAAAAGAGTTTTGGATCTGATTCAAGAATTTGGTCAGGTTGCAGGATTTAAACTGAACAAGTCAAAAACAAAGGTTTTAGAGAAAAATTTAACAGCGATTGAGAGAGAGAGGTTTCAGAACGAGACAGGCTTAACAGTGGTTAAGAAAGTGAAATACCTGGGGATTAACATGACAGTTAAAAATGGGAACTTTTTTAAAGACAATTATGAAAAATGCTGGACGGAAGTGAAAAAAGATTTAGAAATTTGGTCAAATTTGAAGCTTTCACTGCTAGGCCGTATTGCTGCGATAAAAATGAATGTATTGCCTAGAATGTTATTTTTGTTTCAAACATTGTAAATTTTGGATAAAATGGATTGTTTCAAGAAGTGGCAGAGAGACATTTCTAGATTTCTCTGGCAGGGCAAGAAGCCTAGAATAAAATTTAAAATACCGTATTTTTTGCACCATAACACTCACTTTTTTCCTCCTAAAAAGTAAGGGGAAATGTCTGTGCGTGTTATGGAGGGAATGCCTACGGGTGGCATGCCTACGGATTTTCCTCCTCTAGAAACTACGTGCGTGTTATGGTCGGGTGCGTGTTATAGAGCGAAAAATACGGTACTAACAGATGCAAAGGAAAGAGGTGGATTTGCCCTGCCAGACCTTAAATTTTATTATGAATCAGCAGCTTTCTGCTGGTTGAAAGAATGGCTACTTCTTGAAAACACAGACATCTTGGATTTAGAAGGTTTTAATAATGTTTTTGGGTGGCATGCATATTTATGGTATTATAAGGTCAAAGCACATAAAGCATTTAAAAACCATATTGTCAGGAAAGCATTGTTTAATGTCTGGATAAGATATAAGGACTTACTTGAAAACAAAACCCCAAGATGGTTGTCACCGATGGAAGCGAATGCTCAGAAAAAACTCAATATGGAGGCCAAATGGCTGAAATATTGGGAAATTTTGGAACAAGAGGGAGATAAATTGAAATTGCAGAGTTTTGAAAAACTAAAAAACAAAGTGCGAGATTGGCTTCATTATTATCAAATAATGGAGGCATACAATTTGGACAAGAAAATTGGATTCCAGGTGGAAAAATCAAAATTGGAAACAGAACTGTTAGATCACAAAACTAAGACTTTGTCAAGGATGTATAACTTGCTGTTGAAATGGAATACTCAGGATGAAACGGTGAAATCTGCTATGATTAAATGGGCACAAGACGTTGGACACAACATTATGATGGCTGACTGGGAACAGTTATGGACCACAGGTATGAAGTTTACGGCATGTAATGCCTTAAGAGAGAATATTATGAAAATGATATACAGGTGGTACATGACACCAGTCAAGCTTGCAAAAATCTATCATTTGCCCGATAATAAGTGTTGGAAATGTAAAGAAACTGAAGGTACATTCTTTCACCTTTGGTGGACGTGCCCAAGGATTAAGGCTTTCTGGGAGATGATATATAATGAAATGAAAAAGGTATTTAAATATACCTTCCTGAAGAAACCAGAGGCCTTTCTCCTGGGCATGGTCGGCCAATTGGTGCCAAAGAAGGATAGAATTTTCTTTATGTATGCCAGAACAGCAGCAAGAATACTTATCGCAAAGTATTGGAAGACACAAGATCTACCCACCCTGGAAGAATGGCAGATGAAGGTGATGGACTATATGGAACTGGCGGAAATGACTGGCAGAATCCGAGACCAGGGAGAAGAGTCAGTGGAAGAAGATTGGAAAAAGTTTAAAGACTACCTACAGAAATATTGTAAAATTAATGAATGTTAGAATGATGTTGGATTGAAGTTAAGTGGTTTTCAGCAGTAATGTTATAAAGATGTGTAAAAATGGATTGTTAACAGGGGATAATCTAAAGTTATAATATATTAAGAGTAAAGATTAGGATAAAAACAAAGAGGGAAAGGATTTGCTGAACCAACTAATTGAACTGGATACAAAAAAGGGAGGTGTGAGGAGGTCTGGGGAACAAGCGAATGAAAGATAAGACACGGAAAGATTGAATTATTTTTAACTGTTTTTACTTTGTATTTTTTCTTTTTCTTTTTTCTTTTTGCAATATTTTGAAAACTTTAATAAAAATATTTCTTTTTTAAAAAAGAGAAGTATATCCATGACCATAAATTGCATCAAATCTCAGAAGAAGAAAAAAGAATGCTTTACCAGGAGATAGCAGAACAAGAGGTCACGAAGGCAATAAAAAGAATGAAAATAGGGAAGGCCCCAGGACCGGACGGTATCTCAGCAAAATATTATAAAACACTATCGCAATACCTGACACCTGTTCTAAGTGAAGTAATGAATAAAGTCTTAAGAGAAGGAAGGATGCCAAACACCTGGAAAGAAGCCTATATTACACTGATCCCGAAGAAAGAGGTGGATATATTAGATGTAAAAAATTTCAGACCAATTTCGTTATTGAATAACGACTATAAGCTATTTGCGGATATACTAGCGAATAGACTAAAAATGGTGTTAAATAAGGTGATACACAAGGACCAAACAGGCTTTCTGCCGGGGAGGCAACTAAGGGACAACGTAAGAAACCTGATAAATATAATTGAATACCTTGAAGTCAGAAATGAGAAACAGGCAGTACTAATGTTTATAGACGCGGAAAAAGCGTTCGATAATGTTTCTTGGCATTTCATGAAAGAAAACTTAAAAGTATTAGGAATTGGTGAATATTTTTTGAGAGGTATTGACACGATCTATTTGGACCAAAAAGCAAAGTTAATAATTAATAACAACATATCAGATAACTTTGAGATAACTAAAGGTACTAGGCAGGGATGTCCTTTGTCTCCCTTGCTATTTATTACAGTCCTAGAGGTCTTGAACAAGAAGCTAAGAGAATCCTCAGAAGTCAGAGGCATTAAGGTGGGATGAAAAGAATTTAAATTAAGAGCCTTCGCAGATGATCTAGTCTTAACGTTGGAAGAACCAAGACAAAGTGTGAAAGAGGCAATAAAAAGAATGGAAGAGTTTGGGAAGGTATCAGGGTTTAAACTCAACAAAAACAAGACGAAAATGCTAGCAAAAAATCTGAAGAAAGAAGAGATGGAAGAATTACAAGTAGACTCAGGAATCGCGATAGCTAAAAAAATAAAATATTTAGGAATTTGGATGACAACAAAAAATATAAACCTGTACAAGGACAACTATGAGGTGGTATGGAAAGAAATTAAGAAAGATATGGATATATGGAGCAGACTAAAATTGTCATTATTAGGCAGAATCTCTGTGATAAAAATGAATATACTACCTAGATTGTTATTTCTATTTCAAGCAATACCAGTGGTAAAAGGGATAAGACAATTTAAGGATTGGCAAAAAAATTTAGCGAAATTTGTCTGGCAGGGGAAAAGGCCAAGGATAAAAATGAAGATACTAGTAAATAAGAAAGAGAGAGGAGGTTTTGATTTACCAGACCTGACTTTATATTATGAAGCTTCGTGCTTGGTATGGTTAAAAGATTGGCTGACTTTAGAAAACACTGACCTATTAGATCTAGAGGGCCACGACAATAGATACGGTTGGCATTAGCACCTATGGTACAACAAAGTAAAGGTACTGTGATGGGATGGTGAGCTGCTTGTGCGTAAAATCCTAGTCCCTCAGAGTTTGGCTAAGTCCACAAACCTCTGTCTGTGACGGAGCTCCTTAAGCATGGCTCCATCAGTCGCTCGTAGAATCGGACAGTGGGCGTTTACGGAACTTCTTCCAGCATAAAAGCTCCTTAACGGAAACGCGTCTTCTGGACTCTTGGCGTGACAGTTTCCGGCGAGGAGTAGGTGTCCCTATGGGAGGTCCTGAAACCTCCCCACTATTTTCGCTGGAAGTGTCTCTGAGCCCTCCCTCCGACTCACTTTCCCTTGGAACTCCACCTCTCCCCCTGCTGGTTCCCTCCTCAGCTGAATACTCTCTCTCAGCCTCTGTGAGCCCTTTCACCTCCTGCTCCTCCGATGGCAGTTCCCTGACATCCACCTCCCCTCCAGGGCCCCCTTCACCCCCTTCCCTCCCCTCCTCTGCGGGAGGCGAGGGAGCAAAACCCCTGAAAGAACCTCCCTCATCTTCCGAAGTTTCGAACACTTCCCTCCACCGGTTGCTGTTTCCGGTTTCCAAGTACTCCTCCTCATCGGAGTCTGTTCCTTCTTCCAACTCCGATTCCCTGAATCCTTCCAGTTCCTCCTCATCGTCGGTGGTGCCAAAGTACTCCCTCCGGAACCTCGCTACTGGCTGAGGTTTCCTGGGGAACCTTTGGTGGAACGTTTCGATCAAGATCTCGTCACTGACCTCCTCTGCCGTCACCCAGGTGTTTTCCGACTCCGGT
This sequence comes from Podarcis raffonei, assembly GCF_027172205.1. Lineage (NCBI taxonomy): Eukaryota > Metazoa > Chordata > Lepidosauria > Squamata > Lacertidae > Podarcis > Podarcis raffonei. The sequence continues at coordinate 13,876,397 of NC_070620.1, read as the reverse complement.
TCCCCTTCCCACGCGACCAAATACTCCACCTGATTACCCTTCCACCTGGAGTCGATGATCTCCGCCACATGGTTGCTGCTTTCCCTTTCTTCTAAGACTGGCCCCCGTGTGGAGACCCCTTCACCTTCCCCCCTATATGGTGACAGTAATGACCTGTGGAATACTGGGTGCAGTTTCATGAATATCTTTCCCTTCCTCACCCTGGTCAAAATGTCATCAATTCTGGGCATGGGGAAAGTCACTGGTTCTGACACTGCATTTAGGGCCCGGTAGTCCACTACAAGCCTGGGTTTATCCGTGTTTTTTTTGTCCACAAAAAACACTGGGCTCCCCCCCCACCGCTCTGGACTCTCTGATGAAGCCCCTCTTCAGGTTTTTAGCAATAAACTCCCTTAACTCCTGCATTTCCCTGTCTGACATGGCGTACAGCTTGCCCACGGGGAGCTGGGCTCCAGGGACCAGGTTAATTTGGCAGTCAAAGGCTCTATGCGGTGGTAGTTTATCTGCTTCCCTTTCGCTGAAGACCTTGCTCAGGTCAGCGTATTGTTTGGGCACCTTCCCTTTGTCCGCCACTTCCGTCCCTGCTAGAAAGGCTTTTGCCCCTTCCGGCACCTTTCCCTCTCTGCAGTGTTCCAGGCAATGTGCTGACCCAAAGGAGACCACTCTCTGATGCCAGCCCACTAGCGGATCATGCAACGCTAGCCAGCTCATTCCCAAAATAATGGGAGCCCCTCCCAGGGTGGCCACATTGAACGCTATCCTTTCGGTGTGCCTGGCCACCCTCATAACCATTGGGACGGTCTGTAGGCTAACTTCTCCTCCCAACAGCTCCCTCCCATTGATCGTGGTCACCTGCAGGGGGTTGCTTAAAGGGAGTATCTGTATCTGGTGTTCAGCTGCAAACTCCTTACTCATAAAATTACAGGAGCTGCCTGAGTCCAACAGCGCCTTTGTCTTTAGTGGGTGTCCGTTTGCCAGCTCTAGCAACACCTCTATCACTAGGGCTGGTCTTGGAGGTTCCGGAGTGGGCACTTTTACTGCTCCTTGGCCTGGCTGCTGTGCCCTGACGGTGGCAGCCAGGCGTTGGCTTTTACTGGCTCCTGGACTCCCTCCTCCTTCCCCCCAACAGCTCCCGCCATCCCTTGCCATTCCTTTCTTTGCGGGCAGACTCTGGCAAAGTGACCTGGCTGCTGGCAGAGATAACATTTCTTGGTGCTCCTCCCCTCCTTCTTCCTCCCTTCACTGGGATTTGAAACTGCGCGCGCGCGCGCTGTTCCAATTTCCATCGGCTCTCCTGGCGGGAAATTTGGCTCCGGAATCTCTGGAATGCGGAAATCCCTCCAACGCTCTCCTTTCCCTTCCCGCTTCTCCAAGGCTCTTGCCTCCTGGCGCGCTCCAATGGTCAGCGCTGATTTGGTCAGCTGGTCCATAGACTCCGCCCTGGGCGCCCGGGAAAGTTCGTCTTTCACCGCCGAAGAAAGCCCCTCTTCAAAAAGCATTTGAATGGGTTCCGCCGATAGGTCCCACCCCAATTTATGTATCAGCATTGTAAACTCAGTCCAGTACTCACGAACCGATCGGCTCCCCTGTTTACAAGCCATCAATTGTCTGCGCACCAGTCCCTGTTCAATCTCGCTGGAAAACATCAAATCCATGGCGCGAAAAAACTTCCTCGTGTCCTTCAGCATTTCACTATTCCCTGCCATCAGGGGTCTAACCCAGTCTCTCGCCCCCCCTTCGAGATGGCCAACCACAAACGCCACTCGCGATGCCTCGTCGGGAAAGTCGTCAAACTGCAGCTCGAGAGCATACTGCATCTCTGTCCTAAAGGCTTGATAGTTCCTGGGGTCCCCCCCAAACTTCTGCACCAATCCTGGCATCTTTCTTGCTAGTGTAGCGCCTTTTGCCTTTTCTGCATCCTGCGCCCTCCTTTCCTCTAGCCTCGCCGTTTGCAGCGCTAGCTGGACTTCCAACACCCTGTACCTTTCTTCCAGGCTTGGACCCTCTCCAGCTCCTCCTGCTCCCCCGGCTCCGGCTGGGTTGCTCATGATGCCTCTCTGCACAAGCTGCTTTCAGGGACTGTCTGATTGCTGTGATGGGATGATGAGCTGCTTGTGCGTAAAATCCTAGTCCCTCAGAGTTTGGCTAAGTCCACAAACCTCTGTCTGTGACGGAGCTCCTTAAGCATGGCTCCATCAGTCGCTCGTAGAATCGGACAGTGGGCGTTTACGGAACTTCTTCCAGCATAAAAGCTCCTTAACGGAAACGCGTCTTCTGGACTCTCGGCGTGACAGTTTCCTGCGAGGAGTAGGTGTCCCTATGGGAGGTCCTGAAACCTCCCCACTATTTTCGCTGGAAGTGTCTCTGAGCCCTCCCTCCGACTCACTTTCCCTTGGAACTCCACCTCTCCCCCTGCTGGTTCCCTCCTCAGCTGAATACTCTCTCTCAGCCTCTGTGAGCCCTTTCACCTCCTGCTCCTCCGATGGCAGTTCCCTGACAGGTACATAAAGGTTTTCTAAACCATGTGATTAGGAAATCTTTATATGAAGTATGGGATCGGAATAAAAACCTCCTGGAAAGGAAGACACTGTGGTGGATATCACCAATTGAGGTGTTGACAACAAAAAAAGTAAACATGGAAGGGAAAGAGTAATATATGAGGATATTACTAGGAAAACAGACCAAGGGATAAAGCTCAAACCATATGACCAAATTGAAAAGATGTTAACAGGGTGGCTGCAAAGGTGACTTATTAAAGGAAGATAAAAAGAGAAATGGGTTCGAAGATAAAAAATCGAAATTCCAAATCGAGTTAATAGACTGTAAAGATAAAATTTTATCAAGAATGTTTAGTTTATTGCTAGAATGGTATACAAAAGACGAAGAAGTAAAGGAATCAATGATAAAATGGGCAATTGATATTGGGCATAACATTGAATTGGATGCGTGGAAAAGATTATGGAAGGAGGGTTCGAGATTTACAGGATGCATGGCTTTAAAGGAAAATTTGCTAAAAATAATGTATAGATGGCATTTGATGCCAGTAAAATTAGCTAAAATGTATAGGAAAAAAGAAAGAAAATGTTGGAAATGTAAAAAGGCAGATGGGGACTATTTCCATATGTGGTGGACCTGCGATAAGGTAAAAAAAAATTGGAAATCAATTTATAATGAACTCAAAAAAATATTTAGATATACTTTCCCCAAAAGACCGGAAGCGTGTCTATTAGGCTTAATAGGAACAGAAATTAAAATAGAAGATCATTTTATTATGAATCACCAGCTTTCTGCTGGTTGAAAGAATGGCTACTTCTTGAAAACACAGACATCCTGGATTTAGAAGGTTTTAATAATGTATTTGGATGGCATGCATATTTATGGTATTATAAGGTCAAAGCACATAAAGCATTTAAAAACCATATTGTCAGGAAAGCATTGTTTAATGTCTGGATAAGATATAAGGACTTACTTGAAAACAAAACCCCAAGGTGGTTGTCACCGATGGAAGCGAAGGCTCAGAAAAAACTCAATCAAGGAATATGAAAAAATGGATTATTAACAGGTAAAAATTTAATGTTACTATATTTTAAGATTAAAGACTAGGATAAACAAAGAGGGAAAGGATTTTCTGGACTAACAAATTGAATTGGAATACAAAAAAGGGAGGTGTGAGGAGGTCCGGGAAACAAGCAAATGAAAGATAAGACACGGAAAGATGGAATTGTTTTTAACTATTTTTATTTTGTATTTTTCTTTTTTCTTTTTTCATTTTGTAATACTTTGAAAATCTTAATAAATATCTTTTTAAAAAAATAAAAAAATAGAAGATCAAAATTTGTTCATGTATGCTACAGCTGCCGCGAGAACCCTTCTGGCCCAAAGATGGAAACTACAAGATATACCAACTATTCAGGAGTGGCAGGCGAAGTTGACAGAATATGCAGAAGTTGCCAAACTGTCAGGGAGGATCCGGGACCAGGGAGATCAAAGATACCAAAATAACGGGAGTAAATTTATTGAATATTTAAAGAAGAATTGTAAAGAGGTCAAGACACTAGCAGGATTGACATAATACCTCCAATGTATAATAGTACTAATATGAGAATGATGTGCGTGGTGGAAAGAGGATAAATATACCAGTTCAGTCTCAGTCAGTTTTATTGCACATAGCCAAAGGCTGCCGCAATGTACACAGAATTATTTGACAATTGAAAGAAAATATACTGAATTGGTAAAAAAAGACTTAAAACATTTATATTATTAAAGCATTACGTACTCTAAACAAAGCTATAAAAGTACCCCAATGTACAAATAAAAACATTAAACAATAAAATTCATAAGCTAAAATCATCACATGGTCACTAATGTTAAAAACAATATCAATTAATACAGTGTGCAATTTATACTCAGAGTTTGGTGACAAAGATAGAGCATAGCCTGAGGTAGATAGATAGGATCAAATAAATTCATCTCCTTTACAGTTAATGGCTACCTTGGCTATATAATTTGCTCTAATTTTCCTAGCAGCAGTTGCAAAAAGTGCTACCCGCCAGGTCACATACTTATCTGTGTCTGCAAGGAGATATAACATCATATCAAGGGGGTTCTGGCCAGGGACCCTGTCATTATAGGTACCAAAAATCTTTTTCTTGCATCATTATATAACGGACAGTGCAAGATATAATGCATAAGGTCCTCTACTTCAGAACATCCCCTAATGCAAACACGTTCGTTTTTTGGTATGCCTCTATGTCTCCCATCTCTATAAGCAGAGCTTATTGTATTTAGTCGTAGCTCTGCAAAAGCTTTTCGAAGCTGTGCAAAAGTCAATTCATTAAAATAAGATATGTGTTCATTGACCTCTCTAAGTTTAAAATACAATGGGGTGCATGTAGATGTGCACATAGAGTTTTTAGTTGCCACTGCCCTTATGGTTCGTTTAAAAATATTTTTCTGTGACTATAAGGGGAGTTCTTTAATCTCAGTCACTGAGAGATCATATTTGCCCATCAGTTGGGCAGCATGATGTACCCAGTTTTTAAGGGGTAATCCATTTGAGAGCTCAATCAGGCATTTTTTTGGTAGAGACTCTCCTCCCTGGAAGAGAGGGGAGTGGTTGTGGGCGGGAGCCCGAGCTCCGCCCCTCCTCACCTGGCTGGCGCCCACGCCCACCAGAGGCAGCCAACCAGGTGTCTCGGGGGGGGGCGTGTTTAGCAGCTTAATGCTGCGGCTCCAGCTCCGCCTCCTCCTCAGTCGTCGTCGTCCCACAGCGAGTCATCAGCTAGGAGAGTCATCACAGAGAAGAGCCATGAGGTTTGGAGTCGGGGGGGGGGGTCTGGTTCCTTGCATGCCTTTTAACTTTAAGAGGCTTGCGTGCACTCATTGCTTTACTGCTTTTAAAAACCCAGGCATCCAGGTTTGCCTTGCTGTGTCCTCTTTTCCGTGTAAAAACCTACATTTAACCTTCTATTTCCCCCCACTCCTGGTGCTTGATTTGTTTGTGCCCAGCACGTGCCCCCAGCGAGGTCTGAGTGTGAGTGTGGCTCCATCTTTCTTTCTCCCTCGTCTCCTCGCTTTCCTTCCCCTGCCTCTGCCTTGGTGGCTGTGCGTTTTATTTTAATTTTTGGCCAGGATGCTTGTATGTTTTCCCCTCTATTGCCCTTGCCTGTCCAATTGCATGGCTGGTCTGGGTGACTTAGTGGGTTTGCCTTACATTTAATTTGTTGGCCAGGGTGCTTATGTGTTTTCCCCCTCCATTGTCCTTGAGAGCCTGTATGGGACAGCTAAATATTTCTGCATTGCTGGGGTTGGACTAGATGATCCTCAGGGCTCCTCTCCAATTTTAAGTCGTGTGTGTGTGTGTGTGCTTGCAGCGTGTGTTTGTGCCTGCCGTTTATTGATTATTACTCTTCTAGCGTGGGTTTAATTTACCCTGCCATCCCTTCCATTGGTACCACTTAAATTGGGAGCCCACTGTAAAATTTAAAGGCTGCTGGGGCTTGGAATACATTGTGCACTTAAACCTCACCCCTCTTGGTTTCTCTAAGCCACCCCCCCCCCTTCGCTTGATGTTTGGGGGAAGAAATTGTTGATTTCAAGCCAAAAGCCAGAGGAATTGGCCACCCTCCAGGTGCCCGGCTTGAATTCTTGTTGACCCCCCTGTCAGCGACTCCCGGCAAGACAAGGCGAGGTCTTCAATCGGCGATCCTCCTCTAACGTGAGAAGAACACACCACTTCTCCCTCTCCTATTGCCAGGGAGGGGAAGGAGACAGACAGAAATATATTTACATGCTTTTATTTCTGTCTTTCCAGCAGTACAGAGAAATCATGTCTGAACTCTCTCATCACCAACTACAGAGAGAGAATAAACTCCACCCATGTACTTCCAGTACAGGGTCATGTGCCACTCTGAGCTAACATCCGGTGCTCAGTGCACAGAATAGACTGTCCCTGGTTCCCATGGTACAGTCCCATAACATCAACATCCTGTTTTCCATTCCAGCCACCTGGAGCTCGCTTCTGCATTGCTCCTTTTTCGTAACATCCTCCCCCAAAAGAATCAATGCGTGTTGCGGCAAGCAAAGCGTGATCCAGAGAAGAAAACAAACAGTTGTTATACACATAACATTCCCCTGTTGTTACAGTTCCACCCTTGGAACTCCCCGCCACTGGTTTCCCCAGTGTACCTCTCTGGTTGTCTGGCTTCCAAGGAATGAGTGCATCTGCATTACCTTGGCTAGCAACTCTCTGTTGTGTCTTTGTCTCTGACTTAGACTTAGACACAGCTCCAACCTGTCCTCGGTTGTGTACAACAGCAACACATGCAACAGCTAAGTTAGCAAACTCTTTTGAGTACCTCTTGGGTGGTGCACCCTTTGTAACTCTCTCAGACCTCCGTATGAGGTGCTGATCCCCTCTGCTCACTGGTCCAGTCTCAGGACTCTTTGGAGAACCAGTTCCAATGGTAAACAGTGGTTCATCCTTCACCTGTGAAGGCCTATCCATTGTGTGAGATTTCCTCTCAATGACTGTGACAACTGAGCTCTCCGAGCTATCACTGTCACTCTCAGTACCACTGTAATCTGTAAAACCAACATCATCATCTGAATCGTCCTTAGTGGGAGATGTGTGTACTATCACTCTCCTGTTCAGGAGCACTCTCTAGAAAGTTTGTGAGAATCACCTGACCAGATTCAGACAAAATTACTCTGTAGAGACCCTTTTCATACCCCACAAAAATGCCTCTGGCATTTTTTACTCCACCTGGAGCTTCTGTCCTCACATGAGACCCAAAAACCTTGAAATGGGCAACAGAAGGTTTTCTATGGAACAGTTTCTCAAAAGGAGAACTTCCCAACTCTTTTGAAACCTTTCTCAACCACGTATAACAGAACAACATTAGAGACTCGGCCCAGTACTCATGTGACAGATGTGAACTAAGCAATTGCGCATTCATCCCCTTTTGCAATTCTTTGTTCACCCGTACACAGACACCCCTGTTCCACGCTTCCGCTGAAACAGCAACCTTGTGTCTTATCCCTTTCTTCTGCAGGAACCTCTGGAAATCCTGTAAAAGAAAAATCTGCTTTTCATCTGTGAAAAGAAAATCAATGTTAGCATCATGCATATTCTTAACCTTTCCAAGGCTTCCTGGGGCTTTCTCAACACATAAATCCAGACAAAGTTAGAGAAATGATCCACACACACAAGATAAAATCTTGCATTGCCTCTAAATGGTTCTAGAGGACCAATCACATCAGCATACACCCGCTGAAATGCTCTGTCGACCCCGGTCACCTTCTTGGTGACACCTGCAAGAGAAATTAGGTTAGACTCAGATGCATTACATTCCATGTAATCACTTTGTGCATAACTCAACAAATACAGTCCATCTTTCTCTCTGGCAGAAAGAAATAACTCTCCATCTTTGTAGATCTTGCAGCTCTCAGCATCATAGGACAATTTTAGTCCTTTCTTTGCAATCTGCGAAACACTCAGCAGATTAAACTTCAGTTCAGGAACCAAGTAAACATTGTTTATAGTCAAGTTCAGACTCTTAAGATACACAGTCCCTATCCCAGTCGCTTCCAGCTCCTGACTGTTGGCCTGTTTCACAGCGAAGCTTTGCTTCTTAAACGTTGAAAAGAGTCCTTTGTGTGGGGACATATGAACGGTACATCCAGTGTCAATTATAAACGAGTTCCCAACATCTGGCGTGGTTCCTTTCGCCATCAAAGCCTTTGCAGGTTTCACCGAAGACTTGCTATTACCTTTGCCTGACGCCTCAGGCTTTGCTGAGCGGCCCTTAGCTCCTTTTGGCTGACGTGGCTTCTTACAGTTCCGCTGAAGATGCCCAGCCTGTCCACAATTGTAACATCGGACAACGTTCAAAGCTACAGCATTCTCTCCAGTAGCCACATCGGTGGGGGAATTAGAACTCCGTTCCTCCCTCCCCCTGTCCTTTACTTCCAGTGCAGCAAGCCGGATGTGTTCATCCAGAACCACGGCACTCAGGGGAGGTGGATAGGGTAACCCTCCCCCCTTCTTGGCATTCATTCTGAATCCAAGTCTTTGCTCTCAATCTCAAGCCTGTAAAATCCAAAAGTCTTTCTCCAAAAGGCTGTTTTTCTGCCTTCTCTGGCAGGCAATCCGCACGCTGTTTTCAAAATCCTTGCACAGCTGCGTAGTCAAAACAAACTTTGACTCTCTCTCTGAGCCATTCAGTAACTTTCCATTTACTGACGGTCGTTGCCTAGCAACCTTTCTTGGGACAGGAAATCTTATCAACCACAAGAATTCCTGGTATGCAGCCTTGCTCTCAGAGCTGTTTTTCCAAACGTAGCTCTCGTGAACCAGAGAATAAATCTTTCTGCGTTCACTCTCTTTAGCCCGAAATTCAGCATACCTTTTGGGCTCCGTTGCCTGGAAAACACTCCTCTCGGTGTCCAGCTGTCTGTTCAGCTTCTGGCTGCACGCAGATGCTTTCTTTATCTCCTTAGGTGCAGAGGATGGCAACGATTCATCGACCTCTCACCTCTCATGCTGATTCCCATGGATCAGATAACCATCGGCATTGCTACCAGATGTTGATTTCAAGCCAAAAGCCAGAGGAATTGGCCACCCTCCAGGTGCCCGGCTTTAATTCTTGTTGACCCCCCTGTCAGCGACTCCCGGCAAGACAAGGCGAGGTCTTCAATCAGTGATCCTCCTCTAACGTGAGAAGAACACACCACTTCAATTCAATTCAAAATCCTTTATTAGGCATATCACACCTCACATTAACAAACAAACATCATATACAGACTGTATAAAATACGGGCTCAGCGAACACAATTTATCCCAGTCCTATTCTTAACTCCAAAAAATAAATCAATGTACATAAATAATATAATACAACACAGCAACATCACCTACCATTAAAACCACTAAGTCTCTTTATCATGGCCCATTCTTTCTTCATGGACAGCACTTAAAAATTCAGCCGCTATCAAAGTAATTTGATCATCGCTGTCCGCCAGCAGGTCCTGAACAGTTGGTTGTGTAAAAAACTGTCTATTAAATTTTAGGGCCTCAAATAATTGTCTTCTGGCATAGCTGCCAAAATCACAGGAAAAGAATATATGCTCTAGAGTATCGGGTTCCTGTTTTCTGCATTTACAGAGACGCTCTGATTCTGGGATAGCTAAGTATCTTCCTCTCACTACCGCCGAGGGAAACATGTTAAATCTGGCCAACATAAACAGCCTACATGATTCATGTTTCTTCAGATTTGTCATGTATCCCTTTTGGAAATCTCTACACAAAGGGAGATTTAGGTGGATAGGAGAGCAGGTGCTGCGCTTTGCAACCTCAAGCATGGCGAGAACACTTTTTTCTGTGAGGGTCTTCCTGATAATTTCCCATATATCTTTGGGATCAGAGATTTCAAAATCAGTTAGAGTGAGCCCTATCGAATCCAGTTTTCTCCTACAAATCACTGATAGATTGTAGATTGCCCTATCACTTAAAAGATCATAAAGTATAGTATTAGGGGATAGGGCTCTATAATGGAGGAAGATCCAATATTTCAAGGTCCTCAGCCATGCCCTTACTGATAAAGGCAGTATTCCCAGCTCACAACATATTGTTTCATATTTTACAGAGTTTGCAAGTCCTAATAGTGACCTCAAAAGGGATGCGTGAAATTTATCCAACCTCTTGAGGTCACCTGAAATCCACACTGGTGTGCCGTATAGAAGTTGGGCACAGAGTTTCATGTCAATCACTTGCAATACAGCTGGAATAAATCTGTTTCCTACTGGAGAAAAAAAATAGGATTTAATATGGTGGGCTGTCACTTTGGCCTTAGCTATTGCAGCACATATATGTGTATTCCAATTCATATTATTTTTGAATGTGATTCCCAGATAATTGAAGTGCTTAAGATGTCCATTAATTATACAGCCTTTTGGGTTCCCTCTCTTTCTGAATTGCATAATCTTTGTCTTATCATAATTAATTTTGAGATTATTGAGAGAGCAGTAGTTTGAGAAACTCTTAAATAATTTTTTTAAACCCAAAACAGAGAGTGAAATAATTACAGCATCATCTGCATAAAGTAATAAAAAGAGTGGGCTATTGTTTAAATAAGGAGTATGAGTGGTTGCGTTTTGAAGAAATAATGGTAGGTCAGATAGAAATAAATTAAATAGGGTAGGGGCCAAGATACAGCCTTGCCTAACTCCTCGATTATTCAGAATAGGACCTGCAAGTCTACCATCTTTTGATACTTTAACATATATTTGGTTATTAGAATGTAAACTTTGAATCAGTGTAAGTAGATATGGGTCGATACCAAGGTGTTCTAGTTTAGTCCATAGTTTATTGCGGTCGACCGAATCAAAGGCACTTTTTAAATCCACAAATGCCACAAAGAGTTTTCGTTTATTTCTCATGACATATTTATCCACAAGATGACTTAACACTAGACACTGGTCAAGAGTTGACGAGCCTGCCTTAAAACCAGCCTGCTCTTTACCAGGTAGACCTTTTGTCAGCATCCATTCTTCCAATTTAATAAGCAGAGATTTGGCATAGATTTTACTTATGCATGGTAACAAACTTATAGGCCTGTAGTTCTCTTGGCAATTCCTATCACCTTTTTTAAAGATTGGTACCACTATTGAGTTGTTCCACGACTTAGGTACAAGAGCTGAGTGATAGATAGAATTAAAAAGCGGTACAAGTTTATTGGCCCACCATTCTACATCTAATCTCAACAGGTCTATTGGAATGCCATCCATACCAGGTGATTTCCCTTGCTTAAACGAAAAGATTATCCTTTTCATCTCCTCAACAGTAATTTGAAATTGTGTGGTTTTTGCCAGAGAAAATTTAAAATTTTCCTTTTTACAAACTTGGTGATCATAAAAAACGGCAGTAAAATGTGAAATCCAAGCCTCATCGCTTATATTAGGGAAATCAATGATATCTTTTATTGAGAGAAGTGACCAAAAAGTTTTGGTATCTTTAATTTCTAATGCAGTAACAATTTTAGACCATTTGGCTAGTGCGAACTCAGATTTTTTTTCCAGGAGCATGTTCTTAAAAGCTTTTTTCATTTCAAAATAAGTCTTCCAGAGACCTTGAGAGTTGGTAATATAGGCTTCTTTTAGACAAGTTCTAAGTTCTTTCTTATAGTTAATACAATCTTTATCAAACCAGTTATACTTATTTGAAGGTTTGTTGCTGAACTGAGGGTCTAAAAAAGAAGAAAATAAATCCTGGATAGTCTTATAATAACAATCATTATCCTCCAGGGGCATCAAATTTTGGTTAGCCACAGGTTCGAGAATAACTGGGTTATTTTCAAATACTGCTAATAGATCCTCCCTATTTTTAACACTTATATAAACTCTTTTGGCATAGATAGTCTTATCAATACTAATAAGAGGACTATTATCATTATTTCTAGGATTCATGTACATCTCTAAAACTATTGGGAAGTGGTCACTTTCTGAGCGAGGTACAACTGTAAAAGAGGCAACTTCATTTAACATTTCAACGGAAACTAGAGAATAGTCGATTACGCTCCTACCCCTTTTGGAGCTGAAGGTGAAATTTCCTGGAATATCCGGCCACATTGAGCCATTCAAAAATGAGAGGTTAAATTCTAAAACCAATTGTAAGAGTTTTCCTCCCGCTTTATTAATAATGATGTCCTTTGAATTCCTCCCTATTCTCAATGGAAGAGGGGCGTCTTCAGCTAGATTTGAGACATAGTGTTTATAGAGAGCTGTATTATCTGATCCAATTCGAGCATTGGTGTCTCCCATTACAATCAGGGGGATATTTGGGGATTTACTACGTATTAAATACAACTCTTCAAAGACTATATTCCAACCATAATCTGGTCTAATTTCTAACTCTAAGGGAGGAAAATATATATTTAAAAGAAGAATTTCCCTGTAAACAATGGAAAATGATAACAGTTGTGCATACTGTCCAATATTTCTGATATAATTAATTTTAAGGTTAGAAGACTGTTTGATACCACAGATCAAACCAGCTTTAGGGCGACCTTTTGTTGACATTTTAGTAGCAGGTAAATTATAAGTAATAAAATTAGGAATATTTAAAGGTTTAAGAGACCAGGTTTCCTGCAGAAGTATTATATCATAAGACTCAAGAAAATTTATAAAATCAGAATCAGCTAATTTACATGAGAGTCCAGCTACATTCCAGGACATAATAGAAAGAGTTTGGAGAGATCTTTGATTTAAGGGTGCTAGTGAGGTATGCGTGGTGCATTCCGGATGTCACACCAAGTTCCTCTGATTCTTACTATTAGCCCTTTCCTCGGGTTCAGACTGTTCAGATGCTAATTCGATGATGTTTAAAGATGTATTCAGTATGCTCACATTTGAGGAGGGTGGAATGCTAAGATTGCAACCTGGCGCACCCATGCTGGGGACTTTATTTGGGGAGCCCAATTCAGTCTCATTTAATTCTCTCATTTTATCCCATGCTAATGTAGTGACCAGGTTTGCCTCTGAGATGGGTTGCATGCGAGCTGGGTTATAGGAGGGGCGTTTCGATTCCAAGATCTGAGAGGATGGATTCATCTCCGCAACAACCAATTGGCCTGGGGTGACGGAGGGTTTCCCGACCCATAAATCCAGCTCGTGACGATAGAAGCATAAAGCCTGATCTGGGACATAATCAGATATGTTTTGGTTGTGTGATCCCAGTTGGTCCTTCGTCAGCTTTGTCAGACAAGAACGAAGGTTATTCAGTCTATAGAGTATTTTGTTCTGAGTTTCTTGGGGGAGAGTGCAGTAGGAGTTAATTAAGTTATTTTCAAAACTTTCGAACCCGTTACCTTGGCTCGCCTCATATAAAGTCCCAGGAGAGTCTGGTCTTAGAAGATCATTAGTAAGTAACTTTGGATGGTGATTAGGCGAGTCCTCATTGGCTTTTATATCAATTAAAGTGTGGTATTCAGCCTTTTGATGAGGTGCTGCAGTCGAGGATTCAGGACTGGGGAATAGTGGGATAGGAGAGGCCTCATTTTTAAAGTATCTTGATATTTTTACACCACTTGTCTTTAGGAACACACCACTTCTCCCCCTCCCATTGCCAGGGAGGGGAAGGAGACAGACAGAAATATATTTACATGCTTTTATTTCTGTCTTTCCAGCAGTACAGAGAAATCATGTCTGAACTCTCTCATCACCAACTACAGAGAGAGAATAAACTCCACCCATGTACTTCCAGTACAGGGTCATGTGCCACTCTGAGCTAACACCCGGTGCTCAGTGCACAGAATAGACTGTCCCTGGTTCCCACAGTACAGTCCCATAACATCAACATCCTGTTTTCCATTCCAGCCACCTGGAGCTCGCTTCTGCATTGCTCCTTTTTCGTAACAGAAATAAGGCAGGGCTTGGGGTGGACAATTCAGGGTTTATGATCAGGAAACCATTCCTCAGCACTGCACATTTATACGTTTAGAACCTTTGAAGGTGTGCCTTTGCCTGGTTCTTGTCATTGGCTGCATTTGCCAGTACAGGCTCCCTAAGGGAAACTGCTTTTAAACAACAACAAAAAAAAAAGGTTTCGGCTTATAGTACCTTACTAAAAAGTCCAGGTTAACTCACGGTTTATATTTCCACTTCATTTTGGCTCACTGTAAAGGACAGCTATTTTCCTTTTCTTCAAACTTTTTCCTTGCCCCGCATCTTCATTTTACTCCCTCCACCCCTCCTCCCTCCAAACTCCCCCCCCACGCTTTCCTTCTCCTCCCTCCACCCCTCCTCCCTCCCTACACCCCCACCCCTCAGGAAAGAGATACATCACATTAACCTTAAAAAAAAAAAAGGCGTCTTTGGATTTCCCTTTGCTTCTTGCCTGAGTCATCACAGTTACCAGACAGGTTTTTCAACTGCTGGGCAGGCTTGATTGCTCTTTGAGTGACCGGCAGATTGTGAGGCATTGTCATTAAGCACCTGGCAGTTCAGCAGCTCTAGTTGCATTGTCAGTTTAACTAACCAGCAGTTTGACCAATTGCAGTCTTTTGTCTATTTAAGCACCTTTATTTCCATCAACTGGTCTTGAGCCGACCTTGTGGGCAAAAAATTTACTTTCTTTGTTTGGCAAAGTTTCCTTTGTTTGGTGGAAGTTTCCCCAGATATTCCCCTTAAGAGCAACCTCACCCCTCCTTTTCAGAGGGCCGCTGGTGTGGGCCTGGAATCTTATTGATTTCCTTTTCTCTTAATTTGGCTGCAGCTTCTGAGCATCTCCTTGTAAGCAGTTATTTTCAATTCTGTTTGATTACTTGGCAATGCTTTGCGCCTAGATTTGCCTATCATTTAAAAGGGGCAACTTTTTATTGTAGGCAATTATCTTCTAATTCTGTTTGACTGCAGTTGGGGTTGCTTTGTGTATGGGATTGTTCCTTGGAGCCAGGTGCTAATATGTAGCTGAGCGCTGGTGCTTGAACTCTTGCTGGGTTGTGATTTAATAAATATAAATAAATACAAGCGGTGCAGTTAAGTGACGTATAGCTTGTTCATTTTGTCAGCAGTTACGTGGAGCAATTGATAATAGTAATTTCTACTCATACCTATAAATCCATTGGCTATTAATTGAGATACTATCGATTAATAATTAATTCATCAACCGTGCTCTGAACTTTATTGATGCACAATAATTGTATACTAACATTTAATTACAGTCAAGTTATTAATTGATTGGTGATATTAATACTAATTAAAAATAACAACAACAATAATAAAATAAAATAATAAAATAAAATAAATTTGAAAAATAAATAAATAATAATAAATAATAATAAATAATTATAATTATAAAAAAATAAAAAATTATAATAATAATTAATATTAAAAATATAGATAAATAAATAAATAAATGAAAATTAAATTTAAAATAAAATAAAATAAAATAATTAGTGACGAAATAAATAGTAGGCGCATTTTACTAGTGCACAGAGCAGCTCATGGCGCCCAAGAGGAAGCGCACGGGTGCAGTACCAGCACACACTGCAGATGGCAACCGTCGTAATAATAAACCCAAACCCATTTCGCAGTTCCTCAATGCCTTCAGATCATTCATTGTTGACTATGAACAGCACTTTCTCCTTGCTATTCTTTAGTTCTATTTGCCTTGTGTTTCTTACTTCCTTGTTTCGCAAACCAGTGGCCAGCCTTTAAACTACCCAGGTGCAGGCCCAAGCCCTCAGGCAGGAATGGCGGCTGTGAAAACTAGGTCTCAGGCTTGCTCGGCGACTTTCAGAAACGCATCGGGGCGCCTGCATGGAGGCTGCCGGCCCGTATCAATAGCCTGGTTGCTTCCAGTTCTTCTAGTTCTTTGCAGAATAGGCAGCCCAGGGTCCAGCTTCCAGAATCAGGCACCTCATCAGCCGGTTATGATGAGTCAGAATGGCTTACGCCCTTTCTGGGGAGGCCGCCGCTCTTAGCATCTGGCAGTTAGCCCATATGTCGGGAAGAAGCCATCAGAGGTGTATCACACTGGAAAGCTGGACCTTAGAAAGGATTTAAAACGTAAGCTGTGCTGGTAATTCAATAAAGGGCAATGCCAAAGGCAGTCTTGTAAGTACCCGCACGAGTGTGAAAGATGTGCAGGGGCTCACCCAGCCACGGCGTGTTACTAAGGGAAGCGGCCCTTTCAGGGAGGTCAGGGCTTCCACCACTCTAGTTCCAGATGAGCCCCCGCAGCAGGGAACCATCGTTAAAGTCCTTCTGGGTCTAGCATTTTCTCCAATTCAGCTTTCTCCTCTCCTCAACCTCTTGTCTATCCATCCAGACAGAAGTGCAGCATCCTATCTTTGGAAGGGTTTCTCAGAGGGTTTCACAATCCCGGTAGTGGCTCCTTAACCGCGAAGGACTCTCCTAATCAGAAGTCAGTAAGGGAAAGGATGCTTGCCTCACCCCATGGGTAGCTAGCCCCACCCCTGGGTGCACACCACGTGTGCCACTCCGGGTGTCAGAGCTGCTAGCTCTGCCTCTGGAGTCACACTATGGCATACAGCTAATTGGGATGAACCCAACAGGGCCGCCACTTAGCCCCTGCTTGGTCTCCAGGACAGAGGCACCCCTTCCCAGACCCACCCCCCTTTTGTGATAATTAGGCAACCAAATGTATCATTCCATAGCACCTCATACAGGAATAATTTTTTCCTGGGGAACCTGCCTTTTCCGCCCAGATCAACTACAAGAGCAAGACCACAGCTTTAACAAAATGACAGCCCAAGCAGGAAGACACATGGGAGCAATGGTACTGCTTTGAAGTGTTCCAGATCCATTTCCTGTTCTCCCAATGAGCAGGGCAGCTGTGGACTAAATTGCAAAGAAGTACAATAATGATTTAGTCCTTAGTCCTAGAATCTAGTAAGCCTTTAAGCCCAACAGTCGGAATCGCATAATTTCAATGCTTTAACCATATTAGGGAACATGTATAGTTAGTAAACAAATTGCTAGTTTTGTGAGAAATAACACTTCACTGAAGTGGATAATGCTTTGGCCAAGAGCTCACCTTTGGGAATCTTCTAGAACATGTTGCATATGTAGCAGTTCTGTCTAGCTAGAGTGAAACTGAAACCTGACATTTACAGTATCAGATAGAATTGTTCTGGAATGTCCTGGCTGTGTCTGTTGTACAACAGTTTTGGAAATCTGTAGGAGAGTATCCCACCAATCTCTTGTCATACTAACAATCTTGTTATCAACTAACAATCAAAAATGCTAAAATTTTAGCTACATTGGCAACAGGATGTTGGCTAGAAGCAACTGGTTTTCTGAAGCTAAAACGTACAATTTTGTTCTAGGAGTTACTTGATCACAATATAGAACTATTTGTTTATTCCTTATGAGTTTTACACATGATGAAAACGTATACTCAAGCAGATATTCTTATAATCACTGTACTATACTATGATACAGTGCATAATGAACATCCACATTCAGTTAGTCTGTGTGCCTCACGTACTTGGGCATAGAGCTGGACACAGTTGCCCAATCATCCCGCTTACCTAAGGAGAAGATTGACACCCTTAAGGAAATCATTCATACTACCTTTGCACTAACAAAAATCACCCTCAGACAGATACAATCCCTGTTAGGTCATTTCAATTTTGCTTGTAGAGTGGTTTCCCCCGCCTAGCCAGGCTTTCAGTGGGTCTCAAGCACCCACACCACAGGGTCCGTCTTCCAAAGACAGTTAAGGCCGACCTAGAGGTTTGGGTGACATTTTTGGAACACTACAATGGAGTATCCCTATGGCAGGATGTTCTTAACTTGTCCTCAGATTTTCTTTTTTTTTTTTTTAATTATTGTGATGGGATGATGAGCTGCTTGTGCGTAAAATCCTAATCCCTCAGAGTTTGGCTAAGTCCCCAAACCTCTGTCTGTGATGGAGCTCCTTAAACATGACTCCATCAATCGCTCGTTGAATCGGACAGTGGGCGTTTACGGAACTTCTTCCAGCATAAAAGCTCCTTAACGGAAACGCGTCTTCTGGACTCTCGGCGTGACAGTTTCCGCCGAGGAGTGGGTGTCCCTACAGGAGGTCCTGAAATCTCCCCGCTGCTCCCGCTTGAAGTGTCTCTGAGCCCTCCCTCCGACTCACTTTCCCTTGGAACTCCACTTCTCCCCCTGCTGGTCCCCTCCTCCGCTGAATGGTCTCTCTCACCCTCCATGAGCCCTTTCACCTCCTTAGTCTCAGATGGCAGTTCCCTGACATCCACCTCCCCTCCAGGGCCCCCTTCACCCCCTTCCCTCCCCTCCTCTGCGGGAGGCGAGGGAGCAAAACCCCTGAAGGAACCTCCCTCATCTTCCGAAGTTTCGAACACTTCCCTCCACCTTTTGCTGTCTCCGGTTTCCAAGTACTCCCCCTCATCGGAGTCTGTTCCTCCTTCCAACTCCGATTCCCTGAATCCCTCCAGTTCCTCCTCATCGTCGGTGGTGCCAAAGTACTCCCTCCGAAACCTCGCTACTGGCTGAGGTTTCCTGGGGAACCTTTGGTGAAACGTTTCGATCAAGATCTCGTCACGGACCTCCTCTGCCTTCACCCAGGTGTTTTCCGACTCCGGTTCCCCTTCCCACGCGACCAAATACTCCACCTGATTACCCTTCCACCTGGAGTCGATGATTTCCGCCACATGGTTGCGGCTTTCCCTTTCTTCTATGGCTGGCCCCCGTGTGGATACCCCTTCACCTTCCCCCCTGTATGGTGACAGTAATGACCTGTGGAATACTGGGTGCAGTTTCATGTGGTTCGGTAACCGGAGTCTGAACGCCACTGGGTTGACCTGTTGGATGACCTCAAATGGTCCCAATCTTTTGGGTCTCAATTTCTTGCAACCCCCCTTGAACGGCAACCCTTGGGTTGATAGCCAGACCCGACTCCCCACCCTAATTGTTTCACCTTCCCTTCTGCTCTTGTCTGCCTGCCTCTTATATTCTTCCTTGGCCCTTTCTAAGTTGAGTTGGAGTTGACGATGGATCGCTTCCATTTCTTCTACAAAAAGTTCCGCGGCCGGAACACTCCATCTTTCCCCTCCTTCCCCTGGAAACGCCCTGGGGTGGCACCCATAATTAGCCAAAAAGGGGCTCATCCCGGTGGACACATTCTCAGCATTATTGTAAGCAAATTCCGCTAGTGCCAACTTTTCGACCCAATCGTTCTCTCTGTCATTGACATAACACCTCAGGTATTGTTGGAGAATACCGTTTGCTCTCTCCGCCTGCCCATTGGTCTCAGGGTGCCTGGCAGTCGAAAAGTTGACCTCTACGTGCAATAAGCTCATAAGTTTCCTCCAGAATCTGGACGTGAACTGTTTCCCTCTGTCGGAAACCACCCTCAAGGGGGCGCCATGCAGTCTGAAAATATGTTCTACAAACAATTTCGCTGTTTCTTCCGCCGTGACTGCATGTGAGCAAGCTACAAAGTGACCCATCTTAGTTAACAGGTCTACTACGACTAGTATGGCGGTTTTCCCCTGGGATTTGGGCAGATCAGTCATAAAATCTATCGACACCGCCTCCCACGGTCATTCTGGTGTGGGTAACGGTTCTAATAACCCCGCTGGTGCCCGCCTTTCTCCTTTGGCTCTCTGGCATTGGTCACACCTTCTCACATACTCCCGTACATCCTCCCTCACCTTGGGCCACCAAAACTCCCTGGTCACCAACCACATGGTCTTGTGTTGCCCAAAATGCCCCGCTGTGGGATTGTCGTGCAGCTGTTTGAGTACTCTCCCCCTCAATTCCCCTTCGGGTATATATAGCGCCCCTCTGTAATACAATGCCCCGTTTCTTTCTTCAAAACCCCCGGGGTCTTCTCCCTCTCTCCTTAGACCTCTGAGCTTGTCCTGGGCGTACTCATCATTTACCGTTCCCTCTACCAGTTCTCTTTGCCCCACCCAGGCCGCACCACACACCCAGTGGTCCTCTGGGATAATATGTCTCTCTTCCGGCGCTCCCTCCCCCTCCAAATATTCAGGTTTGCGAGAGAGAGCGTCCGCTCTGATGTTTTCTGGACCTGGCACATAGCAAATTTCAAAATGGAATCTGGAGAACTCCTGGGCCCATCTCACTTGTCGTTGGTTGAGCACCCGTGCCGTTCTCCAATACTCCAAATTCTTGTGGTCCGTACACACTTGCACCTTATGTTGTGCGCCAATTAGTAAGTGTCTCCATCTCCGGAACGCTTCGTGAATGGCGAGTAGTTCTCGGTCATATACGGTGTAGTTCCTCTCGGATTTGTTCAGCTTACGCGAAAAGAAGGCACACGGTCTCCATTCCGACTTATTGCTCCCTGGCTGAAGCAGCACCGCCCCCACCGCCCGGTCTGAGGCATCAGTTTCCACTCTCATGGGTTTTTGTAAATCCACATGCAGGAGCTGTTCTTCCGAAGCGAATGCCCTTTTCAATTCCTCAAAAGCATGCTCCGCCTCCGCCATCCAAACGAATTTCTTCTTGCTGCTTAGACAGTCCGTGATGGGAGCCGTTAAGTGGGCAAAGTTCTTGATGAATTTACGGTAAAAGTTCCCAAACCCTAAGAACCTTTGCACATCTTTTTTCGTTTTCGGTGTCTTCCATTCCAGCACCGCCTGGACCTTCCCTGGATCCATGGCTAATCCCTTGTCTGATAAGCGGTACCCCAGGAATTCCACCTCCTTGGTGTGGAACTGACACTTCTCCAATTTCACCCACAACTGGTTTGCTTGCAGCTGGCTCAGCACTTCCCTGACATCCTTTACATGCTGCTCCTCATTCTCTGAATATATCAGCACGTCATCGAGGAAGGCCACGCAATTCTTGTAGAGCAAAGGTCCCAGTACGTGGTTCATGAGCGATTGAAAACAGGCGGAGCCTGATTGTAATCCGAATGGCATAACGAGATATTCAAACGCCCCCAAAGGGGTGAACATGGTGGTTTTCCATTCATCCCCCTTCTTTATTCGTATCAGGTTGTATGCTCCTCTCAGGTCCAGTTTCGTGAATATCTTTCCCTTCCTCACCCTGGTCAAAATGTCATCAATCCTGGGCATGGGGAAAGTCACTGGTTCTGACACGGCATTTAGGGCCCGGTAGTCCACGACCAATCTCGGTTTATCCGTGTTTTTTTTGTCCACAAAAAACACTGGGCTCCCCCCCACCGCTCTGGACTCTCTGATGAAGCCCCTCTTCAGGTTTTTATCAATAAACTCCCTTAACTCCTGCATTTCCCTGTCTGACATGGCGTACAGCTTGCCCACGGGGAGCTGGGCCCCAGGGACCAGATTAATTTGGCAGTCAAAGTCTCTGTGCGGTGGTAATTTATCTGCTTCCCTTTCACTGAAGACCTTGCTCAGGTCAGCGTATTGTTTGGGCACCTTCCCTTTGTCCGCCACTTCCGTCCCTGCTAGAGAGGCTTTTGCCCCTTCTGGCACCTTTCCCTCTCTGCAGTGTTCCAGACAATGTGCTGACCCAAAGGAGACCACTCTCTGATGCCAGCCCACTAGCGGGTCATGCAACGCTAGCCAGCTCATTCCCAAAATGACTGGAGCCCCTCCCAGGGTGGCTACATTGAACGCTATCCTCTCAGTGTGCCTGGCCACCCTCATAACCATTGGGACTGTTTGTAGGCTGACTTCTCCTCCCAGCAGCTCCCTCCCATCGATCGTGGTGACCTGCAGGGGGTTGCTTAAAGGGAGTGTCTGTATCTGGTGTTCAGCTGCAAACTCCTTGCTCATAAAATTACAGGAGCTGCCTGAGTCCAGCAGCGCCTTAGTCTTTAGTGGGTATCCGTTTGCCAGCTCTAGCAACACCTCTATTACTAGGGCTGGTCTTGGAGGTTCCGGAGTGGGCACTTTTACTGCTCCTTGGCCTGTCTGCTGTGCCCTGACAGAGGCAGACAGGCGTTGGCTTTTACTGGCTCCTGGACTTCCTCCTCCTTCCCCCCAACAGCTCCAGCCATCCCTTGCCATTCCTTTCTTTGCGGGCAGACTCTGGCAAAGTGACCTGGCTGCTGGCAGAGATAACATTTCTTGGCGCTCTTTCCCTCCTTCTTCCTCCCTTCACTGGGATTTGAAACTGCGCGCGCGCGCGCTGTTCCAACTTCCATCGGCTCTCCTGGCGGGAAACTTGGTTCTGGAATCTCTGGAATGCGGAAATCCCTCCAACGCTCTCCTTTCCCCTCCCGCTTCTCCAAGGCTCTTGCCTCCTGGCGTGCTCCAATGGTCAGCGCTGATTTGGTCAGCTGGTCCATAGACTCCGCCCTGGGCGCCCGGGAAAGTTCATCTTTCACCGCCGAAGAAAGCCCCTCTTCAAAGAGCATTTGAATGGGTTCCGCCGAAAGGTCCCACCCCAATCTATGTATCAACATTGTAAACTCAGTCCAGTACTCACGAACCGATCGGCTCCCCTGTTTGCACGCCATCAATTGTCTGCGCACCAGCCCCTGTTCAATCTCGCTGGAAAACATCAAATCCATGGCGCGAAAAAACTTCCTCGTGTCCTTCAGCATGTCACTATTCCCTGCCATCAGGGGTCTGACCCAATCTCTCGCCCCTCCTTCGAGATGGCCAATCACAAACGCCACTCTCGATGCCTCGTCGGGAAAGTCATTAAACTGCAGTTCAAGAGCATACTGCATCTCTGTCCTAAAGGCTTGGTAGTTCCTGGGGTCCCCCCCAAACTTCTGCACCATTCCTGGCATCTTTCTTGCTAGTGTAGCGCCTTTTGCCTTTTCTGCATCCTGCGCCCTCCTTTCTTCTAGCCTCGCCGTTTGCATTGCTAGCTGGAGTTCCAACACTCTGTACCTTTCTTCCAGGCTTGGACCCTCTCCAGCTCCTGCTGCTCCTCCGGCTCCGGCTGGGTTACTCATGATGCCTCTCTGCACAAGCTGCTTTCAGGGACTGTCCGATTGCTGTGATGGGATGATGAGCTGCTTGTGCGTAAAATCCTAATCCCTCAGAGTTTGGCTAAGTCCCCAAACCTCTGTCTGTGATGGAGCTCCTTAAACATGACTCCATCAATCGCTCGTTGAATCGGACAGTGGGCGTTTACGGAACTTCTTCCAGCATAAAAGCTCCTTAACGGAAACGCGTCTTCTAGACTCTCGGCGTGACAGTTTCCGCCGAGGAGTGGGTGTCCCTACAGGAGGTCCTGAAATCTCCCCGCTGCTCCCGCTTGAAGTGTCTCTGAGCCCTCCCTCCGACTCACTTTCCCTTGGAACTCCACTTCTCCCCCTGCTGGTCCCCTCCTCCGCTGAATGGTCTCTCTCACCCTCCATGAGCCCTTTCACCTCCTTAGTCTCAGATGGCAGTTCCCTGACAATTATGTTTATTAAAATTTTCGGAAAAGAGTATAAAAGAAAAACAGAAAAGGAAAAAAAAGAAAGAAAAAAGAAAAGAAGAAGAAAAAACAACAGTTGAAAAAGTTTACCTTAATTACATTCCATACCCAATTTCCTTGACTTCCCCACACCTGCCCTTCTTGTATTCCAATTCCAATTTTTAGCTCAGCAATTTTTGTCCCCCCCACTTTACCTTATTTCCTCTAATTCAATTTACTTAATTTCAACTTCTAAACCTCAATCTTTATATTTCAAAACTTATTCTTAACATACTTTTCCTAAATTCCCCCATCAATTTAATTAACCTATTTAAACTTAAAAATCTCAGTCTTTATACACCAACACTTATTCTTGACAATCTTCTGCTAAGGTCGGCCCTAAATCTCTCCCCAAATTCCCCATTTTTATGTTAGTGGCAAAAACCAACTTAATTAAAACAGAGTTATATTTTTACACCCTTTGGATTCCCGAAGCCCTACCACCCCCTTTCCTGGTTTTGATCCCCAACCAAAGTCCATCAGTCCATCCGAAATCAGCCTGGCGATCTCACATCCGAGGCACTTAACCCTCTCTCAATTTCTCTCTGCCGGTTTTCTTGATAGTCCTTTATTTTAAATTCCGAATCTCGAAGAGGCTCTGTTCCAATAAGGTCCATATTTCTTCCAGCCAGACCTCCATATTTAACAATGGAGCCAAAATCTTGTTTCTTACTTCTCATAAGTCCAAATGTCCCAAAGGCTCCAAATTCAACATTGGCCATATTTATATTCCATATGTCTTCAGATCCCCATAAGAGGAGATCTCTCCAATTTCCATTCTTCACTTCCAACCAAACTTTCATCGTCATGTTCTTATTTTCCATTATTTCCAAATTAACAGGCCTCTGGCTCTCTTTAGTCATCTGCAACATCCCAGCGCCTCCTTCTTTCTCATGTTCCTCTTTAAATGGCACCTCAAATGACTCAAACTCTTTCTCCTGTTTGGCTGTAAGGATTTTTGGATCAGCAACAACACTTCCCTGTTCATCTGCAGGAGCTTGAATCATTTCCTTTCCAGGTTCAGCAATTTTATTTACTGTTCCCTTCATTGTTATTACATTCATAGTCAAAACATTTGTCTGCTCCTGTAGATTTCCCAAGAGACGAAAGGTCTTTTCCAGTTCAGCCAGTATTTTTCCACTTACAGCCATTTTTGTAATGTCCTGAACCCCCTCTAGAGGGATTCTAGTTACTTAATGACAAATTAACCTTTTCTTCTTTATTTTTAACAATTTGTTACCAAATTGTATCAAATGTCACCAGCAAAGACAACAGAGACACAGTTCTCCTTTTTTTTCCAACTTTGACAGCTAGTTTGACAGCTGTCAAAATCTATAAACCTCTTCCGCAGGCTCTCTCCCCGATCGCTCCCGGGTTTTGGGGGAGGGGTGAATTCCGTTCTCAATGTTAGCTCTTATCCTCCAGCACAGTCACTTAAATTGGCCCAATATAAAGTTAATTGCTCTTTTCCACAAAAAGAAAGGCATTCACACAACCTTAGTAATAAAATCCTTGCTTTACGATGTTTACAAGGCGGGTAGGCTGACTTCCTTTTAAACACCTTGCCCGATCTTGCCGAATTCCCAGAAATAAATTTCCCTTTTAAGTCCAATTACCGTGTTACTCACGGGTCGTTACTTTTGATCCAAATGTTCAAAGGAAGAAGTTAGCGCTCTCCATCCATGGCATGCGGCTTCACTCAGCAGGGGAAGCAGTCGAACTCTCAGCACCACGCCACTCCCGTCCCCCGTTCCGAAGCCTTTAAAAAGGCTTCTTTGCGGGTCGGGGGGGCGCAAATGGTGCCCACCGAGTCACCAGGTCCACAGGCTTCAGCGCCTGTGGTTTCTAAGGGTCCCCGCGTCACCGCCGCGGCAGGACCCGACCCCTGTTGAGCAGATTCCCTCCGGAGCTCGGAGGGAATCCGCCATTAGACGATGGCGCCAACCCGGAAGTCTGTCCTCAGATTTTCAGGTCCATTCAAATGCGGCAGGGTCCCTGGGCTTTGGCTTGTATTTCAGGGGCCGATGGGGCGCACAACGTTGGCCAACGGGGTGGCAGGGCAAGGGCATCACGCGGGATCTCACTTTTCTCGAGTTTTTTCCGATAGTAGTGGCCGTGCATATCTGGACGGAGGAGTTTCGAAATCGCCAGGTGTGCTTCAGAAACGACAACCTGGCAGTGAACATACTGGTGAGACAGTCATCCCGATCTGCGAGGGTCTCCTCCCTTCTGCGGTCGTTTGTTCTCCGGTGCCTTGAGTACAATATAGTTTTTTCAGCCAAATTCATATCGGGGGTCAATAATGATATAGCCGATGCCTTGTCTCGCTTTCAGATGTCTCGCTTCCGGTCGCTGGCACCTGGAGCACAGCTGTTGCCCAAACCCTTTCCGGAGCACCTGTGGAACGTTGGAGACGCAAAGTGATTAAGGGAGTATTAGCGTCTGTCGCACCCTCCACTCTCAGGTCTTACAAGAGGGCCTGGTGCGATTTCTTGGGCTTCAGGTCTGGGACATCTGGGCTTTCGCCTAACGTGCCGCCCACCACTGACTACGTTCTGCAATACCTTAAAATACATCACGAAGATGGGTCACCCTTATTGAGACACCAATCCACAAGGGTACTCCGCAAAGCTATTGATGCTTGCGGTTTAGCTTCCCGGGATTATGCTGCACACTCTTTTAGGATCGGCGCTGCCTCAACAGCCGCACGCTTGGGCCTGCCCGTGGATAAGATTAAGGAAATGGGCTGATGGAAATCCAATGCTTATAAAGGTTATATCCGTTAGTATACGCTCCGCTACGTTGCATCTACTTACCCGTTTTTCCTTTCCTTTCATTCTCAGCTGTTTTCAGGAGAAGTGTGTGGATTTGCGGCCACAGTATAGTCCATTGGGCCCGCGTTTGGGCGGCCAGCTGTGGCCTTACCGCTTATCTTGGATTGCCACCTGGGGTGCGAGTTTCCTGGTTTGCGAGACGCGGCATACGGTGGGAGGAGCTTATGCCATTGTTGATGGAGAGAGTAGCCACGTTTGGCCCTCCTGACATCCTTATCATTCACTTGGGAGAGAATGACCTTGCTAATAGGAGAAGCGTGGACTTGTTGTGGAACATAAAAAGAGACTTGGAGGCGATCGCGGCCTTGTGCCCCGGAACAATGGTGTTCTGGTCCTCCTTCTTGAAAAGAATTGTTGGCTGTATGGCCATTGAAAAAACCAGGAAATGCTTGAACCGGGCGGTAGCCCGTTGGGTACGCTTTATGAATGGCCGAGTCATTTATCATGACGGTATCCGGATCGGCGACCAAGCCATGTACCGGAATGACGGAGTTCATCTAACAGACATTGGGAATGACATCTGGTTGGATAGCATCATTAGTAGCATTAGGGATTGGTTGCAGCTGTGAGGGTATTGGCGGCGAGCCCCTTTGCGGCTCGGGTGGCGGTTAGGCATTGGATTCATGTGTGTCAAGGGCTAGGTGTGGCCATCGCCTATGCTATCTACCGTGGGTTATTCCGTTAAAGGAATCTGGTGGTCGTGTATTCCGTCCGATGCCTGCTTGGCGGGAGGCCATGGCACGACCCTCGGTGACATCAGGGGTGAGCCTATAGTTGGATTAGCATCAACAGGCTCCACCTACTGTTGAATAAACCCACCTCCTATACTCATCCAATGCCTAAGCCAATACCTTTTCACTGCTGTAATCAATAAAGTTGTGGCCTTTTCTTGCCCATTAACCTTATATCACGTGTCCTTGTGTGTTTATTTCACATAGCGGGGGTCGGGCCCTCGATCCACAAAGACTCTCCTCCCTGGAAGAGAGGGGAGTGGTTGTGGGCGGGAGCCCAAGCTCCGCCCCTGGCCGGGGGCCTTAGCCCCCGCCCCTCCTCACCTGGCTGGCGCCCACGCCCACCGGAGGCAGCCAACCAGGTGTCTCGGGGGGGCGTGTTTAGCAGCTTAATGCTGCAGCTCCAGCTCCGCCTCCTCCTCAGTCGTCGTCGTCCCGCATCGAGTCACCCACCCTCCACTCCCATTTAGCTCAGGGTCTAGGTTTTTTGGCCTTGCTATGGACCTTAGGTTGGTCGCCCCGGTTGTCTGGGGGGCCTGGTAGGAATTTTTCCATTTGGCATTAGGCTTTTTGGTTTTTTCGCCTACCTCGTAGCAATCGTCACAACTTTTGTGGTATTGGTGGGTAGGTTAGGCATTGGATTCATGTGTGTCAAGGGCTAGGTGTGGCCATCGCCTATGCTATCTACCGTGGGTTATTCCGTTAAAGGAATCTGGCGGTCGTGTATTCCGTCCGATGCCTGCTTGGCGGGAGGCCATGGCACGACCCTCGGTGACATCAGGGGTGAGCCTATAGTTGGATTAGCATCAACAGGCTCTACCTACTGTTGAATAAACCCACCTCCTATACTCATCCAATGCCTAAGCCAATACCTTTTCACTGCTGTAATCAATAAAGTTGTGGCCTTTTCTTGCCCATTAACCTTATATCACGTGTCCTTGTGTGTTTATTTCACATAGCGGGGGTCGGGCCCTCGATCCACAACCGAGTGTTGTCCATCTGTTGAACTCTAAACCAGTAACAGAGAATTCTTTTATCTATTTGGCTCTCTATGCTCAACATGCCAGTTTCCAACCTGACCATGGCAGATTGCACGTCTTTGGGTAAACCTAAAAGAACTCTTAAAAAATAATTCTGTGGGGGTTCCAGACCGGAGACCTTTGAGGTACCCCAAACCTCTGCACCATATAAAATCTGGGCCATTGTTTTTGCTTTATACACAGATAGAGCTGGGTTGACCAGATTTCCACCTTTACAGGCAGCGAATTTCAGAATGGCTTTTGCTGATTTAAAGGCTTGCAATTTAATATTGGATAGCTGTGTATTCCAAGATGCCGTTTCTGAATAAATCAATCCCAGATATTTAAACGTATTTACTTGGTTTATGATGTGTTCATCCAGGTGCCAAACATGCTTTTTAGAACGCTTCCCAAATACAATGACCTGCGTCTTATCATAGTTTATAGATAAAGCATTCCTCATGCAATATGAACTTAATTTTGCAAGCAGCTGTCTCAGGCCCACCTGGGTTCTAGATACAAGTACTAGGTCATCAGCATACATTAAAACTGAGAGTTTTTGGTCGAGAATTGTGACAGGGGCAAACTGTAGGCCCTCCAGTTCTTTAACCATGTCATTAATATAAAAATTGAACAGGAAAGGTGCCAAAATGCATCCCTGTTTGACTCCAGTAGTGGTCTTAATTCTAGTGGTGAGATGGCCAGCCAGATCCACCTTTACTTGTATTGATGTGTCAGTATATAATGTTTTGATGAGAAATAATAGACGGAGGTCTATATTTGTCTTTTCCAATTTTTTCCACAATGCGTGTCTTGGGATCGTATCAAAAGCTGACTTTAGATCGATAAAAGCAACATATAATTTTTGCTTCAAATTATGGATGTATTTACATAGCAGAAAGTTCAGCACAAAGCACTTGTCCAATGTGGATTTCCCTCTTTGGAAACCTGCCTGGACTTCAGATATCACCTTATTTGTATCTGCCCATTCTTCTAGTCTCCCAAGAAGGAGCCTGGCATATAGTTTGGAGGCTACATCTAACAAACTAATGGGTCTATAATTGGCAGGGTTTTTCTTACCGCCCTTTTTATATATTGGGGCAATTATACTCAACTTCCACCCTTCAGGTATACGACCTGAGCTGTTAATGTATGAAAACAATTTTGCAAATATGGGTGACCAGAAATCAGGTCTTATCTTATAGATCTCAATTGGGATCATGTCTTCTCCTGGAGCTTTATTAGCTAGTTGGCTTGCGATTAGCCTCTTAATCTGATTGGGCGTGATGTCTGGCCATTCTGGCAGTTCTGATAACTGAGTATAGTAAATTTGTGGGGGTAGGTCAGGACAGGGGCCATATATTTCTGTAAAATATGTCACCCAATCCTTTCCTTGGACAGATGCTTCTAACGAGTAGCCCAGCCCATTTGTGCCTTGGGCAACCAGATGCCAAAATTTCCGCGAGTCCTTCTGAAGTGCTGCATCTCCCAATTCTTTCCACTGTTGTTCATAATATATTTGTTTCTTGCTTTTAAGTAATACTTTATAGTTGTTTCGTAACTGGGCTACCTCAGCTTGTAGGGCAAGATTGTGCTTATCCTGTTTTAACTTCAATTTTCTAAGTACCCTAGCTAGGCATTTTTTGCTATTCTGACATTCCTTATCAAACCAAGTCTGTCTCTTAAACTTTTTGTTTTTTATCACACTAGCTGTGGTCATCAGTGGGCGCATTCGGTTGATTGTGTTCTCATAAAGTCCAATTACGTTTCCTGTTTCTAACAACATTTCCCCCTTTAATAAAGCAAATTCATGGGAATCCAGGATCTGAATCATTTTTTCTTGGACCTGTGCAATCCATCTTAACCTTCTGTTTCCAAGTATCAGATATTCTGTTTCATCCAATAATTTAGGAAAGGCAGGAGAAAAGAATAATGTCAGAGATAACTCAAGTGGAAAGTGGTCACTTTCAGCTCTGGGAATTATCCTGAAGGTATCTCGGTTAACTGGCACATTATTAGATGTTAGGATATAATCTATGGTGCTAGTAAATCCTCTGGGGGAGATAAAAGTAAAATAACCCTCTTGATCCCCTTGACCGTGCCCATTGCATAACAAAAGGTTATGCTTTATTATAAGTTCACAAAGATATTTCCCAGCGCGATTAGAGGTGGTGTCCATTGCTGCCCTCTGACAGATTTCAGGTTCGTCCTCCAAGTTTAGACCAGATAATATTGTATTTTGTGGGGAAACAAGGCCGATCCGGGCATGGAAGTCACCTCCCAAGATAAACCGAGGGTTAGGTGACAGAGAGTCTATACTTTCGAGTAGTTGGTCAAGTTTATCCCAATATGATCTCAGTTCCCCACAAGACTTTACTGGAGGTATATACACACATATGCAATAAGTATTTCTCAGGAGACTATCAGAAAGGGACAACACTAAAAAATTAGGGGTGGTCAACAAGGGACACTGTTGAATTGATACATAAAGAGAGGTTGACACCAGCACCGCCAGCCCCCCACTAGGCCTTCCATACTTTACAGTTTTAAGAGCTGGTTGAGTGTAACTTGTAAAACCCTGTAATTCAACCATAGTGCCCTCTTTTGCCCAGGTTTCTTGAAGAAAGATGATATCATGTGTTTGTAGATAAGAACAGAAATCACTGTCTTGGATCTTGTTCGTCCACCCTGTTACATTCCATGAGAGAAGTTTAATTGTTTTACAGTGATTTACTCTTAGTCAATTGTTGGCCGATGTGCTCTCGGAGTTTACCAGTTTTTCAGGCAACAGGTTATTGCTAATGCTAGTGGAATAATCCAGATGTTCGATTATTTCAGTCGTCGTACATAAAGTACTCACATTTGTAATCACTGGGCCTTTTCTTTGCAAATTGTTTGCCAATGGGGATTTCTTGGGTGTATTTCCTGACTCCTCCTCTTCTAAATATCTCATCTTTGTCCAGTACTCCGGTGGTTCTATAGTTATCATTCTGTTGTGGCCATTGGATCTATTATCAATCTCTGCCTCCGGTTCTTTAATCTCTTTCAATGTCTGGCTCATAAGATCAAGCCTCTTGATAACTGTTTGTTGCTCTTCCTGAGGGAGATTCCTAAAGGAGCTGAGAAAATCCTCTTCCAAAGGATTTACAGAGTGCTCAGATTCCTGAAGATGATTGTCTAGAGGAATCGGCTGTTCCTTTTGGCTCACCTGGTTATTTTGATGTTGGGCATGATCCTGCGGATTCAACTCAGGCATGTCTGTTTCCTCCCCACCTGCCAAGTTTTTTTGTGCTGTCATTACTTCCATTGGGGATCCAGGCTTTGGTTTTGTGAGCCCCTCTGAAGCACCAGTCCTCATCTTACATAAGGGTGCAACAATAGAATTGCGAAATACCCGGGTTGGAAAAACTCCTCTGCTTGACAATCTGAATTTCAGCTTGTGAATTAGTGAGGGCAGTCTAGTAGAGGAAAAAGTTAACATAATTTTTTGGCTTTGATTTGTGGTACTCAAGAGTTCAGTCCTAACGAGGTTGATCTCTGTAAGTCCAATGCCAAGTAAGTCTGATAAATGTCGTTTGGAACGCTGGGCACCTTTCCAGCTAGGAGTTTGATCTGGCCTTCCACAAATTGTCATGCAGATCTTTTTTGGTTGGAAGATTAAATAAGAAGAGTTTGTTTTAAGAGCCTCTGCACGTTCTATGTTGAGCTTAGGGGTCTGCTCTTGTTGTCGCCAATTTCCTTTGGTACTATGGTGTTCTGTTGATGCCTGCTTGTTATTAACTGATAAACTGTGGACCTCTTTGGATAACTGGGTTATTTGAGAGGCAATACCTCTAATTTGCTGGAAGATATGCTCAACCGTTCTTGCAATTAGAGTTAATTGGGCGCTCTCCCTACTTGTTATTCCTTTCTCTCTGAGGAGCACAGGATCAGTTTGCCCCATTGCTGGATCCAGTTCCACGCTCTCAACTTGAATACTCTCCCCACACTCACAATCATCTTCAAGAGGAGAAAACCGGTTTTTTGTTGGAACTGTAAAAGCAGATTTGTTAAAAAAAGTCCTCTATTTTAGATTGTTTGGGAACCGGTGAGAGAGCTACATCCTCTGGGTCCCTGTGACGTTTACTAGCAGGCATAGCGTCAGCGTGGGGAGTAAACAAGGAGAGGTTTCCCCAACCAAAAAAGAGAGAAAAGAATAGAAAGTGCTCAGTTTGTTCAATTTAAGAGCTTCTCTGCCAGGATTTCAGGGACAAAGTATAAAAGGGAGTTGGCGGTTAATAGCTAGCAGCTGGCGTGTCCATTAAACCTTAATTAGTTTAATGTTAAGTAAACGTCCAGTGCGCTTCCAACGCCATAAATCTTATCTCAGCAGAGAATTTCGTGCAGCGGTTGAAGAAGGCAGGAGAGTCAGTACCTTTCAATGAAGAATCCTGGAGCAAGCACTTTGGAACTCAGGAAAAACTTTATTTACAAAAAAAAAACCCTGGCGATAAAGCACACATGCTTTTATCTCCAGCATAAAGAAAACTTTACTCTAAACATAACTCATATCAGCAAACACGCCCATGGCCACAAACTGAGTCTGTGAGTCAGATCAAATGGGGGAAGGGGGAGACACACGGGTGAACTGACTATTTATACAAACTAACTCACATTCCTGGATGCTTAATGACTTCCAGCTGCTCAGTGATTAGAGCGACTTGTTACCTCTTAACCCTTTAGTACCAACACCCCCTCTCGCTCGTAACACTGAGCTGTACCAATCTTAATTCAAATTTAAACCTGAACAGAAATATTTATGAGATTGCGGACTCAAAGCTTTTGTAAAACCGTCTGCGAGATTTTCTTTGCTTGGACAATACTTTAGTTCAATTAAACCTTGTTTTACACTTTGGCATACATTTTGATAACGGATATCCAAGTGTTTTGTGAGTGCCTTGAATTGACCTGATTTAGCTAGTTTAATACAAGGTTGATTGTCTTCCCACACTCTGATAGGTAGGGAACATTCTCCAAACAATTCTTGTACCAGTTGCTTATAAAATTCCAGTTCTCTACATACATCTGATAATGCATTGAACTCAGATTCAGTTGAACTTAAAGCTATAAGTGATTGCTTTCTTGATCTCCAACCAATTAGTGCATTTCCAAATTTTATCGCCATTCCTGACACTGATTTTCTATCTGGTCCAGCATCTGCCCAACTGCTGTCGGCCCAACATTCAAGTTGTGTGCTGCCCTCTGCTGATAGTTTTAAGCGAAACCTTTTGGTAGTTTGGAGATACCTTAAAACTCTTTTTACTCCTTGCCAAGCATGCATTGATGGTTTTTCAGCTTGTCTACACAGCATGTTGACAGCATATGTTATATCGGGCCGAGTCCACTGTGCAATGTGGAGTAGACTGCCTATTGCTGACTGGTAAACCCCGGGATTACTGAACTCTGCCTGTTGCTCGGCTTGAGCATCCTTTGTGTAACTTAACTCCATTGGGGTTTTAACACCAGCACAGTCGTCTATTTTAAACCTTTCCAGCAACTGCTGGATCTTAGCTTCTTGGCTGAGCCAATAGTTCCCATTTTCATCTTGCTGAATTTTAACTCCTAGATAAACAGATACAGTGCCTAGTGATTTTATCTGAAACTTTTCTCCAAGCTTTGTGGCAAAATGTTGTGCAAGTTTATCGTCCTTTCCACTGTATAATAAAACGTCAACAAATATCAAAACTGCTTCTTGTTCACATCCCGAGCCCTTTAGATAAAGACACGCATCTGCTGCGCTCTTTCTGAACCCCATGCTCTCTAGAGCATCGTTTAAGCAGGAATTCCAATTACGGGCGGACTGTTTCAACCCATAAATGGATTTGTGTAGGCGCCAGACCTGGTTTGGCTTGTCTCCTTCAAAACCTGGTGGTGGTGTCATATAGACTTCCTCCTGTAAGTCTGCATTTAAATAAGCCACATTGACATCAAAATGAAACAGCTTATTTCCCTTCTTAGCTGAAGAGGCTAAAAGCATTCTTAATGACTCCGATCTTGAAGTAGGGGCATAGATTTGAGAATAGTGAACACCTTTGCGCTGCGAAAATCCTTTTGCAACTAGTCGGGCTTTATATTGCAACTCCTCAGTAGTTGTGGGCTTTAAACGATATACCCATCGACAACCTACAGCTTGTTGCCCTTTCGGAAGCTCTGTACTTGTAAACACACCGAGAGACTTCATTGAAGCCATCTCCTTTTCCATTGCTTCCTGCCACTTTACGGCTTCTGAGCTTGGAAGCTGTTGTACCTCTATATAGCTATCTGGCTCACACTGTGCCATATTTACGTATACACTTGTCACCTTAAACCGCTCTGGTGGTTTGCCCTTTGTGGCACGTTTTGATCTGCGCAATTGTTCCTCTTGTGCCCCCTCTGACCGTTGGCTGTCAGAATCTGTCTCAGACTTTATATCTGGGTGCGCCCCTAGGGATAAAGACCTCCGTTTAGATACCTCCCTTGGGCTTGGTGTTGCAGGCGACCTGCTTCGCTTTTGCTGTCTGCTAGGTCTACTGACTGGCAATGTTGGAACACTCCTAGATTCCGGCTTTTCTACCTTAGGAGAAGAACCTTGTGCCTGGTCAGAATCTGCATCTGAACCATGTGCACCATCCCCTTCTGGCTCACCACCCTCTGGACTTTCATTCTCAGCATAAATGCCTAAATCATCTCTCAAAATGTCAGGGTTAGCATGTAAGTGAGTCCATCCGGATTGCTCACAAAATTCAGCGCTCCTACTGATGACCACTCTTGTAGTATCCCCATCTGGGTTCACGAACCTCCAAGATTTGGCGTGTGGTTCGTACCCACAAAAGATGGAGTTTCCTAGCCCTTGGACTTCCCTTTTTCCTTAACGCTTTTGGGATAAGTACATAGGCTTGAGATCCAAACACCCGAAAGTAATTAACTTTGGGCTTCTTCCCGTATAAAGCAAAATATGGCGTAGTATCAATTACCGAATTATATACTCGGTTCAGAATATGAGTAGCCGTCTGCCAGGCTTCCGCCCAGTAACTTTGAGGGAGTTTAGAATCAAACAACATAGAGTTTGCCAACTCTTGCAGAACCCTGTTTTTACGTTTGGCCACGCCTCCTTCTTGGGGGGAATAAGGTGTAGACAGACGATGCTTAATTCCCTTTTTCTCAAAGAAATTCTGCAACACAGACCCGGTAAATTCTGACCCTCTGTCTGTCTGAAAAGCAAGTACTCTAGTACCGAATTCAAGTTCTACTGCATGAACCCAATTTTTAACTGTTTCTGCAGTATCTGCTTTTGTTTTGAGGGGAAAAAACCATGTGACTTTTGTTTTGTCATCCGAGAGACACAGTGCATACCTCGAACCTCCCATGCTAGCAACAGGCATTGGGCCACATAGGTCCATATGCACAAGTTGGAATACTTTGTCAGATTTCCTATCTGAACTGGGATAGCTGCATCTATGAACCTTCACCCTTTTGCATGCAGTACAATCCAAATACTTAGTACATTTGTTCATTTTGCACCCTTCTGATAATTCAGGTTGCTTTTTAACATCCTGAAAATTAATATGTCCCAAACGGCGGTGCCATAAATGAACACAAGAATTATGGGTAGGCGAGTTCACACAACCAGCATGAACCTGTTCAACTTCATCTGGACTTGTCTCAAAATAATATAACCCATTTCTGCATTCCACCTGCAAAAGAGATACGTTATTCTTTGAAATAGTGCAAACCCCATTTTCAAACACAGTTTTAAACCCATCTCTATCAAGTTCTGACACAGACAAAATACACCCCTTCATTCCCTTTAGCACGTAGGCATCAATTTCTGTATGCAAGCAATTCAAGAACACTGTGCCTACGGTCTCTAAGGAACGTTTAGTTGAATCTGCCATTGTCACAACTTTAAGGGTTTGCAAATGTCTGCAATTCTGCAAACGGACACAAGATGGCGCCACCAGGTGGTGAGATGCACCACTGTCGATCAACCAGCGTAGATTGCTGCCTTGGCCACGCCCTTGCATCAACGCCATTGCTGAAGCCATGTGCTGTGTGCTGTGGGAGTAGCCACGACCTCCTCCTCTTCTTCGACGTCCCCTGGAACTCCTTGTCTGGTAACTAGGGGTAACGGCCTTGGTGCTGTCTTGACCAGGTTCACGTGTGCAGTTCCTGATTAAATGGGAAGAGGAACCACAGCGAAAACAGTGTCTACCTGCAAAAGCATTTACTGTGTTCTCAAACTCAGCATCCCCACTCTTGGGCACAGCACAACTCCCCTTTGAAGACAAACCTCTTTCTCTTGCCTTTTATCCTGTTCATCTGCAAGCCGAGAAGAAATGTATTCAAGGGTTAATTCAGCTGAAGGCATAGCTTCCAAAGTTAAAGCTAGAGTCTCATAGCTTTTATCAAGAGAAGACAACAATATGTATGACTGCTGCTCCATAGAGAAAGGAATGCCCAGCTGTCTTAGTTGATTAAAGGCAGACACCATTTTGGCAATATGTTCTTTCACACACGCTCCCGGTTGGAGACGTAAATCAAACAAACATCTTGTAGCATGGATCTTGGCCCCCGCAGTGTTTCTGGAATTTAGTCGCTGCAGAACCGTCCAGACCTCATGCGTGTTCTTTAACTCAGAAACATAAGGCATTTGCTCTGGTCCCACTGCCAAAACTAATAGACCTTGGGCTTTCCTGTCGCGTTTCTGTGAAGCTGCTGCTGCTGCTTTGTCTCCTGCAGACGCGTCTGCAGCTGCCTGTAAAGGCGGTGCTTCAGTACAACTCCACAACTCTTTTGCTTGCAACCAAACCCTTACTCTAGCCTTCCAATCTTGCCAATTTTTCCCATTGAGTCACGTAAACGGGACAGCAAAACTTTCCTGGGACTCTGCCATCCTCCCTGGGGCTTAGGAACGATACTCACACACCTGTAGACCGTCTCCCAGCTGCTGAGGTGGCTCCTTGAGGAATAAGACGTCTTCCAGCGAGTACAAACTGCGCAGCGCCTGTTTAAAACTTTTTCTAGGCACTTTGCAGGACTCAAGCTGCTTTGAAGGCTTTCATTGTCGGCAACCGCTTCTGTCTTCGCTCCAGTCATTTCATAAATCACTCTGAACTGCACTCCTTATCTCCTTCTTGGCGTACAAACAACCATAACCTGTCCATTAAACTTTAATTAGTTTAATGTTAAGTAAACGTCCAGTGCGCTTCCAATGCCATAAATCTTATCTCAGCAGAGAATTTCGTGCAGCGGTTGAAGAAGGCAGGAGAGTCAGTACCTTTCAATGAAGAATTCTGGAGCAAGCACTTTGGAACTCAGGAAAAAACTTTATTTACAAAAGAAAAACCCTGGCGATAAAGCACACATGCTTTTATCTCCGGCATAAAGAAAACTTTACTCTAAACTTAACTCATATCAGCAAACACGCCCATGGCCACAAACTGAGTCTGCGAGTCAGATCAAAGGGGGGAAGGGGGAGAACACACGGGTGAACTGACTATTTATACAAACTAACTCACATTCCTGGATGCTTAATGACTTCCAGCTGCTCAGTGATTAGAGCAACTTGTTACCTCTTAACCCTTTAGTACCAACATGGCGGCCTGCCCAGGATGCTTCACAGAACTTGCCCAGGATGTTTCTCATAGCATAGACAAGAAGGTGCTGTTAGACTCTCAGTAAGTTAAAAAGTAGAGAAGGAAAAAAGGAAAAATTACTTCCCTGGGTGGCAGTCAATGCTAATTACAGTCCTGTTATCTGCGGAGCTCCGAAGCCTGCTTGCTAAGCCGTCGCCATCTTAGACCCGCCATATACCAGTTGTGGGGAGGGAGGGGGGTCGCGACTCGGCAGAGTCAAAGGGAATGTATGGTGCTATTACAATTTGTTGGGAAAGAATATGTAAGGAAAACAATAAAAATTCACTTGGAAAAAAAGGAAAGAAGAGCTAACTTGTCCGTGGCTAGGGGGCGCAATCTGGACGGTTCTGCAGGGGTGCAAGATCACCTAGCTATGGCTCTGCGCCTCTGGACCAATGCAGGGGTGGATGGTGTTCATTGGGACTGGTAGGGTGGAAGGCAAGGAGGCCAACAGTAGGTGGCGCCAGAGCCAAGGAGTGGCCAAGCCAATATGTTCTGTATCTGAGATGGAGTGGGTGTTAGGTTGTTTCTGTTCCACCTTAAACAGGGAGCAGGCTGTTGTTTGTGACAAGCCTGCGTACTTCCGGCTCACAGGAAGTTTCTGTTTTGTATATAGCTTTTGTTTCACTCTGTTGCCTTGACTTGAAGCCAGGCAGTCATGTTTTTCCTTTGTTCTGACCACCGCTGAATAAAGCTGTAAATACGCTGCTCTCCTGGGTGCATCTTTCGTTGTGGAAGCTCTGCGAAAAGGGCCTGCATGAGTCCTGGAATGTGGACAGCTATTTCCGAGGCTCGTTTCGCTAATTGACTGATACTGTTTCCACGGAAGACCGGGAGACGACATGGAGGCACGATGGCTTATGTCTCCCTGGCAGTATCCCAATAACAGGTTATGGGCCCAGATTCACGGCACTTACAGGAGAGTAAGACTGCGAAAGGTACCGTATTTTTCGCACGATTGGACGCACCGGTCCATAGGACGCACCTAGATTTGGGGGGGGAATAAAGGGGAAAAAATTTATTCCCCCCCCCGCCAGGCGCGGGGCTGGGGCGGGGGAAGCCTGAGCTTCCCCCTCCCCCAGAACGGGACCCAGAGCCATGCCGAAGCTGCGCGCAGCTTTGGCATCGCTCTGGGAGCTTGCGGGGCTGGGGGAGGAGGAAGCCCTCCGCCAGCCTCCAAACCATGTCGGGAGACAGCGGGATGGCGCGCTGCGCCTCTCCCGCTATCTCCCGAGTTTGCGGGGCTGGCGACGGGGAGGAGCAGGCTTCTCCCCCCGCCAGCCTTCTAGCCAAGTCGGGGGACAGCGGGAAGGGCGCCCTGCGCCTCTCCCGCTGTCCCCCGAGTTTGCAGGGCTGGCGACGGGGAGGAGCAGGCTTCTCCCCCCGCCAGCCTTCTAGCCAAGTCGGGGGACAGCGGGAAGGGCGCCCTGCGCCTCTCCCGCTGTCCCCCGAGTTTGCAGGGCTGGCGACGGGGAGGAGCAGGCTTCTCCCCCCGCCAGCCTTCTAGCCAAGTCGGGGGACAGCGGGAAGGGCGCCCTGCGCCTCTCCCGCTGTCCCCCGAGTTTGCAGGGCTGGCGACGGGGAGGAGCAGGCTTCTCCCCCCGCCAGCCTTCTAGCCAAGTCGGGGGACAGCGGGAAGGGCGCCCTGCGCCTCTCCCGCTGTCCCCCGAGTTTGCAGGGCTGGCGACGGGGAGGAGCAGGCTTCTCCCCCCGCCAGCCTTCTAGCCAAGTCGGGGGACAGCGGGAAGGGCGCCCTGCGCCTCTCCCGCTGTCCCCCGAGTTTGCAGGGCTGGCGACGGGGAGGAGCAGGCTTCTCCCCCCGCCAGCCTTCTAGCCAAGTCGGGGGACAGCGGGAAGGGCGCCCTGCGCCTCTCCCGCTGTCCCCCGAGTTTGCAGGGCTGGCGACGGGGAGGAGCAGGCTTCTCCCCCCGCCAGCCTTCTAGCCAAGTCGGGGGACAGCGGGAAGGGCGCCCTGCGCCTCTCCCGCTGTCCCCCGAGTTTGCAGGGCTGGCGACGGGGAGGAGCAGGCTTCTCCCCCCGCCAGCCTTCTAGCCAAGTCGGGGGACAGCGGGAAGGGCGCCCTGCGCCTCTCCCGCTGTCCCCCGAGTTTGCAGGGCTGGCGACGGGGAGGAGCAGGCTTCTCCCCCCGCCAGCCTTCTAGCCAAGTCGGGGGACAGCGGGAAGGGCGCCCTGCGCCTCTCCCGCTGTCCCCCGAGTTTGCAGGGCTGGCGACGGGGAGGAGCAGGCTTCTCCCCCCGCCAGCCTTCTAGCCAAGTCGGGGGACAGCGGGAAGGGCGCCCTGCGCCTCTCCCGCTGTCCCCCGAGTTTGCAGGGCTGGCGACGGGGAGGAGCAGGCTTCTCCCCCCGCCAGCCTTCTAGCCAAGTCGGGGGACAGCGGGAAGGGCGCCCTGCGCCTCTCCCGCTGTCCCCCGAGTTTGCAGGGCTGGCGACGGGGAGAAGCAGGCTTCTCCCCCCCGCCAGCCTTCTAGCCAAGTCGGGGGACAGCGGGATGGCGGCGTTCCGCCTCCCCGCTCTCCCCCGAGCTTGTGGGGCTGGCAGTGGGGCTCTCCTGAAGCCTGCGCACCGACCCCTCTCGCTCTCCAGGCTTCAGCGAAAGCCTGCATTCGCACCATAGGACGCACACACATTTCCCCTTCATTTTTGGAGGGGGAAAAGTGCGTCCTATAGTGCGAAAAATACGGTATGTGGGGAAAAATCAAGACTTTTCGTTGCCGCGGCAGAGTCTTTGAAGTCTGGCAGGCTAATTAGCCTAGGAGACGAGCCAGAGGCCTCATGATTTATTTATTTTTTATGAAATATTTATTAAAGTTTTACAAAAAAAACCGTAAGTTTACAGAATAAAGTTTTACAAAAAACATAAGTCTACAAAATAGAGAAAATTAAAACAAAAATTAACAAACTAGAAAACACACATAGGAAAGAGGGGGAAAAAAGAGATACAGAATGCAAGGAAAAAACTAATAGCTAAAAAGGAATTTTTTTTAAAAAAAATCCATTTTTCAATATCTTTAAGCTCATTTCCTTATTTCCTTGACCTCCTCACACCTCCCCCTTCTGTATTCCCATTTAAAAAATCATTTCAGCAAATCCTTACCCTCTTTCATTTATCTTTACTCTGTATCTTAACCTATTATAACTATGTATTTTCAAACATTATCAATCCGTATTTGCATATTCTTATTAATCTTATTACCAATACCACTTATTTTCAATCCAACATCGTTTTAACATTCATTAATTTTACAGTATTTCTGCAAATAGTCTTTAAATTTCTTCCAATCTTCTTCCACCGACTCTTCTCCCTGGTCTTGCATTCTGCCGGTCATTTCTGCCAGTTCCATGTAGTCCATCACCTTCATCTGCCATTCTTCCAGAGTGGGTAGATCTTGTGTCTTCCAATACTTTGCGATAAGTATTCTTGCTGCTTTTGTTGCATACATAAAGAAAGTTCTATCCTTCTTTGGCACCAATTGGCCGACTATGCCCAGGAGAAAGGCCTCTGGTTTCTGCAGGAAGCTATATTTAAATACCTTTTTCATTTCATTATAGATCATCTCCCAGAAAGCTTTAATCTTTGGGCACGTCCACCAAAGGTGAAAGAATGTACGTTCATTTTCTTTACATTTCCAACATTTATTATCGGGCAAATGATAAATTTTTGCTAGCTTGACTGGTGTCATGTACCACCTGTAAATCATTTTCATAATATACTCTCTTAAGGCATTACATGCCGTAAATTTCATACCTGTGGTCCACAACTGTTCCCAGTCAGCAAACATAATGTTATGTCCAAGATCCTGTGCCCATTTAATCATAGCTGATTTAACCGTCTCATCCTGAGTATTCCATTTTAACAGCAAGTTATACATTCTTGAAAGTATCTTAGTTTTGGGATCTAACAATTCTGTTTCCAACTTTGATTTTTCCACCTGGAAGCCAATTTTTTTGTCCAGATTGTAAGCCTCTCTTATCTGATAATAGTGAAGCCAGTCTCGCACTTTGTCTTTTAATTTCTCAAAACTCTGCAATTTCAATTTGTCTCCTTCTTGCTCCAAAATTTCCCAATATTTCGGCCACTTGGCCTCCATATTGAGCTTTTTCTGAGCCTTTGCTTCCATCGGTGACAACCACCTTGGGGTTTTGTTTTCAAGTAAGTCTTTATATTTTGTCCAGACATTAAACAATGCTTTCCTGACAATATGGTTTTTAAATGCTTTATGTGCTTTAACCTTGTCATACCACAAATATGCATGCCATCCAAATACATTATTAAAACCTTCTAGATCTAAAATGCCTGTGTTCTCAAGAAGCAGCCATTCTTTCAACCAGCAGAATGCTGCTGATTCATAATATAGTTTAAGGTCTGGCAGGGCGCATCCACCTCTTTCCTTTGCATCAGTTAGTATTTTAAATTTTATTCTGGGCTTCTTGCCCTGCCAGACGAATCTAGAAATGTCTCTCTGCCACTTCTTGAAACACTCCATTTTGTCCAAAATTTGTAGTGATTGAAACAAAAACAACATTCTTGGCAGTACATTCATCTTTATAGCAGCAATTCGCCCCAACAAGGAATGCTTCAAATTTGACCATATTTCTAGGTCCTTTTTCACTTCTGACCAACATTTTTCATAGTTGTCTTTAAATAAATTCCCATTTTTAGCTGTCATGTTAATCCCCAGGTATTTCACTTTCTTAACCACTGTCAAACCTGTCTCATTCTGAAACCTCTCCTTCTCAATTGGTGTTAAATTTTTCTCAAGAACTTTAGTTTTTGACTTATTCAACTTAAACCCTGCCACATGACCAAATTCTTGAATCATTTCTAGTACTCTTTTAGTACTAGATTCTGGCTCCTGTAAAGTCAGTACTAAATCATCTGCAAAAGCTTTCAGTTTATATTGTTTGGCTCCGACCTTTATACCTTTGATCAGACGGTCCCTTCTGATCATATTTAGTAGAACCTCCAGGACCGAAATAAAGAGCAATGGGGAAATTGGGCAGCCTTGTCGTGTCCCTTTCTCTATCTTAAATTCCTCTGTCACCACATTATTAACTATTAGTTTGGCCTTTTGTTCTGAGTAAATTGCACTTATACCATTTTCAAACCCTTGACCAACCCCCATCCCCTGAAGATTTTTCTTCATGAAACTCCAAGAAATATTATCAAAGGCTTTCTCCGCATCCACAAAAATTAAAACTGCTTTAGTGTTAATGTCCACTTGCAACTTCTCCAAAATGTTAATTATATTCCTCGTATTATCAGACAAGTGTCTACCTGGGAGAAAGCCAGCTTGGTCCTTGTGAATCTCTTCCACTAATACTTTTTTTAATCTTTTGGCCAAAATGTCAGCAAATATTTTGTAATCCACATTAAGCAGGGATATGGGGCAGTAGTTCTTAAGTTGTGTCTTTTCAGACTCAGTTTTCGGTATAAGTGTAATATATGCTTCTTTCCACGACTCTGGCGCTTTTCCCCCCTCCAAAATTTCATTGCAGACCTCCTTTAGTTGTTGAATTATCCAGTCCTTCAAAGTTCTATAGTATTTTGAGGTTAAACCATCCGGCCCTGGAGATTTGCCCAACTGCATATTCTGGATGGCACCTTCTACCTCCTGTTCTGTAATTTTGTAGTTCAGCATTGTCTTGTTTTCTTGAGAGATTTTTTGTAATCCATTTGTTTTTAAAAAGTGGTCTATGTCAATCTCTTTCTGTGGCCCTTGTGTGTATAACTGTTTGAAGTACCTCTGGAAACATTTTCTAATTTCTACTGGATTCTGAATGTTCTTTCCACTTCCAGATTGGTAATAGTGTTAAGCTTTTGTCTTTTTTTCATTTGCCAAGCTAACAATTTCCCACATTTATTAGCCGATTCAAAAGTCCTTTGTCTCATTTGTTTAATTTTCCATTCAATTTCCTGATTCGTCATCTTCATATATTGCACTTGATATAACTTTATATCTCTCAGAATCTCTTGTGAATTTGGTTTCACTCTCAATTTCTTCTCGCCCTCTTTTATTTTTTCCAAAAAAATTTCTTTTTTCTCATTTTGAGCTCTCTTTTTTATTGAATTCTGTTGAATCAGAAACCCCCTCATAACTGCTTTACTTGAGTCCCAGATTACTCTTTTTTCAATGGTGGTGTTCAAATTTATCTCAAAATAGTCTCTCAAAGTTTTTTGGGCCTTCTTAATAACCTCTTGATCTCTAAACAAGGTGTCATTCATCCTCCATCTGGTGTTAATTTCATCTCCATTTTCACGGCATTATGGTCGGAGCACGTTTTAGGGCAGATCTCTACTTTTCGAATCTTAGGTGCCAGTCCTCTAGTTATCCAGATTTGGTCAATTCTTGTCCATGTCATTTTGGCTTCAGAAAAGAAGGTTCCCTCTCTGCCCAAGGGATTCCTAGTTCTCCAAATGTCAATCAAGTCCATATTGTCAGTCAGTTCAAAGAAAGTTTCTGGTAGTCTGCCATCTTTAGTAACTACCTGTCTCTGCTATTTGTCCATGTTTGTGGAGACCACTCCGTTCATATCTCCCATCAAAATAATGTTGTAGTCCATGTAATCCAGCAAAGTCTCATGCAACTTCTTAAAAAATTCAGATTTCCCCTCATTCGGTGCATATACTCCTACTATCAAAAATTTTTCTCCTTGTGTTTGAATTTCAATTGCAACAAATCTTCCTTGATCATCTTTAAAAACAAATTTTGGTGATAGGCTCTCTTTTGCATAAATAACTACTCCTCGCTTTTTAACCTTGTCCGATGAAATAAACTCTTGGCCCAGTCTTTTATTAATCAGAATTTTCCTGTGTAGCCTTATTGTAGGAATGAAAAACACGGCAGACGAGAGGTAGGTGTCACATGAGGCGTCCGACTGGGCAAGCCCCCGGCGTCTCACTTTTATTGAGTATTAACAAGCATTGCCACAGGTGTGCTTGTGGCTGATTGGTTGATACAAACACAAAGAAACTTGTTGCTGATTGGTTAACATAAATACAAGGCAGGAATTACATGTGAGAGGTGGGAATTACATGTGAACATTAATCATCGATAGATTAAAGGCTGGGAAACGAGGTTGGGACTAGACAAGCGTGAAACCTCCTAATTAATTATAACTGTAGATGTGGTCAGCTATGCATTGAGAACAGGTCATCATGAACTTAACATGAACTGAGCAAGGAAAGAATGTCTTGGTATTTGGGACAGGTTGGTACAGTGTGTGCAGAAACAGAGAAAAGATTATAAGCGAGACTTCCC
This sequence comes from Podarcis raffonei, assembly GCF_027172205.1. NCBI lineage: Eukaryota > Metazoa > Chordata > Lepidosauria > Squamata > Lacertidae > Podarcis > Podarcis raffonei. The sequence goes on along the minus strand of NC_070620.1, from coordinate 13,831,483 downwards.
AGAATGCCAGAGAAAAGAAGCAAGACTTCCCATAATGCCACAGTTATGTGCAATAAAAGAACTTATGTGCAGAAAGAGAACTTCCCTTCATCTCCCCCTTTCTTTTCTTGTTTAGCGATGTAAGGCAACCCGGTAAATAAGGCAAGAGTACTTCAGGATTAGTGGTATGCCAGCGAATGCCCAAAGTAATATTGCCAGGGTCGATGGGACAAAAATATTTCGGGATACGTGGTATGCCAGCGCATGCCCAAAATAGTCTGCTCACATCTCCCCTAAAATTTTACTGTTGGTGTTGCCATTTTGCAAAATAGGCAGCAAGGATTTTATTGGGTGGTTGAGGGGGAGAGAGAAGCCGAGAGAAAAGACTTATGAGGCCAGGAATGCATTGGAGGAAGCAACAGAACAAAATTAATATACATACAATGACAATGGCATATTGAAAAAGACTACGAAGCCAAGTAAAGTTTGGCAACCAAGCGGTAAGCCACTGGGTGAAAGAATCCCAGAGGCCAGAAAATCCAACATCTTGTTTAATGTGGTGTGTAAGATTTTGCAAGTGAGAAATTTGGCTTTGAATGGCTTTAGAATTATCTGTGATATTAAAACAACACATGTCGGCCACTTGTTCACAGCCATAATGATGAAGCATCAATAGATAATCGATAGCAGCGCGGTTCTGCAGGAGACCATGCTGGAGTTCACTCTGCTCTTTATTCAGAAGATGAAGCGCTTGAGAAGTAAAATTCAGGGCTTTTGCTGCAGAACAAGCTAAAGAATTAATGTTCCTACTATTGCGTACAGCCAATCCAGGAACTCCTAGGAGAGAGACAGCTAGAGAAATATATTCAGATCTGCTAGGGAGAGAAACAGAATCATCACAATCATTAGTCAGTTCCACAGAGCGGCGATATCGAGACTGCAACAAATTATGCTTTTTGGGTAATATGATAGACAAGCGGCTTAAACAGCAAGGTGTGCCATGGCTAATGTTGGCAGGAATGTAATTAAATGTATAGCCTGGACACGACCAGAACCAGCCTTCAGGCAGCTCTGTATATTTATATACATAAGAAATATTTACATAATCAGAGCAGTTAAAATTATCCTTGCCCATTTTCACACAGTTTATTTTTGTGCAATTCACCATACGGGCACAAGTGGTATTAAAAGATGCCACATACGGTGTCAATAAATCAATAGCCAAAGGTGGGCGTTGGCGCACTTGGTTACCCCAGTTGTGGTAGGCGGTATAACCAAGGGTGCGGAGAGAATCATTTTGGGGTAGGGATATGGTATCATTTTGTATATCGAGAGGGTCATGACAAACAGGGATAAGGCAGGAACCAAGGATTTCACCTATGGATACCTGTTGAGTTAGGCAAAAGGAAGAAACATTGAGGGTTTTTGCAAAAGATTCCCACACATTCATTGGTGAGGAACCACCGCTATTAGGAGCGGAAGCAGAAAGAGGCAAAAACAAAACACTGAGAATGAGCACTATCATGTAATTAATATTAAGGCAGGAAATAACGCACAGGAATAAATTCTCAGGGGTTGCTTCTAGCTGTTTTTCCTTTCTAAGCTGTTCAGCTTGAAACGAGAGTGATTTTATTTGGCAGGGATACTGAAGACGGAAAGGCTGGACGGCTTGATTCACATAATATTGGCACATGGTAGAGGAATTCAGCATTCCTTGCGGTTCCAGTTGAGGGGGAATGCAAGCTTACTCATTAAATTGAATGGTAGCTTCTAATTGTTGTAATAAATCTCTGCCCCACAGATTGAGGTGGATTTTCAGCACACAGGGCTGGATGTATGCAATGGTTTCAGAGCTATCAGGCAAAGAAACAGGCAGCCACTGTAAGCTTTTGGAAGAATTTTGGGGGCCACCCACACCCCAGACTGCAGAGGCAGACTCAAGGGGCCACGTGGGGTCCCAGCAATTACTGGAAATGACAGAAATGTCTGCGCCCGTGTCAATCAAGCCTTCCAGAACTTTGCCATTGATTTTATACTTACGAAGAAGTTTCTGATGACCAATCCGCTGGATAACAGCTAACAGCTGTGGAGGGAAAGAAGAGAGCTCGTGCAAATTACTATCCATAATAGAAGCAGTAGGATGAGAAGGGAGCACCACCAAATGCGCCCAAGACTCACCCTTTTTTAACTGCATGGGCATATGGCTCCAAAATTGAACCATTATTGTGCCCACATAGTCAGGATCCAGAACTCCTGGAATAACCTGGATTCCTTCCTTTGCCGCAGAAAATTTGGGTAAAATTAAACCTGCGACTTTAGGAGGTAGTGGGCCTGCCAATTGGGAAGGCATAAGCACAATTTCACCAGGTAAAACAGTGTATTTGGTCTCTTGATTGATCAAATCAATGGCAAATTCAGAGGGTGTATTTTTAGAAGATTTTTCAGCAGCGGAAACTAAAGGTGGAAAACTCTCTAATTGCCCTGGCCCGAGAGCGGGGCCGCAATGGAGTTTCCCGGACTCCTGCATTGATTAGCCCAATGATAGCCTTTACCGCATTTTGGGCATTTTTTGGAAGGTCTAGCCTTGTTGGCAGCCCCATCCTTGTTGGCCCCCCCGCCGGGGGCTCTGCATTGCTTAGCAAAATGGCCTGGGCGCTTACAATTAAAGCAATTACCTGTAGGCTTATTGGAAGCCTGGATCGCGCCAGCAAGCAAGGACATCGCATGACTCTGGCTACCGACATCTGCACAGGCTTGAATCATGTCGGCCAGGTCATATTTAACGCGATGGATGACTGACTGCAAAGCCTTTTTGCAATCTGTGTTAGCATTCTCAAAAGCCAATTTTTTCATCAACCCATTTTGGGCTGTGGTGTTATCAATCTGCCTAGTAACTGATTCTTTCAATCTATCTATAAATTTTTATTTTTTAAAAAAATTTTTATTGGTTTTTCAACATATATTAAAAGACATTACAAACAACAAACACAAACAAACAAACATATAAACATGTATAATTTCATGAATTTTTTCATGTACCCAATTTCAACGACTTCCCCATGCCTCCCTTTTCTGCATCCCTGTTTTAAACTTTTTCAGCAACCCCTGATCTGAATTACTTATAAATTCCTTTCTATAACCCTTTTCTTTCCTCTTGTCCAATCATTTATCTCTGCAAATCTGCTATGCTTTACCCATGACATTTTAACACTCACTAATTTTACAACAATTTTTAAGATAAAATTTAAATTTCTTCCAATCTTCTTCCACCGTCTCTTTCCCTTGGTCACGGATTCTGCCCGTCATCTCTGCCAGTCCCATATAGTCAATCACCTTCGTCTGCCACTCTTCCAGCGTGGGTAGTTCTTGTGTCTTCCAATACTTTGCTAAGAGGACTCTTGCTGCTGTTGTAGCATACATAAAAAACGTCCTATCTTTCTTTGACACCAATTGGCCTACCATGCCCAGGAGAAAAGCCTCTGGTTTCTTATGAAAGGTACACTTAAGCACCTTGTTAATTTCATTATAAATCATTTCCCAGAAGGCCTTAATCCTTGGGCACGTCCACCAAAGGTGATAGAAAGTACCTTCAGTTTCATTACATTTCCAGCATTTGTTATTGGGCAAATGATAGATTTTTGCAAGCTTGACTGGGGTCATGTACCACCTATAAATCATTTTCATAATATTCTCTCTTAAGGCATTACATGCCGTAAACTTTATACCGGTGGTCCATAACTGTTCCCAGTCAGCAAACATAATGTCATGACCAATGTCTTGTGCCCATTTAATCATAGCTGATTTAACCGTTTCATCCTGTGTATTCCATTTCAGCAGCAGATTGTACATTCTTGACAAATTTTTAGTATTGGGTTCTAACAGTTCTGTTTCTAACTTTGACTTTTCCACCTGGAAGCCGATTTTCCTGTCCTGTTTAAAAACTTCATTTATCTGGTGATAATGAAGCCAATCTCTTACTTTAGACTTCAGTTTCTCATAACTCTGTAATTTCACATTTCCACCTTCTTGTTCTATAATTTCCCAATATTTTGGCCATTTAGATTCCATATTAAGTTTTTTAACTTCCTTAGCCTCCATTGGTGACAGCCACCTGGGGGTTTTATTTTCCAACAGATCTTTATAACGAATCCAAACATTGTATAATGCTTTCCTAACAATATGGTTTTTGAAACTTTTATGAATTTTTACCTTGTCATACCATATATATGCATGCCAACCAAACCTATTATTGAACCCTTCTAAGTCCAAAATGTCTGTGTTCTCAAGAAGTAGCCAGTCTTTCAGCCAGCAAAAAGCTGCTGCTTCATAGTACAGTTTTAAGTCCGGCAGGGCAAACCCCCCTCTTTCTTTTGCATCAGTTAATATCTTAAATTTTATTCTGGGCTTTTTGCCCTGCCAGACAAATCTCGATATATCTTTCTGCCACTTCTTGAAACAGTCCATTCTGTCCACAATCTGCAATGTTTGAAACAAAAACAACATTCTTGGCAAAACATTCATCTTAATAACAGCAATTCGGCCTAACAAGGAAAGTCTCAAATTCGACCATATTTCTAAATCTTTCTTAATTTCTGTCCAACATTTCTCATAATTATCTTTAAATAAATTCACATTCTTAGTTGTTAAATTAACCCCCAGATATTTCACTTTGTTTGCTACCATTAATCCAGTTTCACTCTGAAACTTCTCTCTTTCCTCCACTGTTAGATTTTTTCCCAGTACCTTTGTTTTTTGTTTGTTAAGCTTAAAACCTGCCACTCGACCAAAAGCTTGTATTATCTCCAAAACTCTTTTAGTACTAGTGTCTGGCTCTTGCAAAGTTAGAACTAAATCATCTGCGAACGCTCTCAACTTATATTGTTTAGCTCCGACCTGAATCCCTTTAACCAGCTGGTCCCCTCTAATCATATTTAGTAACACCTCCAGAACAGATATGAAAAGTAATGGGGATATTGGGCACCCCTGTCGTGTCCCTTTTTCAATAGCAATTTCCTCAGTAACCACATTATTTACAATTAGTTTTGCTTTTTGTTCAGAATAAATTGCACAGATCCTCTGAAATTTCCCAGATCCTCTGAAAGAGGCGGTCATTAAACCGCTTCTTAAAAAAACATCTTTAGACCCAGCCAGTATGGCCAACTATCGCCCAGTCTCAAATCTTCCATTCTTGGGCAAGGTGATTGAGTGAGTGGTTGCTGAACAACTCCAGGCATGCCTGGAGGATGCGGACCATTTGGATCCCTTCCAATTGGGATTCAGGCCTCATCATGGGACTGAAACTGCCTTGGTCGTGCTGGTTGATGATCTCCAGTGAGCTAGGGACAAAGGTGAGAGCTGTTTCCTAGTTCTGCTGGATCTCTCAGCGGCCTTTGATACAATCGACCATAACATCCTTCTGGACCGCCTAGAGGGGCTGGGAGCTGGGGGCACTGTTATACAATGGTTTCGCTCCTTCCTCCTGGGCCGTGTTCTGAAAGTGGTGGTGGGGGATGAGTGTTCAGACCCCATGGCCCTCACTTGTGGGGTGCCTCAGGGTTCCGTCCTCTCCCCCATGCTTTTTAACATCTATATGAAGCTGCTGGGAGAGATCATCAGGGAGTTTGGACTGGGTGTTCATCAATATGCAGATGATACTCAGCTCTAGTTCTCTTTCAAATCAGAACCAGTGAAGGCGGTGAAGGTCCTGTGTGAGTGCCTGGAGGCGGTTGGAGGATGGATGGCGGCTAATGGATTGAGGTTGAATCCTGACAAGACAGAAGTACTGTTTTTGGGGGACAGGGGGCGGGCTGGTGTGGAGGACTCCCTGGTCCTGAATGTGGTAACTGTGCCCCTGAAGGACCAGGTGCGCAGCCTGGGAGTCATTTTGGACTCACAGCTGTCCATGGAGGCACAGGTCAATTCTGTATCCAGGGCAGCTGTCTACCAACTCCACCTGGTACGCAGGCTGAGACCCTACCTGCCCGCGGACTGTCTCGCCAGAGTGGTGCATGCTCTAGTTATCTCCTGCTTGGACTACTGCAATCCGCTCTACGTGGGGCTACCTTTGAAGGTGACCCGGAAACAACAACTAATCCAGAATGTGGCAGCTAGACTGGTGATTGGGGGCGGCCGCCGAGACCACATAACACCGCTCTTGAAAGACCTACATTGGCTCCCAGTACGTTTCCAAGCACAGTTCAAAGTGCTGGTGTTGACTTTTAAAGCCCTAAACGGCCTCGGCCCAGTATACCTGAAGGAGCATCTCCGCCCCCATCGTTCTGCCCGGACGCTGAGGTCCAGCGCCGAGGGCCTTCTGGCGGTTTCCTCGTTGTGAGAAGCAAAGCTACAGGGAACCAGGCAGAGGGCCTTCTCGGTAGTGGCGCCCGCCCTGTGGAACGCCCTCCCATCAGATGTCAAAGCGATAAACAACTACCTGACATTCAGAAGACATCTTAAGGCAGTCCTGTTCAGGGAAGTTTTTAATGTGTGACATTTTAGTGTATTTTTGGTTTCTATGGAAGCTGCCCAGAGTGGCTGGGGAAACCCAGCCAGATGGGCAGGGTACAAATAATAATAAATTATTATTATTATTATTATTATTATTATTATTATTATTATTATTATTATTACTGCGTCAGTTTGGAGTGTGGCATACACTGTGTGAAGCCCCTCCAGTTCCTCTGACAGATAGATGGAAGGCCGAAGATTCACGGGCCATAGACGTGATTGTCTTGTCCGTCTCTCTGGAGGAAATTGTAACACTGGCTGGCAACACGACAGCAAGTCAGATGTGGAATCCTTTGAAAGTAGCCCATCTGGCAGTCATCCCAGCCCAGAGTTTGACTGCATCGGAGGTCCTGGCTGTTTCCCAGATCGAGAGTGATTGCAGGGATGCCAAGGTCACTGGTTGCAAGCTGCAGGGGGAGCTGACTGTGACGTCATCCCAGGCAGCATTCCAGTCTCAAGGGGGAGCCAAGGAGTCGGCAGCTGAGAACTCTGTTTCCCATGAGAGCCAAGGTCTTCCTCACAGATACCGGAAGGCCAGAAGTAAACAGAGACAGAAGCCTCCAGATGGCCCGAAGCAGAAGGGGGGTGGAAAGCCCAGACCAGGGAAAAACAAGGCTTTGTTTGCTGGCACTGCTTCGCCAAAGGCCAAAGGCAAGTTTGACGGCCAGGAGCAGGGAGGCAAGCAGCAGCCCAAGCCAGTGGAAAACAAGGTTCTGTTTCCTGGCACTGCTTCTCCAAAAGCCAAAGGAAAGTTTGTTGTTGGTTCTGGAGCGACAAGGCATTTAACGAAGGATAAACATCTGTTTATCTCCTTCATGCCTCAAGATGGAGAGATCCACCAGGCTGATGGAAAGACGTTGAGAATTGCAGGAGTCAGGACTGTGAGACTGACAAGTCTGCACACAACCATTAGTGACGTACTTTATGTTCCAGAGTCTGCAGACAATTTGCTCAGCGTCCCACAGCTGTATGGGCGTGGCTTTGAGATTTCCTTCAAGAAGAGCGTCTGTGTCATCAGGAAAGGCAAAGAGGACATTTTGCATGCAAAGTTTATAGATGGTTTGTTCTGTATAACTTATGATGACAATGGTGTTGATGTGTCTAATGTTGAATCTTGTTGTGTTGCACAAACTAACAAAGTACTTCATGCAGGATGTATTCACGAGGCGCCCCGAAGATTTGGTCACATGTCTTGGCAGGCACTGGCCAAGATGCCTGGGTTGGTTCAGGGTTTGAACATCAAGCCCTGTAACTTTCACATGAAATGTGTATCTTGTGCAGAGAAGAAGGTGAAGGTTGCTCCAAAAGGCAAGGTGTCTAGCAGGCAGGCTTCCAAACACTACCACCTAGTCCACACAAACCTGGTTGGTCCACTTGCGCCCTCTTTGGGTGGAGCAAGGTACTTCATGGTTTTAATTGATTCTTTTCCCAGCTACATTCATGTGTTTATGCTCCAGCAGAAATCAGAAGCGTTTCCTAGGTTCAAGGCGTTCTGTACTTGGTTGGAGAATGCTCACAGTAAACGTATCGGCTGTTTGTTTACTGATCAAGGCGGTGAATTCACTTCTCAGCAGTTTGAAGCTTTCCTGACTGAGAAGGGAATCCAGTACGACCTCAAAACGCCTAGATCTCCATGGATGAATGGACTTGTTGAGCAAGCAAATCAGACTTTGCTTCAAGGCCTAAAAACCTTGTTGCATGATGCCAATCTCCCTGAGAAGTTTTGGGGGGAGTCTTTGAACTCGTTTGCTTATACTTATAATCGCAGATTGTCATCACCTATTGGTTGTACTCCCTATGAGAAGATGTTTGGTAAGAAACCTTACGTCAAGCACATGAGAATCTTTGGTTCTGACATGTGGGTCCACACCCCACAGAGCAGCAAGCTTGGAAAGCGTGGGGCACATGGTTTGTTCATGGGGTATGAAAAAGGTGCATACAGGGTATGGATGACTGACTCTAAGTCCATTAGGTTCACAAAGAGTGTTGAGTACAACCCTAAGGGGGGGGGAATGTGGGAATTTTCCAGAGTCACTCAGAGGAGGATGAAGATGATGTGAAAAAAGCATATGATGTTGAGGAAGAAGAGGAAGCTGATGATGATGATCAGAGTTCGGATTCCAGCTCAGTGGGCAGCGCTGCTACTGGTGTCAGCGACAGTGATGGCACAGCAGACTACAAGAGCGCAAAGGCCTCAGTCAGACCATCTGAGGCGTTTGACAATGAACTGGAAGAACCACAGTTCACCATTGGTCACTTTTCTCCTAAGAAGGAGGAGATGAGTGAAGAAGACTTGCGTCTAGTATGCAGATCTGAAAGTGCCACAAAAGGCAAACCTCCAAAGAGATTTACTGATGAGTTTGCTAAGACAGCAACTGCTGTTCTTAGTAGCTCAGAGAAGGTGTGGGAACCTTCAAGCTTCAAAGAGGTTCAAGAGTTAACCTCTAAAGATGATGAACCATGGCTTAATGCCATGAACGCTGAAGTTGATTCCTTGGATAGGAACCAAACTTGGGAGCTGGTACCAGTAGTCCCAGGAATGAGACTGGTTGGCAGCAAATGGGTCTTCAAGGCCAAGACAGACCAGAATGGCAAGATTGTCAGACACAAAGCCAGATTGGTTGCCAGAGGTTTTTCACAGGTACCAGGACAGGATTACCACGAGACCTACTCACCCACTGTCAAGTATGAGAGCATTAGACTAATGCTCAAGATTGCTGCAGAGGAGAAACTGCACGTTTCCCATCACGACGTTAATACAGCTTTTTTGTACAGGGTTTTGGGGGAGGAGCTGTATATGCTTCCACCTGATGGAATGCAGATACAGAAGGGAATGGTCTGTAAACTTCGGAAGTCCTTATATGGTCTCAAGCAGAGTGCCAGGTGTTGGAACACAAAACTCACTGAGACATTGCTTTCTCTAGGTTTTCACCAGGGCAAAGCTGATCCGTGTGTGTTTGTCAAGGAGGAGGGGCAAAACAAACTGTATTGTTTATGTTTTGTTGATGATCTTCTGATGTTTTGGAAGAATCAGGCTTTGTACCAAAGCACCCTAGCTCAGCTGAAGGAGCACTTTGACATGAAGGATCTTGGTGAGGTATCCAACTATCTTTCTCTGCAGGTGAAGCAGGACCAAGCAGGTAATTTTCTGGTACACAGAAAATTGTATTAACCAGGTTGAATTTGGTTGATGCAAACCCAGCAGACACACCGATGGTGACAGGTTACCAGGTGGATAGTACTGCTGAAGCGTTTTCTGACACTACACTGTACAGATGCATTCTAGGCAAGCTGAATTTCATTGCTAGATGTTCAAGACCTGACATAGCTGTAAGCACTAGCCTGCTTAGCAGACATGCCAACAATCCTACTGTTAAGGATTGGAAAGCTCTGAAGCACATAGCCCGCTATTTGAAGGGGACTTTGCACTTTGATGACTTTGAGCCAGACATCCTGGAGAGTGAAGTCAAATGGGCCTTAGAAAGCACTGCTAATAACAAGGCCAGTGGAAGTGATGATATTCCAGCTGAACTATTTAAAATTTTAAACAATGATGCTGTTAAGGTGCTACACTCAATATGCCAGCAAATTTGGAAAACTCAGCAGTGGCCAGAGGATTGGAGAAGATCAGTCTACATCCCAATCCCAAAGAAGGGCAGTGCCAAAGAATGCTCCAACTACCGCACAATTGCACTCATTTCACACACTAGCAAGGTTATGCTTAAAATTCTACAAGGCAGGCTTAAGCAGTATGTGGACTGAGAACTCCCAGAAGTGCAAGCTGGATTTTGAAGGGGCAGAGGAACCAGAGACCAAATTGCAAACATGCGCTGGATTATGGAGAATGCTAGAGAGTTCCAGAAAGACATCTACTTCTGCTTCATTGACTATGCAAAAGCCTTTGACTGTGTCGACCACAGCAAACTATGGCAAGTTCTTAAAGAAATGGGAGTGCCTGATCACCTCATCTGTCTCCTGAGAAATCTCTATGTGGGACAAGAAGCTACAGTTAGAACTGGATATGGAACAACTGATTGGTTCAAAATTGGGAAAGGAGTACGGCAAGGCTGTATATTGTCTTCCTGCTTATTTAACTTATATGCAGAATTCATCATGCAAAAGGCTGGGCTGGATTAAGATCGCTGGAAGAAATATTAACAACCTCAGATATGCAGATGACACAACCTTGATGGCAGAAAGTGAGGAGGAATTAAAGAACCTTTTAATGAGGGTGAAAGAGGAGAGTGCAAAATATGGTCTGAAGCTCAACATCAAAAAAATGAAGATCATGGCCACTGGGCCCATCACCTCCTGGCAAATAGAAGGGGAAGAAATGGAGGCAGTGACAGATTTTACTTTCTTGGGCTCCATGATCACTGCAGATGGTGACAGCAGTCACGAAATTAAAAGATGCCTGCTCCTTGGGAGAAAGGCGATGGCAAACCTAGACAGCATCTTAAAAAGCAGAGACATCACCTTGCCAACAAAGGTCTGTATAGTTAAAGCCATGGTTTTCCCGGTAGTGATGTATGGAAGTGAGAGATGGAACATAAAGAAGGCTGATCGCCAAAGAATTGATGCTTTTGAATTATAGTGCTGGAGGAGACTCTTGAGAGTCCCATGGACTGCAAGAAGATCAAACGCATCCATTCTTAAGGAAATTAGCCCTGAGTGCTCACTGGAAGGACAGATCCTGAAGCTGAGGCTCCAATACTTTGGCCACCTCATGAGAAGAGAAGACTCCCTGGAAAAGACCCTGGTGTTGGGAAAGATGGAGGGCACAAGGAGAAGGGGACGACAGAGGACGAGATGGTTGGACAGTGTTCTCGAAGCTACAAACATGAGTCTGACCAAACTGCGGGAGGCAGTGGAAGACAGGAGTGCCTGGCGTGCTCTGGTCCATGGAGTCACGAAGAGTCGGACACGACTAAACGACTAAACAACAATTGCTCTACAGACTGAGGTTAACCAGTCAGAAGACTGGAGGTCTTGAAATCTTTGCAGATGATAGTTTTGGAATTGACACCATGGATGGTACCAGCACTTCTGGAGTATGCTACATGTACAACCACTGTCTGTTTGTCTGGCTGTGCAAAAAGCAGACGACAGTAAGCCTAAGTTCCTGTGAAGCAGAACTCAATGCTCTGTCATTTTCACTCATGGATTGTGAATGGTTGATGCAACTGTTTCAGGACATCAGAGTTTCTGTGAAATGTCCTATACAAGTGTATCAAGACAATAGATCCTGTTTGCCTTTGCTGAACTCAGAGAGTTGCAAGCAAAGAACCAAGTACTTGCAGATTAAGCTACATCGTGCAAGAGAAGTGTATTCAGAAAGGACTCATTCAGGTGTCCTACATGCCAGGAAATGAAATTCCTGCTGATCTGTTGTCTAAGGTTGTTAATAGAGAACAACTTAAGGTTTATGTACAGATGTTGCAATTGGGTTGAACCACAGGTACTACAGGTTACACGGAAAGGGGGAGGATGTTAGGATGTTTCCGTTCCACCTTAAACAGGGAGCAGGCTGTTGTTTGTGACAAGCCTGCGTACTTCCGGCTCACAGGAAGTTTCTGTTTTGTATATAGCTTTTGTTTCACTCTGTTGCCTTGAATTGAAGGCAGGCAGTCATGTTTTTCCTTTGTTCTGGCCACCACTGAATAAAGTTGTAAATATGCTGCTCTCCTGGGTGCATCTTTCGTTGTGGAAGCTCTGCAAAAAGGGCGTGCATGAGTCCTGGAATGTGGACAGCTATTTCCGAGGCTCGTGTCGCTAATTGACTGTTTCCACGGGAGACCGGGAGACGACGTGGAGGCACGATGGCCTATGTCTCCCTGGCAGTATCCCAACAGTGGGAAGGGGCTGGAAGCCACCGCAGCCATCCCCTGTTTGCCCTTATGGACCGGCCAGAATCCACTGGGCAAATGCTCATGTTGCCAGAGTCTGGGTCTCCTGCCCTCGACGTACAGAACTTCTGCTGTTGCTCTCTCAGAGACCATGCCCAGGTGGGATGTTTCGTTTTTCGTAGCTGCTTCATCCCTGAGGAAGTTGGAGGTGATGCAACTCCTGCATCTCTGATGTGGGAAGCTTTGGGGGTATAACAAATTCCACCCTTATTCCTTGGCTCCATGGAAAAAAGGCATTTTTACATTTTGCGTGCATTTCACAGGCCAGGAGCCAAGCACCCCTTCCTGAGGGGGAGAAGAGGCCCAGAAAAGATGAGCCCTTCCCAGCCCAAAGGCGTTCCCCTGAGATTCAGCTTCCGGGCTATGGCTAACCAGATTAGGAGAAGGAATATTGGCAGTGGGAAGGAACTGATGTCATCTGCCAGAGCAGCTGGCTAATTGAAGGGAATGAAGTGATAACAAGGCTTTCAAATCTGAACTCTTGTTTGCGGCTGATTAGGATAGAGGGAGGTGGAGAACAAGGGCAATCAGAAGCAGACTCTGGGTAGTTTGTTCTTTTTCTTTGTTTGGGTTCCTATGTCACACCAGCAGTTTACATGGCAACACTCCTTTGAAAGATTGTCCAATTTTTAATTCTTTGTTATGGAAAATCAATAAAATGATAAGTTGCCCCTGCCAAAGGGTTGCATGCCATCTGGTTGAAGACTTTTTGTTAAGGTTCAGGTGTGCTAAAAGTTGAACCTATGCTGGTGTGTGTGTGTGTGTGTGTGTGTGTGTGTGTGTGTCCGTCCGTCCATGTGGCCGCTTCTAGCCACCTGCTGAAATCAGGAGTGGGGAGGAAAGCTTTCTTCTTACCTTCTGAGCTTTCTCATGCATCAGAGGACCACACATCATGGTGCCATTCAGTTGGATCTGGAAATTAGCCAAGCTTTCCCCCAATTCTGGGGACATTAGCTTGTCTCCCTTCCAGTCCAACCCCCAGCTCGAGCATGGGTTGGGTGGACTCCTCATCTCTTAACTCCCGGGCTTCAAAACATAGAAGGTGGGTTTGGTACTGTAATGGTTTATAAAGGGTTGCTCGTGCATAAGGAGGTACCCATCTCCCTGGCTGGGTGCAAACACCTGGCTGGGCTGCCAAAGTGAACCTCATCTGTCTGGACCGCCACTCACCCGTGGCTGACTCAGTCGCTGGCAGAATCCGTGAGTGGGCGTTTCTTAAACTTCTTCCAGCAAAGAAGCTCTTTGACGCCTAGTCTCCACCTACCCTCTTTGCGCGAAAGCCTTCTGCGCAGGGAGGGTGTGGGCAACGGAGGACCCCTACTCTCCCCGCTGGTCCCAGGCAAGGAGTCATGGGACCGCCTCGCCACTTCCACCTGCCCCCCTTCTTCACTGGTGCTACGCTGATTCTCTTCCCCAGAAGATGGGCTGTTTCTCCCGATCCCTGGACGCTCTCTGGAATCCCTCTGGCTTTTGCGCTCTCCCTCCAGTACTGATAGCAGTTCCCTGACAGGTACCCTATGACACATGCCCTCAAGGAAACCATTCCTGGACATCAGAATCTCTAGGGTTTGTGCTGTAACCTTGCCATGGGCAGCTTCATGCAGGAGTGTTTGAATGTGATGGATTTTTCTCACTCCAGAGCAGGGTGTGCAGGCATCTCCCAGCACATGTGTGTGGGGATTCAAGACTAACTCTTATGCTTTTCTTCCTTAGACCAGCTTGACGTTGAACGAGAGGTTCTCTGGGTTGAGGAACACATGCCATTTCACAGCGAAGCAGAACACGGGCCGAATGGTCACTCTGCCATTGCCTTCGGTGAAGTCAGACTGGCTTTGCAAAGAAGCTTGCCCCTGAACCCAGTTGGTTGCCTGCCTCTGGCTGGCTGGCGGCTTGGCATCGCCAAAGCACAAAGAGACAGCCCCATGCAACCTCACACCCAAAGATTTCTGCCCACGCTTCAGACATGCAGCCCTAAGAGCAGCTCTGACTCCCACTCTAGGCCCCTCTGCCCCAGACTTCCTCCTGCAGGATCTGGGAAGTCTGATCCAGCTTTGAGGTGTGGTTCCATATGGCCATTAGTATTGTTGTGTTTTTGCCGGAGAGCCACGTGGTAAGGAAGATCTCCATGCACGCTTCCTAGGGGGTCCTCTTTAGTCCTCAGATGTGCCCACAAAGGCATGATCCAGCACCCTCATGCCACAGCTGCCTCTGGAGTGACCCTCCCTCCGGTAAGAGGCATGCCTCACAGCTGAGTGCCTGGTTGTTTGTTTAGGGCGGGGGCAGGGAATCTTGTGGGCTCCCAGATATTGCCAGATCCAATGGCCTTCTGCCCCAGCCAGCATGGCCGAAGGTCAGGGGTGATGGAATCCAACAACATCTAGAGGGCCACAGAATTCCCCATCCCTGGTCTAGTGAATTTGAGGTTCTTGGTTTCTCTTCCTCTGCCCCCTTTTGCCTGGAAAAGCACTTTGGCAGATTCCTTTGGAGGGTTTGGGTGTGACAAGCTGTAGCAGCTCACTGAATAAAGCAACTTTGAGAAGCTGAAATACTGGGCTGTTTTCTTTTCTAATAAAAATATTCACTGTGCAGTTCACAGGCACAAAACACAATGTTGATATTGTCCAGGAAATGGGTTTTCAGTTGGAGGGCATGGGTTGCGTGAGAGCATGTTGTGTGGGATAACCAGTCTCAAACAACCAACATGCTTCAATCTAATTAGTGCATGAAGGGGTTAACATCGTAGAGTAAGCTGTCCTGCCATCTTAGCCATGTCTCTTCCCCTTGCCTTGGGAGTCAGTTCTGATCTATCCTGGTATTCACTTCTTCAGCGTTTAATGTACTGTAGGTTTTCCCTGATTTTATGGTTTTATCTTTCTGTAAACGGCTTTGATGTTTCTTACCATCTGGTAGTGTATAAATTTTATGAAATAAATAAATAATTTTGAATAAACAAATAAATAGGAAGATGTAAAACCACAACCTCCGAAATGAAAGCTACTGTCCATCTAGATGGATGTTTTTGCGTGGAGGGGGGCCATATTCTGCAATGTGCTAGCGATGCAATAATAGTGCAGCTTTCTAATGGACTGTCCACGCAAACATCATTCTGTTTTCTCAGTTGCTCTGCAATGCTTCACCAGGGTTACCACATCATGGCCACCTGGGGGTGCACTCCTGTGTTGTAGCTCAGCAAAAGCAGGACAAAATTCCTCTAGTATGGATCACAGTGAGGGCTCCTGAGAGTTGAGAGCGATCTCGGAGGCCAAAGAGTTTGCTTTTCTGCTCAGTACAGGGGATCTTG
Organism: Podarcis raffonei; assembly: GCF_027172205.1. Lineage (NCBI taxonomy): Eukaryota > Metazoa > Chordata > Lepidosauria > Squamata > Lacertidae > Podarcis > Podarcis raffonei. The sequence continues at coordinate 13,815,790 of NC_070620.1, read as the reverse complement.
CAACCTCTTCACCCCTGACTAGCAGAATATGCCCATCTCTCATCCATGCAGCTCCACAGCGTGCCTGGATGACGACTCAGATGGAGCTGGGCACACAATTCCTGAAGGATTTCGGCATGATAAACTACAGCAGGCATAGGCAAACTCGGCCCTCCAGATGTTTTTGGTCTACAACTCCCATCATCCCTAGCTAACAGGACCAGTGGTCAGGGATGATGGGAATTGTAGTCCCAAAACAGCGGGGGCCAAGTTTGCCTATGCCTGGACTACAGCCTTCTGGTGGGCTTGCAGCCCCTTCATGAGGATGAGAGGCTCCTGAGCCACGCATTTGCCAACATCATTGCCAACAGCATGTCAGGCCCTATGGTGGGTTTGTTGTTATTTGGGGGGGGGGTATTTGTCGCAGGGGAAGCCAGTCTGGCAGGGCCCTGACTTTCTCCCTGCCCTCTACTAGCCAATGAGTTAGACTACTTTCAGACTGTTTTCTTTCTTCTGCTGAGATGCAAGGGGAAAGGAAGTGTGCATCTTCCAAAAGGGAGGTGTCGCTTATTACCGATCTCCCTGGACTGAGCAAAGACCAGCCAGGGGCAGATCACCGGCCAGAGGCCCCAGTGCCTGGGAAGAGGAGTCAGCCTTTCCCGAGGGGGCTGATCGCCAACAAATGGTAGCAGAGTTGCTGGTTGGGGTGATTCCATGGACATCTGCCGGTTCCAGATGGTTCCTGATGGATGGCTGCCTGATGAATGCAGATCGAAGGCTTCTCCGGTTCATCGAAGCTATGCTGTTTTTCTGCCGCTTGTTTTTGGATTAAAACACAGCGAAAGCCAAGTTCCTACATTCCGGGGGAGAGCTGTTTACCCTGTCAGTCAAGTCGGACGCTTTTTGAAGCTAGCCGCCAAGGAACTGTGAGTACTCTGTACTGATTTATGGGCTCGTTAAGGCTCAAAGCAGACGCAAGCCGGAGTTGAGCAGTTAAGGCTCAAAGGCTGTTGGAATTTTACAGCTTGCTTGCTGCCAAGTTTCCAGCTAGTAGCTGATAGCTGTTAATTGGGATCAAGATGGATGCCAGACCGGGGGCTGGGCTGCCATATCCACCACCATTGTCAGATGGGAATTATTACAGTTGGTCTCTAAAAATGCAGGCGCTGCTCGAGAGACAGAGAATATTTGGAGTAATTCGAAGTCCCATCCCTGCTGCACCAACAAGGGTCTGGAATGACTCTGACATGCAGGCAAGGTCTGCGATCATCTTGTGTGTAGGAGACGACCAGTTGGTGCACATTGCAGATTTGCCTCACGCAAGGGACATGTGGCAAGCTTTGAGACGCATACACATGCGTGAAGCAGCTGGGACTGCTCTGCTGCATTTTGAAAAGCTCACAAACTTTAGACTGAAGCCGGATGGGGATCTTCAGGCTCATCTGACGCAGATGCAGTATTTGCGCCGGCAGATGGCGGAGCGAAATTTTCTGCTTGATGAAGCTATCTTTTGTTTCATGATCATAAACAGCTTGGATCAAAGATTTAAGACTGTTGCAAGTCAGCTGGGTTCACTCCCTACTCAGGATCTGACGGTGCAGCTATTTGTGCCTCTTTGCTTAATGAGAATGACAGATTGGCTGCCATAGCTGTTGCTGATGGGGCGGGTCAAGCTGCCAGTGCTACCCCCACAGTTGCTCAGGAGGAGACCTTAAACGTCATTCGGTGCTACAATTGTGGTCAGGCTGGCCATTTACAGAAGAACTGTAAAAAGAGCCGTGTTTCCAAAGGAGCCAAGGGGAGCTCAGGAAAGCCAGAGGCTACAGGCAAGAGCCATGCCAAGTCTCAGGTGAGGCCTGCCAAAGCTTTGATGTTGCCAAAGGCTTCACCATCGATTGGGAATGCTTTTGTAATTGTCGCTGGAGCTACATAGCACCTGACAAGATGGCGAAGTTTGTTCTCAACATATGAGAATCGACGCTTCACTGTGAAGCAAGCGAATGGTCACGAGATGGAAGCAACTGAATTCGGGACTGTGTTCCTGGAGAGTCTTAATTTGACTATAAACAACGTTTACTTTGTCCCAGGTTTGGAGTTCAACTTGCAGAGTGTGTCTCAGATGACAAAGCAAGGATTGGTGATATCCTTTGATGTGAAAAGATGCAGGATCTTTAAGGACGGTAAGCTGTATCTTTCTGCCAAAGAGGAAGATGGACTGTATCTGCTATGTTTTGATAATTCAGATTACAAAGATTGTAATGCTTGTGAAAATAAGGTATCTTCTTTTACAGGTTTTTCCACAGGTGCCAAGAACAAGAAGTCTGCGAAGGTTACCAAAGCTTTTCAGCGGGTGTATGCTGATGTAATCGGTCCTCTACTGCTCTCTAGAGGCACAGCAAAGTAAAGGTAAAGGTAAAGGTACCCCTGCCCGTACGGGCCAGTCTTGACAGGCTCTAGGGTTGTGTGCCCATCTCACTTAAGAGGCCGGGGGCCAGCACTGTCCGGAGACACTTCCGGGTCACGTGGCCAGCGTGACAAAGCTGCATCTGGCGAGCCAGCGCAGCACCCGGAAACGCCGTTTACCTTCCTGCCAGTAAGCGGTCCCTATTTATCTACTTGCACCCGGGGGTGCTTTTGAACTGCTAGGTTGGCAGGCGCTGGGACCAAGCAACGGGAGTGCACCCCGCCGCGGGGATTCAAACCGCCGACCTTTCGATCGGCAAGCCCTAGGCGCTGAGGCTTTTGCCCACAGCGCCACCCGCGTCCCCATGTTGGTCATTTTTCTCAGTATGTGTGGATTCATGTGCTGCAGAAACCACAGGAAGCCTTAGCAAAGTTCAGAGAATTTTGTGATAAGGTTAAATTTGTTCATGATGCTAATGTTGAAAGTCTTTTCACAGATGAAAAGCCGGTTTTTGTTTCACAGGATTTTCAAGATTTCCTTGAGAAACATGAGATAGATCACAAGATTGCTGTCTCTGAAGCTTCATGGAACAAGTGTGTGTGTGTAAAAGTGAACACAGAGTTGCAGAAAGGCATGAAAGCTCAACTGCTAAGTTCACATTTGCCCCAAGAGTTCTGGGCTGAGTCGCTGAACGCGTTTTCTTACACGTGGGTAAGACAGGTTTCAGCAGGTATGGAAAGTTCTCCATTTGAGAAACTGTCCCACAGAAAACCTTCAGTTAAACACTTTAAGGTTTTTTGGTCTCTTGTGCGTGTGGATACACCACAGGGCATCAAGGGTGCCAAGGGCATTTTTGTGGGTTATGAAAAGGGTTACTACAGAGTAGTACTACCTGAGTCTGATCAAGTGATTCTCACAAAGTTTGTAGAAAGCACTGGAAGACAGGAGAGAGGGGTTCTCCACACTTTCCCCACTGATACCAATACAGATGAGTATTCTGATACTGAGAGGGATACTGAGAGCTCCACTGAGAGTTTTGATGACACAGTCATTGAGAAGGGTTCACACACAATGTCCAGGCCTACACAGGTTCAGGCTGAACTGGAATTGACTGAGCCACTGTTTACTGTTGGGCGTGTTTCTCCCAAAAGTCCCAAGGAAGAACCAGCCAGCAAGCAGGATCTGCACCTCATTCACAGATCTGAGAGAGTCAAAAAGGGAATACCACCCAAAAGGTACTCTCAAGAGTTTGCTAACTCAGCGGTTGCATGTGTTGCTGTAGTTAACAACTCAAGCCAGGTTCGAGGTTTGTCCAAGACAGAGACAAAGCCACTCCTGGAAGTTGCAAAGCGCAACTCAATTCTCCCCAGCCAAGGTAGAGCAGAAGCTCTAGTTCCTTGGAAAACAGGCAACCGGAGGTTTGCTCTGGTAGATCCAGTGGCAGGTAGTTCCAAAGGTGGAACTGAAACAACAGGGGATTGTTATGTGTATAACAACTGTTTGTTTTCTTCTCTAGATGCTGCCTTTGTTTTCACAGCTCGGTTAGCCTCATATGGGGGAGGATGTTGGGATATGAGAGCTCACCAGCTGCGTGCTAACAGCACATTGTTTACATCATGTGATGTTTCTGATTTTACTGAGCGTGAGACAGGATGTCCTACACTGTTCTCAAGGTTGTGTTCTCAGTGTAACTTGAGACCTTCCTGTTGTTGCTGCAAAGGAGGAGTGAGTGAGTTGTACGGAGGCTTCTGAGAGAGAAGTCATGTTTTGTACTAGCTCGTGTACAGTGTACAGTCTGTGGAATAAAGTAGAACGAATTAGACTACTTTCAGACTGTTTTCTTTCTTTTGCTGAGATGCAAGGGGAAAGGGAGTGTGCATCTTCCAAAAGGGAGGTGTCGCTTATTACCGATCTCCCTGGACTGAGCAAAGACCAGCCAGGGGCAGATCACCGGAGAGAGGCCCCAGTGCCTGGGAAGAGGAGTCAGCCTTTCCCGAGGGGGTCGATCGCCAACACTCAACCTTCTGCAAGCCCTGAAAGCTCCCAGGTGCTTGTCATAGCACCTTCTGAGATAGATAGATATTTGCATTGTTTTTATTTTAAAGTCAGAATGAAACTTGGTAATTTGGGGGGATTTCTATTTATTGGAAAATAAAGAAATTATTTACAACTGGACGAGTATCTCCCTTCTTGCCTTTAGAACCTGTTCCAATTGCCGTAACAGTGGCTTGTGGAATCACAATGCCTCCTTTGTTACAGTCTCAGCTGCACACCTTTCAACCAATACACAGTCAAAGAGGGGAATAATTTTTGTTGATGCCTACCTTGCCATGGTGCACTCTTACAAGGCCCCCTGTTCTGGCTACCTGCTCCCACAGCAAGGACTTGACATTATTTTAAAAATAAAACCTTTTCTTTTAATTTACAAACTTGTATACCCCTGCATACAAGTTTGCATGTCCTCCTGTATGTGTGGAGGAGAACATATGCAGTATACTATAATAAATATGAATTATTTATTCTATTCTATCTTATTTTTGGATGGCCCCAAAAGCTCTTCCCAGTTGCTCCATGTGTGAAAGACATAGCAGGACACTATTACTGCAGTCAGTGACTTGTTGCAGGCTTTTTTGCAGGTCACTGATGCAATAATATTGCAATTGTGGTGGACCAACTACATGTCATTTTGCTTTGCAAGTTGTTCTGTGATGCATCCCCTGTGCTACTATATTATTATCAGCCAGAGGGGCCCTCTTGAGCTATAAAATGCAACTTAAGTGGGACAACTCCCCCCCCCATAACATTTAGGCAGATTTAGGGGAGTGCAACAGATTTGGTCACACTGGCGTGAAGCCTTGTGGGCCCCACAGGGGACACCACAATATGATGTTGAATGGATGTTGAGAGGCGTGGGGGCACTGAATTTTGGCACCGTACAGGGCTCCCCTGGAATTTGAGATGCCATGGTTCACCACTGAAGAACATTTGTGGTATGAACACGGTACCTGGTTTCAGCTGGAAGTTAGGGGGCACTGGTTGGAAAGCTTTGCAGGCACGAACAGTACTGAATACAGTCTTGCATATAACTGCCCTCCTACTATCATGAATAGAAACAATCATGAATCAACAAAAACAGGCATCTGGAAGGAACCACTATGAAGGAAGGCATCGTGACACCCAGGGCGGGCATCATGAAGTAGGGCGCATGTGCAGCATCACTACGTATGACGCATGCACCGTACGTAGCGTCGCCGCACATGTGCTTTATATCGGTTTGCCGCCGGCGCCACTCCAGCCCCATAAAGACAGTGCCGGGACCCATCCATAGCTGCTGCAGCTGCGTACTGTCCCCCATGCGCCCCCCCCCCCCGTTGCAACGCCACTGATGGCACCCAAAATTTCCTTTTTCTTTGCTTCCCTGGCTCTTTTTTTAACAGCATTTTGTTGTATAAAAAAGCCTCTCATGACCGCTTTACTAGCATCCCATACAGTTTGGATTTTTATTTCTTTATTTAAATTCAATTTAAAATATTCTTCTAATTTTGTGTGTGTTGTCTACTAATTCTTGGTCATCCAATAAATGATTATTAAGTCTCCATCTCAAGGTTGACCGTTCTTCCTTTTGCATTTCCATAACCACTGGGTTATGATCTGACATAATCCTCTGCTCTATCTCAACTTTCTTGACTGAATTCCAATTCTTTAGTAATCCAAACTGCATCACTTCTCGTACTGCTCTAATGGCCATGAGAATAATAAGTGAACTGTTTCTCCATTAAATGCCTTACTCTCCAAATGTCTACCAAGTTCAAAGTTTTAGTCATATCAAAGAAAGTTTTGGGAAGTTTCCCTTCTTTTGTCTCTTTTTTCTGATGGTTCCATCTGTTGGAAATCAAGCCTATATCAGGAGTAACAGGCAGCACTCCCAGGCACCCGGCTTGGTTTCCTGTTGACCTCCCTGGCTGCATTCCCCAGCAAGATCCAGGCTAGGTCGCGATAGGCGATTCTTCTCAGCGTGAGAAGAACACACCCCCTCTTTCCTGCCCCCCGGCAGGGGAAAGAGATAGACAGAAACGTATTTACATGCCTTTATTTCTGTCTTTGCAGCATTACAGAAAACATGACTGCTCTCTTCAAGCTCCAGCAGTCGAGAGACAAACACCTCCTGTACTTCCTGTACAAGAGGAAGAGGAAGAGCTCATATTACACTCTGAGCTAATTCTGGTGCTTCGCACTGTGAATTGACTGTCCCTCTGTTTCCCACGGACAGTCCCAACATCATGTGATGTTTTCAAGCTAGCAATTTGCAGCTGCATTGCTTCTATATCTTAACATACTCCCCCATATGAATCAATGTGAGCTGCGAACAAAGCTTGATCCAGAGAAGAAAACAAACAGTTGTTATACATATAACAATCCCCTTTTGTTTTAGTTCCACCCTTGGAACTACCCGCCACTGGTTTCCCCAGTGTATCTCTCTGGTTGTCTGACTTCCAAGGAATGAGTGCATCTGCATTACCTTGGCTAGGGAATGTAGTGTTACGCTTAGCAACTCCCTGTTGTGTCTTTGTCTCTGACTTGGACACAGCTTCAACCTGTGTTGAGTTGTCAACAATAGTAACACATGCAACAGCTGAGTTAGCAAACTCTTTTGAATACCTCTTGGGTGGTACACCCTTTGTAACTCTCTCAGACCTGCGTATGAGGTGCTGATCCTCTCTGCTCACTGGTTCAGTCTCAGGACTCTTTGGAGAACCAGTTCCAATAGTAAACAGTGGTTCATCCTTCACTTGTGAAGGTCTAGCCATTGTGTGAGATTTCTTCTCAATGACTGTGTCAACTGAGCTCTTTGAGCTATCACTGTCACTCTCAGTACCACTGTAATCAGTAAAATCATCATCTTCATCTGAATTGTCCTCAGTGGGAAATGTGTGAACAATTACTCTCTCCTGTTCAGGAGCACTCTCTAGAAATTTTGTGAGAATCACCTGACCAGATTCAGACAAAATTACTCTGTAGAGACCCTTTTCATAACCCACAAAAATGCCTCTAGCATTCTCTACTCCACCTGGAGCATCAGATTTCACATGAGACCCAAAAACCTTAAAATGGGCAACAGAAGGTTTTCTGTGAAATAGCTTTTCAAAAGGAGAACATCCCAAACCTTTTGAAATCTTTCTCAACCAAGTGTAAGAATAACACGATAAAGATTCAGCCCAATACTCATGTGGCAAATGTGAACTTAGCAATTGTGCCTTCATGCCATTTTGCAATTCTTTGTTCACTTGCACACAGACACTCTTGTTCCATGCACCTGCAGAAACAGCAGTCTTGTGCCTTATGCCTCGCTTATCCAGGAAATCCTGAAAATCCTGTAAAAGAAAAACTGGCTTTTCATCTGTGAAAAGACAATCAATGTTAGCATCATGAACACTTTTAACCTTATCACAAAACTCTTTAAACCTTGTTAAGGCTTCTTTTGGACTCTGCAATATATGTATCCACACATAATGAGAGAAATAATCCACACACACAAGATAATATCTTGCATTGCCTCTAGATGGTGCTAGAGGACCAATTACATCAGCATACACTCGCTGAAAAGCACTAGTTACTCTCGTCGCCTTCTGGATGCTTTTCGACACACCTGCAAGAGAAATCGTATTAGAATCACATGCAATAGACATATTATAATCAGATTCCTCAAATGTCAACAGATACAGTCCATCTTTCTCTCTGGCAGAAAGATACAGCTGCAAGATCTTTGAAGATCTTGCAGCTTTCCTTATCGTAGGACAAGACCAGTCCTTTCTTTGCGATCTGCGAAACACTCAGCAGATTGAACTTCAAATCAGGAACCAAATACACATTGTTAATAGTCAAGTTCAGACTTTCAAGATACACAGTTCCAAACCCGGTCGCTTCTAGCTCCTGGCCATTGGCTTGTTTCACAGTGAAGCTTCGCTTCTCAAATGTAGAAAACAGTTCTCGGCGCGACGTCATGTGTTGCGTGCAGCCCGTGTCCAAAACAAAAGTGTTTTCTACTTCTGGTGTGGCTTTTAGTGACATCAAAGTCTTAGCTGGTTCCTCCTGGGACTTAGTATGACTCTTGCTTGAAGCCTCTGGCTTTGCAGAGCTCCCTTTGGCTTCTTTCTGCTGACGTGGCCTTTTACAGTTTCTCTGAACATGCCCAGGCTGGCCACAATTGCAACAACAAACAACGTTCAGAGCTTCAGCTTGCTCTTCTCTTGCAATAGCAGTGGGGGCGCTACAACTCCGAGCCTCACTCCCCCTGTCAGCAACATCTGTTGCAGTAAGAACAGGAACATCAACAGCAACAGCAGCAACAGTTCCTTCACTCCCCCTTTTGGGGTCAAAGCTCTTCTCAGCTTTCAATGAGCTTTCAAGAATCTGGCTATCGCTTTCTTGGCTCTCTCCCTCTGGTGGTGTAGCCAACTCTTGGCCCTTGCTTCCCATCCCAGCTTCACAAGCTTTTCGGAGGGATTGCCAAGCGACTCGTGGCTCCTCAGCACCCAATAGAATTGGCTCAAGATAAGCTTCCACATTCTCCGCCAGAATTCTGATCAAATGCTGCTTCAGTTCATTTTGAACTTCAGCCTTCCTCCCCTGTGCATGTCCAGCATCAGGCAGAGGGGATTGCACGAAGTGCCAAAGTTGTTCTCCCACCAGCAAATATTCCATTGCAAAACTCCATTGTTCCCAGTTTTGCCCACTCAGTTTCTGACTGAATAAGGCCATCTTCATTCCAAGCCTCAGCTCTCAGTCACGCGCTGGTAAAATCCAATAGCTGGTTGTTTACTGCCTTGCACCTGGCAGCTAAACTCAGGCTGTTTTGAAAGTCCCTCCAAGAGCAGTGAGATAACAGACAAACAAACGCTGGAATTTTCCACCAGTGTTTTTCCAGCCTCTCACAGTCCCAGCCTTACTTCCGGTGGCTTGTAATTTTCCACTTTACTGACGTCTCGTTGCTTAGCAACTGGACTTGGCAATAGCAGAGCTTATCAGTCCTAAGGAATTTGAAGAATGTGGCTTTCTCTCAGCGCTGTTTTTTATCCAAAAAGCAGCTTTTGTGAACCAGAGAAGAATCAATCTGTGTTCACTCTTTTAGCCCATAAATCAGCATACCTTAGGGGTTCCGTTGCTCGTAGCTTATCAGCAAAAACGCCTCCTCCAGTGCTCAGCCGTCCTTTGTAGCCTCCATCCTCACGCTACCATATCTTCCTTTATCTCCTTGCAGAGGATGAATACGATCCATCGACCTCTTTTGCTACTGCATGTAGCAAAACCATCCTCTGCTACCAGATGTCGGAAATCAAGCCTATATCAGGAGTAACAGGCAGCACTCCCAGGCACCCGGCTTGGTTTCCTGTTGACCTCCCTGGCTGCATTCCCCAGCAAGATCCAGGCTAGGTCGCGATAGGCGATTCTTCTCAGCATGAGAAGAACACACCCCCTCTTTCCTGCCCCCTGGCAGGGGAAAGAGATAGACAGAAATGTATTTACATGCCTTTATTTCTGTCTTTGCAGCATTACAGAAAACATGACTGCTGTCTTCAAGCTCCAGCAGTCGAGAGACAAACACCTCCTGTACTTCCTGTACAAGAGGAAGAGGAAGAGCTCATATTACACTCTGAGCTAATTCCGGTGCTTCGTACTGTGAATTGACTGTCCCTCTGTTTCCCACGGACAGTCCCAACATCATGTGATGTTTTCAAGCTAGCAATTTGCAGCTGCATTGCTTCTATATCGTAACACCATCCACTTCCAATGATGGCACTCCTCTGCTCAAATCTCCCATTATGATAATTTTTTGATCTGCAAATTCCAACAGGTCTGTTTCTATTTTTTTTAATAATATTCTGCTTTATTATCTCTTTTTTAAAATAAATTTTTATTGTTAAAATAATTCAACATTAATACACATACAAACATACATTTCATACAACATACCTACATACATACATACACCATACCTACAACATACCTACACTCAATCCCACAGATAATTCCCATCACCATCCACCACCCCTCACCCTTTGTGTTAGACTTCCAATCTACTCAATTGCAATTTCTTTCCACTTCTATTACTTTCTTTCACACACCTTTAACCTAATTTCATACTTCTTTTTCTATTACACATTGTTATCCATCTTATTTAGTATTCCAATATTTGAAACGAAACTTGTTTATTCTAATAGGAGTTCTGATTTTTCGATATAGTTTTGCAAGTATCTTTTAAACACCTTCCAGTCCCTGTCTGCCTTCTCTTTTGAGATCCTTCCAATTTCTCCCATTGTTTTGGATATATTGAAGTACTCCAATAATTTGGCAAGCCACTCTATCTTTGTTGGTACAGTACCACTTTTCCAATTTTTCGCAATCAATAGCCTTGCGGCTACTGTTGCGTATAAATATAAGGTCTTGTCTTCTTCCTTTAGGCTTCCTGGTACTATTCCCAATAAAAAAACCTTCTGGTGTTTTCCTAAATGAATATCTGAACATTTTTTTCATTTCGTTATATACTGTTTCCCAAAATTGTTTGATGTTTAAACAATTCCACCATATATGTATCATAGTACCTTTTCCAGTGTTGCATCGCCAGCAGACATCACTACAATTTTTATTCATTTTTGCTATTCTTTCAGGTGTTAAATACCATCTGTGTTGCATTTTGAGATAGTTTTCTTTCAATGTATAACACATAGTGAATTTCATATCTAAAATTCTGCTTTATTATCGTTTGGGGCATAGATTCCTACCAAATATATATTCTCTCCATGAATTTTAATTTAAACTATTATCATTCTCCCTTTTTCATCTTTTTTAATCCGTTTGTGTTGCACCCTATTTCTCTTTGTTTTACTATTCAACCCGTTCACATTCCAGCTCAATATCTTAAGGTTTGCCAGTCTATTTTCTTAAGATAGGTCTGCCCCCTACTGCACCTTTTTCTTCTTGATGTGCCAACAGTTCCATTGCCAGCCTTTGCTGTTCCAAAGGAGTCTTCCCATGCCTATCTGCTTTTTGTCTTTCTAAGTCTCTGCCTTGTTTGTCAAAAAATTCGTGTGCCTGTGTTTCTGTTGTAAATCTGTATCTTTTGCCTTTGTATATAAATGAGAGTCCTTCTGGAAACTCCCATTTATATCGTATGTCTGCTTTTTTAAAGGCCTCTGTCAAAAATGTAGTTGCGAGAACCGGGTCCCGGCAGGAGGAAAGAACGGATTCCGCAGGACCCCTCTGAAGCCCTGCTCTTCTGCAGGGTTTTTTTAGGGGGTACCTAGTCCTGGAAACCTCCCCTCTTCGCTCATCAACCCCCAAAGTGCTCGCCTTTAACGGGACAAAGCGCCGAGTGCTGCCATTCCTCTCCTCAACAATCAGAAGTCCCATATATACATTTGCTTTTGAACAGCTACATGTATTTACCTCTGTGGTGTTCTGCCTTTTCTAGAGGATCAGATAGCTGATTTCAGGATATGGGGGAGAAGTTAAGGATGTTAATGGAAGGAGTCTGCAAAATAAGAATATACTTTTATGGATGTAATGCAGGCATCCCCAAACTCGGCCCTCCAGATGTTTTGGGACTACAATTCCCATCATCCCTGACCACTGGTCCTGTTAGCTAGGGATCATGGGAGTTGTAGTCCCAAAACATCTGGAGGGCCGAGTTTGGGGGTGCCTGATGTAATAGCTAAGCACTTGAGCGTATAAGAAAGGGTATTTCGATTATTGTCCTTAAATAAGGAAGAAAATGGCTTTCTTTTGGAAACAGTACCGTACAGAGAAAACAAAAACAAACTTAGCCCAAGAGTTCTTGCCATCTTGTTTTTCAAAACTATTTCCTTCATATCTTTTAACAGTGTGATCCACACCTAGAGATAGGTTCTGTCCTGTTACAAAATCTTTATATGAAATAGACGTCAGATTTCTTTTTTATATATATAAAATGATATTTATTAAAAGTTTAAAGATTCTTAACTCTCGGAGATTCTTAACTCTTGGACTTCTGGGGTGGCGCCATCGGCAATGGCGGACTCCCTCTGAACTGGAGGGACAAGCTCTGCGCGAAACGGGTCCTTTCCGCTACGGCAAAGCGGGGACCCTTTACAAATCACAGGCGGATGAAGCCGGTGACCATGGGACTCGGCGGGCACCCTTAGTGCCCCCCCAACCCACAAAGGAACCCACTAACGGGCTCCGAAGCGAAGAGGGGGAAGTGGCGCGGTGCTGAGAGTCAACTGCTCTTTCCGTGGAGCGAAGCCGCATAGCCGTTGCCGGAGAGCGCTGCCTTCTTTTTGGGACAATTTGGACTTTAAAAATAATCACCGTGAGTACCTAAACTTTGAAAAATTGGACTACAAATAAGCAACTGGGAAAAGAAAGAAATCGGACTTAAAAATTTATTATAATTTGGTACTGAAACGGGAAGGTCTAAACAGGAAGTCAGCCTTCCGTTTCCTTGTAGACTGAACAAAGCAAAGACAAAGTAAACTAAAGCTTTGAAAATTACTATTAAATGAGTGGATTTCATCATCTAAAATAGCTGAACCCCCCCTTCGGCAGCAGGAGGAGAAGGGGGAGCTTTCTTTGGACTGTTTTAACCTGCAGAAGTAAGTTTAAAGCAAAGTAATTTTCCACCGTCCTGACCCGGGAGCGGGGTGTCAGGACTGACGTTTGAAGCTCATTGACCAGAAACAGAAGTCGTTTGACAGATAGTTAAAAGAAGAGAAACATTGTGATTCCACTGTTTACCTTCGCATTTTAAAATAACAACGATTGACAAAGTATCTAAAAGAAAAAAGGGGAGGGAAAAAAAGAAACTCTGGGGTTGGATCTGTAACAGAAGTTTTCCCCCTAGAGGGAGACTGTGAAACTGTAACTAATTCCAGGGAATTTCCAGCCGCTACAGTATAACCCGTGGGAACTGACTGATGACCTTGAAGGACAATGCATTCAGAAATGTTGTTGTGCGCTTTTTACAAAACAAATGCTCTATTGGAAGAATTGCATGAAGGAATGAATTTGATGACTGACTTGGTTGGAAATCTTAAGCAGACAGCAGGAAATTTTGGACAGGCAGTAGGAAAAGGTATGGAGCCTACCCAGGAACCAAACCAGGAGTGTGCCTTGACAGAACAGATGAAAGAAGAGGATTCTGCTGAACTTGGGGAGTCAGAAATGGAGCCAGAGATGGAGGTTGCGGCCCTGCAGGAACATGAGTCTTTGGATTTGGCAACTGATCTTCGAAAAAATCAGACTCGGAAAGATAAAGTTTGGACTGGACTGGAAATGGGGGGTTGGATTGACCCCCCTGAGCAAGGTTATATCGACTTTCCGAGTCTGGCAATGGGCCGTGAGAGGTTTGGAGATATGGGGGCTCTAAAGTTTGGAGGGATTATGAAATATGCTTTTAAGTACTACATGGAGCTCAGTCTGGACTGTGGAAAAGGGACTGATTGGTTGAAAAGGGGCAAAAGCATTATTAAATTGGAGATCACACGAGTGAAAAGAAAAGATGAAGAAAAATCGTGGAAGGGACATGGAAGAGACTTGAGAGCCTCGGATATAAGATTACCAGGTTAATGTGCTGGTTTGACGGGATAAATGGACTGACAAACCCGGGACCAGGAAGAAGGGACGCTGGATGAAGATTTTCTCTTTTTTTATTTTGTTACTAGGACTGTTTTATATAACTGATGAATGTTAGAAGGATGTTTGAAACGAAATTGCTTGGCTTTAGTATAAAAGCTTTAAAGGACTAGGAAAGAATATAATGGTTATGAGAAGTTATTAAAAATAAGATGAGGTTTTGAATTAAAAGGCTTTTTATAAGATAATGAGGAAAATAGAGTAAGGTAATGTAATGAAAGATTAGAATAAATAAAGTGGGGAAGGATTTGCTGAATCAATAATTTGAGTTGGAATACAGGAAAGGGAGGGGTGAGGAAGTCCGGGAAATAAGCAAATGAAAGTTAAGTAAAGGAAGATGGAATTGTTTTTAACTATTTTTGATTTGTATCTTTCTTTTTTTCTTTTTGCATTTTGTAATATTCTGAAAATCTTAATAAATATCTATAAAAAAAATTACAGAAAACAGAAAAAAGAAAAAAAACACACAAAAATTTTTTAACAAAACATACATTACAATACATAAAAGGGGGGGGGGAGTACATAAAAACCAATACAACAATACAACAAAAAACACCCATCCAATATTCCATATCTCTATCTTTCATTTGCTTGTTTCATCAACCTCCTCACACCACCCTTTTTGTGTTCTAGTTTAATTAATTGTTTCAGCAAATTCTTTCCATCTTTCTCAATTTTTGTTGGGTAATTTATCTTAACAGTCTAACCTATTAATTAACTCAGCAAGTCCTTTCCATCTTTCACTATATTCTGTCGTTCAATTTGCCTTGATTTATTTTAAACCTTATCTTACCATAAAATACCTTAAAGCTTAAAACTTAATACTTATTTATACATAACTCCTTATATCATTTCTACTAAAGCTAAATAGTTTCATTCCAACATTTTCCCTGATATTTGTTAATTTTACACTAATTCCCAAAATATTTTTTTTTAACAACTTTCTTCCAATCTTCATCCAACGTCTCTTCTTCCTGGTCTCGGGTTATGTCAGTCCTTGCTGTCCATTCCATCTATTCCATCAACCTGGTAATCTTATGTCCGAGGCTCTTAAGTCTTTTCCATGTCCCTTCTGCAGATATTCTTCTTGTTTATACCTGCACTTTTCCTTGTCTTTTGTTGATCTCTTTCTTAATTTATTTTCCTTTCTCATTGAGGAGTAGGTCTCAGGGAGACTCCAACCCAAAATGATCTCCATCTCCCCTCAGCAGATCAGCCCATTCCCCACAGACCCACTCCCCACAGTCAGCAGTGTAGTCCGGAAAATATTTAAAAGCATGTTTCAAAGTCCCTCCGAAATTGAGAGCCCCCACAACTTCAGACCCCCCCCCCGGCCCACTCCAAATTCAATCTTCAAAAACAGCAGCTTATGCTCCTGCAGGGCCTCGGGTCTCTCCATTTGTGTTACTTGAGGTTCAACAGCAACCTCCTCCATTATCTTCTGCACTTGCACTTGCCCTGTCAAAACAGGTTCCTGAGTTGGTTCCTGAATGGTTTCTATATGAGTATTCACCGTTTGTCCAAAGTTTTTAACTGCAACAGTCATCAAATCCATCTTCTCATGCATCTGCTCCAACAAAGTGCTTGTCTTGCAAAAAGCAAGCACCAAAACTTCTTCTAAACACATTTTTTATTCAAGGTCAGAGTCTGGTCCCACGATCCTAATCTCCCAGCTGTGAAATCCCCAGATCGACTCCAGCAACAATTTAACAAGCTCCCTCTAGAGGAGACAATTTCTATTTGTATCCATCTTTTAAAAGCAGGTCCAACAAAAGAAAATTACTTTCACTTTTCAAATATTTTGTTTCTTTTGAATGCAAAAGGCAACATTAGAATCAATTTGTTTCTCTTTTTTAGCTATCTGTCAAAGACGTTCCATTCACAGTCAATGAACTTCCCCAAAAATTTCTGTCTCTGGCACCCCGTTCCCAGGTTTGAGACGGTGGAAATTTATCTTTCTTTACTCTCTCTCCTGCAGGCTTGAACAGTCAAAGTCCCCCCCCCTTTTCTCCTGCTTCCAAGGGGGGTTTTGGTGGTTATAAATGAAGGAAATTTAGACCTTTATATACGACTTTCCAGACTTTAGCTTGCAAGGTTTTTGCTTCAGTCTATTTACAAAAGCGGAAGGCAGACTTCCTGTTTTGAGCCTTCCCGCTTCGGTTCCAAATTAAAATGTTTCTTTGATCCAATTTTCCGTTTCTACTCACGGGTACTTGTTTAGAGTCCAATTATCCACAGGAAAAAGTCAGCACTCTCCAGCAACGGCTGTGCGGCTTCACTCCATAAAAGTAGCAGTCGATTCAAAACACCGCGCCGCTCACCCCACGTCGCTTCGGATCCCCGAAAAAGGGTTTCCCTGCTAGTAGGGGGGCGCTCCTGGTGTGAGCCGAATCCCACGTTCCCAGGCTTCATCCGCCTGGGATTTTTGAGGGGTCTCCGCCTTCGCCGCGGCGACAAGACCCGATTTTTACGGAGCGGGTTCCTCCCGGTCAGAGGAACTCCGCCATTGCCGATGGCGCTAACCCGGAAGTCTCCGAAATGGACGTCAGATTTCTGTCCATCTAGCCAATTTCACGGCTGCTCCAAAGACAGGAATCAGTAAGAGGAATTCAGTCAAAAAGATTCACAACATGCTGGGGGTATAAGAAGCAATGACAATGTGAGACCTGAGGCACCGAGATCCAAAGCTTGGGTTGCTGTGAAACCAGAGGCAAATGGCCCTGATGGCAAAAAGTTGGCTGTGCAGAACAAGTGAATGAGGATCATGAACAGGAGAGTGCTAATGCACCCATGTCTTGCTTGTGGACTTCCCCTAGGCATCTGGTTGGCCCCTGTGAGAACAGAATGCTGGGCTAGGCAGGCCTTTGGTCTTAGCCAGCAGGGATCTTCTTACTTGAGGCATGTGTCCATGAAATTGGAATTTGGAAAGGTGCTGGTGGAAGCCAGTTATTTTGCAAATTATGAGAAATCAATGCACAAGTGCTACATTTCCACTGGAAACTTAGAACCAGCGGAGGTTGGTCTATTTATTAGGACAATTGGGGAGATACCTCACTTACTTCGTTCTACTCACAGCCAGTCCCCACCCTACCTGCCTTCTTACTTACAAACAGTCCAGAGGGTAGCACTGCCTGCCAGCTTCCTTCTCCTTAGTCTCAGTTGTGCCCTTGAAGAACTCAGCAGAGAGGAGGATGGGGACAATTCTAGAATTAGTTGGCTCTGCCTGTCATTGGCTCTGGCTCCACCTACGGTTGGTCTCTGTGTCTTCTGCCCCTCCAGCCCCAATGAGGACCAGCCATCACTACTTGGAACAAGAACATGTGCTATAGAGCAGGTCTGGGGAGGCTTTGCCACACACACACCGGTGTTACTGAACTACAACCCCCACCATTCCTTGCCACTGGCCGTGTTTGCAGGGGCTGATGGGACTTGTTGTTCAGCAGCATCTGGAAGGCCCAAAGTTCCCCATACCTGCTATAACCTCAACTCAATTTGGAAAGGCCTTACCTAGCCAATGGTGAATCTATTTATGATGAAAAAAAAGGATAAATAAAATTTCTGATTATGAAGGAAACAGGATTGTTGGGAGAATTAGAACCAGAAGAATTAGCAGGGTAGGCCCATAGGACATGCCATTTGGATAGGATTTAAAAATATATTTCTACAAGCAAGGAGTTTGCCATTAGGGAGCATTAAAACATGTGTTCCCTGCAAAATGGTGACTTGTTATTATGCAGATTAGTCTAAGTTAAGACTGTGATTGATTCCATACAAAGCAGCTTCCTAAACACTGTAAACATACAGCAGTCATAATGAGCAATTTTATAATGTATTATGTAGCACATGCTGCTCAATTGCTCCTCATTCTGTTCTGTATTGGAGCAAGCAGGAGAAGCAAAGCACAAGGCCTTGGCACCACATCACGTCTGAACCAGGGACTGTGGCCTTATCATAGGTAAAGGTACCCCTGCCCGTACGGGCCAGTCTTGACAGACTCTAGGGTTGTGCGCTCATCTCACTCTATAGGCCGGGAGCCAGCGCTGTCCGCAGACACTTCTGGGTCACGTGGCCAGCGTGACAAGCTGCATCTGGCGAGCCAGCGCAGCACATGGAAATGCCGTTTACCTTCCCGCTATAAAGCGGTCCCTATTTATCTACTTGCACCCGGAGGTGCTTTCGAACTGCTAGGTTGGCAGGCGCTGGGACCGAACGATGGGAGCGCACCCCGCCGCGGGGATTCGAACCGCCGACCATGCGATCGGCAAGTCCTAGGCGCTGAGGTTTTACCCACAGCGCCACCTGCGTCCCCATGGCCTTATCATAATAAGCAACAATTGCCAGCCAATCTGAAGTCACTGCTTATGGTTGGCCTGCTGACTGTGGCTCGTTAGGAAGCAACAAACCATGACCAGATGTAATGGGGAAAACAAAGCTTCCAGGTTTGTTTATCCTACTTGTGCCAGGAATGGAGCAAAGTGGGATAAATGAAGCAATGGTTACTTGACTAGGAGCTAGGAGCAAGTAAAAAGGGAGGGGCACCTCACAAACATTAATTATATATACATCACCAAATGAAAACCACAAATAAACACTGACAGTCCTTTAAGAACTCGTTTCTTATTAAATGCAGGTAAATTGTATTCAGATGACTGTGACCCTTTCCTTGAGAAATGGCAGAGGTCACAAAACCTAGCAGAGAATTCTGCCAATTATTCCTTTTTTAAAAAAAATGCTTTTTATTGATTTTCTATAACATAAACAAATAAAACAAATACTCTTACATTCAACATTCGTGTGTCTTCTTATTTACCATGTGTCCTGTCGCGCCTGGACTTCCCTCTATCCCTACACTGGCTTTCACCTTTAAAATACTCTCTTACAGTTTCTTATTTATACTCTATCCACATCACAAGATTTACATTACCCCTTCTACGGTTTTTAAACTTCTACAATTATTCCATATATAATCAACAAATTTATTCCATTCCTGTTTGAACTTTGCTTCTTTTTGATTCTGAATCCTAGAAGTCAATTTCGCCAATTCTACGTATTCAAACATTTTCATCTGCCATTCCATTCAAGTTGGAATTTCTTGGGTTTTCCATTTTTGAGCCACTAAAATTCTAGCAGCGGTCGTGGCGTACATAAATAATTTGTGATCTTCCTTTTTTAATTCATCCCCTATCATCCCTAGCAAAAAAGCTTCTGGTTTTTTTGGGAAGGTGTATTTAAACTGGTTTTTCATTTCGTTATATATAATGTCCCAATTTTTTTTCATTTTTTCACACGTCCACCACATGTGAAAAAATTCACTGTCTTTAATTTTACACTTCCAACACATTTTGTTACTTATTCTATACATTTTTGCTAGTTTGACCGGGGTGATATACCAGCGGTACATCATTTTCATTATATTTTATTTTAGAGTGGAGCACGCCATGAACCTCAAACCTTCATTCCATAGTTTTACCCAATTATCATAATCAATACTATATTCAAAATCAACTGCCCATTTTATCATAACTTCCTTTATCAATTCGTCTTTTGTATTCCATTCCAACAAATAATCGTACATTTTTTATAAAGGTTTTGTCCTACCCTCTAGAATTTCAATTTGATGTCTTGATTTCTTTTCGCTGAATCCTATTTTCTTATCCTCTTTGAGTATTTCACTTACTTGATGATATTTTAACCATACCGTGAAGGCATTCTCTATAACTGTTGTAGGGTTTTAACTTCCATCCTTTATCAATTTTCAATAGCATTTCTTCATAAGTTACCCTCCTCCCCTCCATGTTCAGTTTCTTTACTGTTAGCACTTCTACCAGGGGATAGCCACCATGGCGTATGTCTCTCTAATAGGTTTCTATTCCTGTCCCATACATGCACCCCTAATTATGTGGTTTACAAATCCTTTACCTTCACCTTATTGTACCATAAATAGGAGTGCCACCTATATCTATTGTTATGTCCCTCTAGATCCAGCAAATCTGTATTTTTCAATACTATCCATTCTCTCACCCAACACAAACAGGAGGCTTCATAGTAAAGTTTTACATTTGGCACCGAGAATCCTCCTCTTTCTTTCTTGTCAGTTAGTAGTTGGAATTTTAAAGGTAAAGGTACCCCTGCCCGTACGGGCCAGTCTTGACAGACTCTAGGGTTGTGCGCTCATCTCACTCTAGAGGCCGGGAGCCAGCACTATCCGCAGACACTTCTGGGTCACGTGGCCAGCGTGACGAAGCTGCTCTGGCGAACCGGCACCAGAGCAGCACACGGAACGCCGTTTACCTTCCCGCTATAAAGCGGTACCTATTTATCTACTTGCACTTAAGGGTGCTTTCGAACTGCTAGGTGGGCAGGAGCTGGGACCGAACGACGGGAGCTCACCCCGCTGCGGGGATTCGAACCGCCGACCATGCGATCGGCAAGTCCTAGGCACTGAGGTTTTACCCACAGCGCCACCCGCGTCCCTACCCTTGCCATATGAATTTTGATAAAACTTTTTGCCAATCACGGAATTGTGATGAACCCTTAATAATTGGAATCATTTGAAATAAGAACAGCATCTTTGGTAGTATGTTCATTTTGATCGCCACCATTCTGCCACTCCAAGATAATTTTAGTCTATTCCATATATCTAAGTCTCGTTTAATGTCTCTCCATACCGGTCGGTACATAATTATCATGAAACAAATTTATATTTTTAGTCGTTAACCAGATTCCCAAATACTTTACTCTCTTTACCACTTTGATTCCACATTTTTGTTCCAGCAGTTCTGACTCCTTTCTGTCCATATTTTTAACCACCGTCTTTGTTTTATTTAATTTAAATCCTGATAATCTGCTTTCATGACACTTGTTTGTGGTTCCTCTAGGGTTAATACTAAATCATCAGCATAGGCTTTTAGCTTGAATTCTTTTACTCCAATTTTTATACCTCTTATTTCTGATGTCTTTCTCAGCGTATTTGTTAACACCTCCAGTACCATTATGAACAGTAATGGGGATAAAGGGCATCCCTGTCTTGTGCCCTTGGTTATATCAAATGACTCTGTTAAGACATTATTTACAATTAATTTAGCTCTCTGTTTGGAGTAGATTGCCTCTATGCCTTTCATGAAGGCTCCCCCTACACCCATTAATCCCATACTTTTCATCAAAAATTGCCATGACACATTGAAAGCTTTCTCCCCGTCGATAAACATTAACGCCACTGGCTTATTATTTCTAACCTCTAAGTATTCTATTACATTTACAATGTGTCTTACATTATCTTTTAGCTGACGTTCGGGTAAAAACCCTGCTTGATCTTTGTGAATTACCTCCTTTAAAATTTGTTTTAATCTATTTGCTAATATGTCTGCAAATAACTTATAATCATTATTCAACAAAGATATTGGTCTGTAATTCTTAACATTTAAGCAGTCAGCCTCTTGTTTTGGGATTAGTGTTATATATGCCTCTTTCCAAGTATTCAGGATGTTTCCTCCTTGTAAAATGTTATTCATTACCTCACAGAGGACTGGGGTCAACTGTCCGCACAGAGTTTTGTAATATTTAGTAGTGAGTCCATCAGGTCCTGGGGCTTTGCCTAATTTCATTCTTTTAACTGCTCTTTGAATCTCTTGCATTGTTATTGGGTTATTTAGTTGTTCTCTATCTTCTGCCGATATTTGTTTTCCTATATGTTCTTCCAAATATTTTCCCACTTTGTTGAATTCAAGCCAAAAGCCAGAGGAATTGGCCACCCTCCAGGTGCCCGGCTTGAATTCTTGTTGACCTCCCTGTCAGCGACTCCCGGCAAGACCAGGGGAGGTCTTCAATCGGCGATCCTCCTCTAACGTGAGAAGAACACACCACTTCTCCCCCTCCCATTGCCAGGGAGGGGAAAGAGACAGACAGAAATATATTTACATGCCTTTATTCCTGTCTTTCCAGCAGTACAGAGAAATCATGTCTGAACTCTCTCATCACCAACTGCAGAGAGAGAATAACTCCACCCATGTACTTCCAGTACAGGGTCATGTGACACTCTGAGCTAACATCCGGTGCTCAGTGCACTGAATAGACTGTCCCTTGTTCCCACGGTACAGTCCCATAACATCAACATCCTGTTTTGCATTCCAGCCACCTGGAGCTCACTTCTGCATTGCTCCTTTTTCGTAACATCCTCCCCCAAAAGAACCAATGCTTGTTGCGGCAAGCAAAGCGTGATCCAGAGAAGAAAACAAACAGTTGTTATACACATAACACTCCCCTGTTGTTACAGTTCCACCCTTGGAACTCCCCGCCACTGGTTTCCCCAGTGTACCTCTCTGGTTGTCTGGCTTCCAAGGAATGAGTGCATCTGCATTACCTTGGCTAGCAACTCTCTGTTGTGTCTTTGTCTCTGACTTAGACACAGCTCCAACCTGTCCTCGGTTGTGTACAACAGCAACACATGCAACAGCTAAGTTAGCAAACTCTTTTGAGTACCTCTTGGGTGGTTCACCCTTTGTAACTCTCTCAGACCTTCGTATGAGGTGCTGATCTTCTCTGCTCACTGGACTCACTGGACTCTTTGGAGAACCAGTTCCAATGGTAAACAGTGGTTCATCCTTCACTTGTGAAGGCCTATCCATTGTGTGAGATTTCCTCTCAACGACTGTGATAACTGAGCTCTCCGAGCTATCACTGTCATCACTCTCAGTACCACTGTAATCTGTAAAATCAACATCATCATCTGAATCGTCCTCAGTGGGAAATGTGTGTACTATCACTCTCCTGTTCAGGAGCACTCTCTAGAAATTTTGTGAGAATCACCTGACCAGATTCAGACAAAATTACTCTGTAGAGACCCTTTTCATATCCCACAAAAATGCCTCTGGCATTCTTTACTCCACCTGGAGCTTCTGTCCTCACATGAGACCCAAAAACCTTGAAATGGGCAACAGAAGGTTTTCTATGGAACAGTTTCTCAAAAGGAGAACTTCCCAACTCTTTTGAAACCTTTCTCATCTTTGTATAACAGAACGACATTAGCGACTCGGCCCAGTACTCATGTGACAGATGTGAACTAAGCAATTGCGCATTCATCCCCTTTTGCAATTCTTTGTTCACCCGTACACAGACACCCCTGTTCCATGCTTCCGCTGAAACAGCAACCTTGTGTCTTATCCCTTTCTTCTGCAGGAACCTCTGGAAATCCTGTAAAAGAAAAATCTGCTTTTCATCTGTGAAAAGAAAATCAATGTTAGCATCATGCATATTTTAACCTTGTCACAAAACTCCTGAAACCTTTCCAAGGCTTCCTGTGGCTTTCTCAACACATAAATCCAGACAAAGTTGGAGAAATGATCCACACACACAAGATAAAATCTTGCATTGCCTCTAGATGGTTCTAGAGGACCAATCACATCAGCATACACCCGCTGAAATGCTCTGTTGACCCCGGTCACCTCCTTTGTCACACCTGCAAGAGAAACTAGGTTAGACACAGATGAATTATATTCCATGTAATCACTTTGTGCATAACTCAATAAATATAGTCCATCTTTCTCTCTGGCAGAAAGAAACAACTCTCCATCTTTGTAGATCTTGCAGCTCTCAGCATCATAGGACAATTTCAGTCCTTTCTTTGCAATCTGTGAAACACTCAGCAGATTGAACTTCAATTCAGGAACCAAGTAAACATTGTTTATAGTCAAGTTCAGACTCTTAAGATACACAGTCCCTATCCCGGTCGCTTCCAGCTCCTGACCGTTGGCCTGTTTCACAGCGAAGCTTTGCTTCTTAAACGTTGAAAAGAGTTCTCTGTGTGGGGACATATGAACCGTGCTTCCCGCATCGATTATGAACGAGTTCCCAACATCTGGCGTGGTTCCTTTCGCCATCAAAGCCTTTGCAGGTTTCACCGAAGGCTTGGTATGACCTTTGCCTGACGCCCCAGGCTTTGCTGAGCGGCCCTTAGCTCCTTTTGGCTGACGTGGCTTCTTACAGTTCCGCTGAAGATGCCCAGCCTGTCCACAATTGTAACATCGGACAACGTTCAAAGCTACAGCATTCTCTCCAGTAGCCACATAAGCGGGGGAATTAGAACTCCGTTCCTCCCTCCCCCTGTCCTTTACTTCCAGTGCAGCAAGCCGGTTGTGTTCATCCAGAACCACGGCACTCAGGGGAGGTGGATAGGGTAACCCTCCCCCCTTCTTGGCATTCATTCTGAATCCAAGTCTTTGCTCTCAATCTCAAGCCAGTAAAATCCAAAAGCCTTTCTCCAAAAGGCTGTTTTTCTGCCTTCTCTGGCAAGCAATCCACACGCTGTTTTCAAAACCCTTGCAAAGCTGCGTAGTCAAAACAAACTTTGACTCTCTCTCTGAGCCATTCAGTAACTTTCCATTTACTGACGGTCGTTGCCTAGCAACCTTTCTTGGGACAGGAAATCTTATCAACCACAAGAATTCCTGGTATGCAGCCTTGCTCTCAGAGCTGTTTTTCCAAACGTAGCTCTCGTGAACCAGAGAATAAATCATTCTGCGTTCACACTTTTTAGCCCGGAATTCAGCATACCTTTTGGGCTCCGTTGCCTGGAAAACACTCCTCTCGGTGTCCAGCTGTCTGTTCAGCTTCTGGCTGCATGCAGACGCTTTCTTTATCTCCTTTGGTGCAGAGGATGGCAACGATTCATCGACCTCTCACCTCTCATGCTGATTCCCATGGATCGAAACCATGGGCATTGCTACCAGATGTTGAATTCAAGCCAAAAGCCAGAGGAATTGGCCACCCTCCAGGTGCCCGGCTTGAATTCTTGTTGACCTCCCTGTCAGCGACTCCCGGCAAGACCAGGGGAGGTCTTCAATCGGCGATCCTCCTCTAACGTGAGAAGAACACACCACTTCTCCCCCTCCCATTGCCAGGGAGGGGAAAGAGACAGACAGAAATATATTTAGATGCCTTTATTCCTGTCTTTCCAGCAGTACAGAGAAATCATGTCTGAACTCTCTCATCACCAACTGCAGAGAGAGAATAACTCCACCCATGTACTTCCAGTACAGGGTCATGTGACACTCTGAGCTAACATCCGGTGCTCAGTGCACTGAATAGACTGTCCCTTGTTCCCACGGTACAGTCCCATAACATCAACATCCTGTTTTGCATTCCAGCCACCTGGAGCTTGCTTCTGCATTGCTCCTTTTTCGTAACATCTTCTTTTTCTTATATCTTCTTTCTCTTTCCTGTACAGTTCTTTGTAGAACCCCTGAACTGCTTTCCTTATTTCTTTTGGATCTTCAGTTTGATATTCTCCTATCTTTATTTTATTTATTATGTTCTGATTTTGACATTTCCTTAATTGCCACGCGAGTAATTTCCCTGTTTTATTGGCCGACTCGAAATTTTTTTGTCTCATAAATTTTATTTTCCATTCTACTTCCTGGTTCACCAATATGGAAAATTGAGTTTGCAACATTTTAATTGTTTGTTTTATTTGTTTGTCTTTTGGTTTTAATATTAATTATCTCTCGTTTTCTACAAGATGGGCCAAAATTTCTTCTTTCTTCTTCTCTCTCATCTTTTTCTTATAACTGTTTTGCTGTATCAGGAAGCCTCGCATGACTGCTTTACTCGCGTCCCATATTATATCTAATCTCGTTTCTTTATGTAGATTCCATTTAAAGTATTCTTTTAAAACCTCATTTGCTTTTTCCACTACTTCTTAATTCTCGAACAGATTTTCATTCATCCTCCATCTAAAAGAATTTTGTTCTTTACTCTTTAGTTCCACCATCATAGGGTTATGATCTGATAATGTTCGTGATGTGATTTCGCTTCTCACTACTCTTGGAACCAGTTCTTTTGATGTCCATATGTAGGCAATTCTTCCCAAACTTTTATGTGGTTTGGAGAAGAAAGTGTCTTGTTTTGTGGTGGGGTGTTTGGCAGTTTGCCCTGTTTGGACTTTTTCTTTTTTTTCTGATCTATCCATTTCCGGCATCACCACTCCATTACAGTCCCCCCCCATAATAATATTTATTATTTTCCATACATAGACATAACAAAAGAAAAAGTTAACAATAATAAAAGAAAAAGAATGAAACAGAAAAAAGAAAAAGAAAAAAGAATATAGAACCTAAAATACAACAAATCATCACTACACTAACACTTAATTAATTAAAATCCATCTTCATAAACATATTATTTGACTTCCTCAAATCTCTTCCATCTGAATTTCTTAGTAATTATATGTAGCAGTTTCCAATATCATTATTTCATAAAACCATATCACAGTCATGATCATATTTCCTAACTTTTCTTATCGTACATTTTCTTATTTATTTATTTAATCCTAATTTAGTCCTAGGCCTAATTGATTCTTTCAAGTGATTACATATCTTTAATATTACAATATTTATTCAGATAGTCTTTAAATTTATTCCAGTCTTCTTGGTGTTCCTCTTCTTTCTGGTCGCGGATTCTCCCAGTGAGATCAGCCAGCTCCATAAACTCCATCATCTTCATCTGCCATTCTTCTACCCTTGGTAGTTCTTGTGTTTTCCATTTTTTGGCTAGTAAAATCCGTGCAGCAGTTGTGGCATACAAAAATACTTTTACATCTTTTTTGGGCAGTTCAGAACCTGTTGTTTCAAGGAGAAAGGCCTCTGGTTTCTTCATAAAAGTATATTTCATCATTTTTTTTAATTCATTATAAATTTTTCCCCATAAGTCTTTTACCTTGGAGCAAGTCCACCACATATAATAAAAAGTACCTTCCTTTTCTTTACATTTCCAACATAAATTATCACAATTGTGGTAGATCTTCGCCAATTTAACAGGGGTTAAGTACCATCTATACATCATTTTCATAACATTCTCCTTGTGCTGGTCCCGGGGGGAGGTTACCGTGAGGCGTGGTCAGAGTCCAGTCCTGGGTCACGGGTCTAGAGACAGTCCACCCAGGGCGAAGCGGGATCCGAAGCAAGAAGCCGGGCGTGGTCGGGAACTCTGGAAGAACAGGACTGGGTGCTGGCAGTAGCAGGTTTCCAGCGACGTTGCTCCCGCCACCTGAGACCGGGCTGACTGGCCTTTATCTTCTCTGAGGCCAGGGGCGGTCCCAGCCCCCAGGTGACCCGCCTCTTCTGGCCTTAAGGCGAGCACTCCTCCTGGGAGAAACCAGTTCCCTCCGCCTCTCTGCCCTGAGCCTCTGCAGCTCAGGAGAGGCTGGAGGGTTACTGGACCCAGGGGGAGACTCACCTTCCCCTGACAGGGCTGGGAGAGGCGCACCTGTAGGCAATGTGTCCTCAATCACCTCCGGTGCCAGAGTGGATTCACCTGGTGCCTGCTCCTGAGGATCCGGCACAGGTGCAGGCGCTTCAGATGCAAGGCCCTGCCCCAGCTCAGCCGGCCCTGGAGGCGGAGACTCCTGTGCAGGCCGGGATTCCTCCGGTTCAGCCTCTGAATCGGATTCCCAGGCCATCACACTCCTTTAACATTGTACATGCAGTAAACATAACCCCTTTCTTCCAAAGCCTCTCCCATTCCTCCATCATTATATTATGTCCCACATCTTGTGCCCAATCAATCATAACCGATTTTACTTGCTCACCTTTTGTATGCCACTCCAATAACAAACTATACATCTTGGACATGTTCTTAACATTGGTATCTAACAACTCTCTTTCCAATTTGGTTTTTTCAGTTGCAAAACCTTTTTTCTTGTCAATCTTAAATAGTTCATTAATTTGGTAATATTGAAGCCAATTTACTTTATCTTTAATTTGTTCGAATGATTTTAACTTAAATCCCTCGTCATCTTCTACCAATAACTCTGAATATCTCAACCACTTATTTTCCATGTTTAGCTTTTTTTGTGCCTGCGCTTCCATTGGTGAGATCCATTTGGGTGTTTTTCTTACCAAAAGATCCTGATATCTAATCCACACATTGTAAAGTGCCTTCCTAATTATGTGATTCTTGAAGCCACTATGGGCCTTTATTTTATCATACCAAAGATATGCATGCCAACCAAACCTATTGTCCAATCCCTCTAAATCCAGAATATCTTCATTTTCTAGATTAATCCAGTCTTTAATCCAGCAGAAGGTTGCAGCCTCAAAATATATCTTTAGATCAGGCAGGGGAAAAACCCCTCTTTCTTTTGTATCTGTAAGTAATTTATACTTGATTCTCGGGTTTTTCCCTTGCCAGATAAATTTGGACAGGGCCTTCTGCCAGTCTTTAAAGCATTTAACATTATCAATAATAGGTAGAGTTTGAAACAAAAACAACATTTTCGGCAATACATTCATCTTAACCACTGATATTCGACCCAAAAGTGAAAATTTTAAATTTGACCAGATCTCTAAATCTCTTTTTATTTCATTCCATACTTTCTCAAAATTATCTTTATACAAATTCAAATTCTTCGCTGTTAAGTTCACACCCAAATATTTAACCTTCTTCGTAAATGCAAGGCCTGTTTTTTCTGTAAGGGTTTTTCTTTCATCTTTATCTAAATTTTTGTCCAATACTTTGGTTTTGCTCTTATTTAATTTAAAACCAGCCAGCTGCCCATACTCCTGAATCATCTCCAGTGCTTTCACTGCACTGTTCTCTGGATCCTGTAAAGTTAGAACCAAATCACCAGCAAAGGCTTTTAGTTTATATTGCTTAGAACCCACTACGATGCCCTTTACTTTCTCTTCTTTTCTCAGACTATTCACCAATACCTCCAGGACCAAAATAAATAATAGAGGGGAAAGTGAGCACCCTTGCCTGGTTCCTTTCTCAATTTTCATTTCTTCCGATACCACATTATTAACAATAATTTTAGCTTTTTGTTCAGAATAAATCGCTTTGATACTATTTAAAAATTGTAGACCAACCTCAATACTTTCCAAAAATTTTTCCATAAAAAGCCAAGAAATATTATCAATGGCTTTCTCCGCATCAATAAACATTAATAATGCTTTAGTGGTTTTTTTAGCCTCTAATCTTTCCAAAATATCCACTATATTTCTAATGTTATCTTTCATATGTCTTCCAGGCAGAAAACTTTTTCTTTTTTGTTGAGCTATCCATTTCCGGCGTCACCACTCCGTTACAGTCCCCCATTAATGTTATTTTCTGGTCTACAGTTTCTATCAGTCTTTCTTCCAACCTCTTTTAAACTTCCGCCTTATTTACGTTAGGTGCATAAATTCCCACCACTATCAATTTCTCCCACTGGAATGTAATTTGCACCCCTCCTCATCTTTCAAGATTAATTTTGGTTCCAGTTTCTCTCTTATATACATTACCACACCTCTTTTCTTATTAACATCCGAGGATATGAACTCGGTACCCAACCTCTTATTTTTCAAAATATGTCTGTGTTTCTTTGCAATGTGGGTTTCTTGCAAACAAATTACATATAGATTTCTTTTTTCAAAACATTTTCCACTTTATTTCTCTTAGATTTCTCATTTATTATTATTTTTAAAAAAATTTGGAGAGAAGAAAATGGCTTTATTAATTTTTTTATTTAATATAAAATATTTATTTATTTATATTTTATTTAAAGAAAGAGAAGGTGAGAGCCTTTTCTGCTATTGCCCCCCAGCAGCTGATACTCAGCTGTGTTTTGAAGCTGGGGCTTCCTTTTCTTTTTCTTTTCTTTTCTTTTTTTTATAAAATTATATTAATATTTTTATTAAGTACAAATTAGAAAACATACATATTCACAAGAAAAGAAAATACAAAAGAAAAAGAAAATACATCTAACCAAGGAAAAAAAATTAGAGAATATTTTGTCTCTTTTCATATTTACAGTTATTTATACCTCTATAAAATGCTATTCACAATAAAGCAGTGAAATGAAAGAAGATAACAGAAAAAAGAACAAAGAATAAAGAAGTAAAAGAAAAAGAAAAAGATCATAAGTGAAAATTGTTTAAAAGTAGATAAGTACTCACAATACGTAGCCGTTTCCCATCTATAAAGGTAAAGGTAAAGGTACCCCTGCCCGTACGGGCCAGTCATGTCCGACTCTAGGGTTGTGCGCTCATCTCACTCTATAGGCCGGGAGCCAGCGCTGTCCAGAGACACTTCCGGGTCACGTGGCAAGCGTGACGAAGCTGCTCTGGCGAGCCAGCACCAGTGCAGCACACGGAAACGCCGTTTACCTTCCCGCTATAAAGTGGTACCTATTTATCTACTTGCACTTAGGGGTGCTTTCGAACTGCTAGGTGGGCAGGAGCTGGGACCGAAAGACGGGAGCTCACCCCGCTGCGGGGATTCGAACCGCCGACCATGCGATCAGCAAGCCCTAGGCACTGAGGTTTTACCCACAGCGCCACCCGCGTCCCTTCCCATCTATATTTACATTCAATTGTATAATTTCATCTTGTCCTTATCTACCTTAAATAAATTGGTTTGTTTTTTTTTCTTAAAAAAAGACTTCCACCGTTTACCTCACGCGTTTTAATAATCCATTCGTCAGAACCTCTGTTCTTCATATTTTCCCTTTGGATTTCCTTAATGTCTCACTTTGTATTTTTTATATTACACACAAGATTATTCTAAACACAACCAGATTTTTGTAGTTGAGCCCTGGTTTTGTAAATAATCATTTAAGAACTCCCATTGCTTCATAACCATAGTTTTGGATTTTCTCCTTATTATATCCATCAGTTTTGCTAATTCCAGGTACTCGCAAAGTTTCCCCAACCATTCTCTTTTTGTTGGGATGCTGTCTTCTTTCCAATAGCTAGCAATCAAAATTCTTGCCGCTGTTGTCGCGTATAGAAATAAGTTAGTTTTATCTTTTGGGATATCTTTATCTAGAATTCCTAATAGATATGCCTCTGTCCTTTTTGTGTGTGATGTCCTTGTCAATTTTTTTATTTCGTCATGGATCATGTCCCAAAAGGTTTTAATCTTTGGGCAAGTCCACCACATGTGGTATAATGTACCTTTTGTTCTGTTACATTTCCAACATTTGTCGTTGTTCCATTTATTTTTGACAATCTGTCAGGGGTTAGGTACCATCTGTGGTGAATTTTCCTGAAATTCTCCCTTAATAAATCACACGCAGTAAAATTTATGTTTTCCTCCCAAAAAGTTTTCCATCTTTCCAGACCTATCTCATATCCCAAATCATGCTCCCATTTTAACATGTTTTCCCCTTTCGTCTCTTGTTCTAAGGTGGTTTTCATTCATAATCTATACATTTTTGCAAGTATTTTTTGATCACTTTGCAATATTTCCTTTTCTAATTTTGAGGTTTTATTTTCAAATCCCCCCTTTTTATGTCTTTTTCATATGTTGCTTTTTATTGATAATATTGTAACCAATTTATTCCAAATGTTTGTAATTGTTCATACGTTTTTAATTTAATATTTCCGTCTGCATCCTCTAATATTTCCCTATATGTTGGCCAAGTCTCTTTTACATTACTCTTTAATGTTGTGGTTGCTTCCACTGGCGAAACCCATTGGGGAGTTTTCTCAATAATTTTTCCTTTTGTTCTTTCCCAGACATCCAATAGAGCCTTTCTTACTATGTGATTTGTAAATTTTTTATGTTGTTCTTTTTTGTCATAGAATAAATAGCCTTGCCAGCCATATATTTTGTCCCAGCCCTCTAGTGTTAGGACTTCATTATCTTTTAATAATATCCATTTTTTAATCCAATAATAATAATAATAATTTATTATTTATACCCCGCCCATCTGGCTGGGTTTCCCCAGCCACTCTGGGTGGCTTCCAACTGAATATTAAAAACAGTACAGCATCAGACATTAAAAACTTCCCTAAAGAGGGCTGCCTTCAGTTGTCTTTTAAAAGTAAAATAGTTGTTTATTGCTTTGACATCTGCTGGGAGGGCGTTCCACAGGGCAGGCGCTACTACTGAGAAGGCCCTCTTCCTGGTTCCCTGTAACCTTACTTCTCGCAATGAGGGAACTGCCAGAAGGCCCTCGGCGCTGGATCTCAGTGTCCGGGCTGAACGATGGGGGTGGAGACGCTCCTTCAGGTATACAGGACCAACACGCTGCCTCAAAATACTTTCTTAAAACTGGCACTGCGAATCCTCCACTTTCCTTTGGGCCTGTCATTACTTCTAATTTTATCCTTGCCTTTTCCCCCTGCCATATAAAATTTGCAAAATCTCTTTGCCAGCTTATAAAACATTTAGTTCCTATTACAATTGGAATCATTTGAAATAAAAATAGAATTTTGGGGAGTATCATCATTTTAATCATGGATATTCTTCCTCCTAATGATAGTTTTAGTTTTCCCCATTTATCCATACTTCTTTTAATTTCTTTCAATTTTTTGATATAATTATCCTTAAATAAATTTGTATTTTTATTTGTAATCCATATCCCTAAGTAGTTCACTTTATTTTCTATTTTTAGTCCTGTTGTTTCCTCTAATTCCTTTTTCCCTTTCTCACCTATATTTTTAGTTATCAATTTCGATTTATCTTTGTTCAATTTGAATCCTGCTACTTCAACAAATTCTTTCATTCTTTCTAATGCTTTTTTATACTTTCTTTTGGTGTTTCGGTTGTAAGGTTCACATCGTCTGAAAATGCTCTTACTTTGTAACACTGTGTACCAAGACATATGCCCTTTATTTCTTCGTCCTTTCTCAGAGCTATTAATAGGGTTTCTAATATTGTTATAAATAGGAGTGGGGATAAAGGACATCCCTGTCGTGTCCCTCTCTCGATGTCAAATTCTTCTGTAATTTCGTTGTTTAGGATTAATTTGGCTCTTTGTTTTTTGTAGATTGCTTGAATTCCATTCATAACTCTTTTACCTAAATTTAAACTTTCACAGGTTTTGATCATAAATTTCCAAGAGACACTGTCAAATGTCTTTTCAGCGTCTACCAAGAGCACTGAAATTTCTTTACTTGGGTTCATTTCGGCATATTCTATTAAGTCTATAATTATTCTAGTGTTGTCCTTTATTTGTCTGGCTGGCAAAAATCCTGCCTGATCTTTTTAAATTACCCTTTTTAGCAGAGTTTTCATTCTATTTGCAAGAACTCCAGTAAATACTTTATAGTCTATATTCAATACAGATATTGGCCTGTAGTTTTTTATAAGTCTCAAATCTGTACCTTGCTTTGGGATAAGGGTTATCAATGCTTCTTGCCACGAATTGGGTATTTCTCCTTTGTCTAAAATTTCATTCATAACACTGGGCAACAATTTTTTTACTTTTTGAATGTTGTCTAGATTTCTACAAATGATTTAGAGTATTTTTGCACTGCTGAATCAGGAAATGGCATCCGTTTCTCTCCATCAGGTCAGGTTTTTGTGCTATGTTGATTTGAAAAAAAATCAGATCTTATGACAAAATCGATTACATTTTTGTGGCATTATCAGCTGATTTTTGTCAACACATATCATCCTAAATATGTTTTTAAGATATATTTTTCCCCAACAACATATATTGATTACCTGATAGAAACATTGATTACTGTAAACTGAATGGTGGGCATTGATAAAGGTAAGTACACATAAATTGCATGTTGCTTCACCATTGTTCAAACTTCTGGGCTTGAACTTCCATTTCTTGGAACTCCTGGAATGCTCAGCGGCAGGGAGGTCTCTCTTCAGAGTCCAACAGTAGTCAGCCATCATGACTGCGTCCCAGAGACCCTGATACCTGGTCTCCATCGCTTTCATGTCCTGATGGAATCTCTCCCCCTGCTCGTCACTCATTGAACCCAGGTTCTCAGGAAACCGGTCCATATGTGAAAATAGGTAGTGCATCTTGACACTCATGTTGCAGCCCAGGTTTCTGAAAGCAGTCAGCATGTTGTTGACAAGATATGGATACGCTCGTACCCCTTCCAATCTGGTTGCCCTAACAGATGATCTTCGTAGACAGCTGGATTGAGGCGGGTCGGGGCTGCTGATTCTTCTAGATCTGTCAGCAGCTTTCGACATGGTCGATCATGAACTTCTGGACCACCGCCTTGCCGACGTGGGGATCCAGGGTACAGTCCTTCAATGGCTGCGCTCGTTTCTCTCTGGTCGGGGACAGAGGGTGGCGCTTGGGGGGGAGTTGTCATCGTGCCACTCCTTGATGTGTGGAGTACCTCAGGGTGCGATACTCTCCCCGATGCTTTTCAACATCTTTATGCGCCCCCTCGCCCAGCTTGTTCGGAGTTTTGGGCTGGGTTGCCATCAGTATGCCGATGACACCCAACTCTATCTGTTGATGGATGGCCATCCTGACTCGGCCCCAGACACACTGACCAGATGTTTGGAAGCTGTGGCTGGATGGTTACGTGGGAGCCGGTTGAAGCTAAATCCTTCGAAGACAGAGGTCCTGTGGCTGGGACGGGGCGATATGGGATTGGGGGGGGGCAACTCCCTTCTCTTGCGGGGGCGCAATTAGTGCCAGCACCATCCGTTAAGAGTTTGGGTGTAATCTTCGACACCTCCCTTTCCATGGAGGCGCAGATTGCAGCTATAACAAAGGCGGCATTTTTCCATCTCCGCCAAGCTAAGCAGTTGGCTCCTTACCTCTCTCGCCCTGACCTAGCCACTGTGATCCACGTGACAGTCACCTCCAGACTGGATTATTGTAACTTCCTCTACGTGGGGCTGCCCTTGAGACTGACCCAGAAACTCCAGCGGGTGCAGAATGCTGCAGTGAGACTCCTTACGAGGTCTTCGCTGCGAGGTCACATCCACCCGGTGCTATACCAGCTGCACTGGCTCCCGGTGGAGTACAGGATCAGGTTTAAGGTGCTGGTTTTAACCTTTAAAGCCCTATACGGCCTAGGACCCTCATACCTACGGGACCGCCTTTCCTGGTATGCCCCACAGAGAAACTTACGGTCTTCAAATAAAAACATCTTGAAGGTCCCAGGCCACAGAGAAGTTAGGCTGGCCTCAACAAGAGCCAGGGCTTTTTCGGCTGTGGCTCCGATCTGGTGGAACACTCTGTCACAAGAGACCAGGGCCCTGCGGGGCTTGACATCTTTCCGCAGGGCCTGCAAGACAGAGCTGTTCCACCAGGCCTTTGGCCAGGGCACAGCCTGACTCCCTCCCTCGGCAATCTTCGCGGAGCTCTGGCCCAATGGTTGCCAGTGGCTTGAATTAATTAATTTTATAATGAATGATTTTAGAGTGTTGTTTATGCTGTACTTTTGTACTGTTTTATTGTTGTTAGCCGCCCTGAGCCCGGCTTCGGCTGGGGAGGGCGGGATATAAATAAAATTTATTATTATTATTATTCTGGCCTTATTGTTGCCCAGAAAGTTCTTCACTACCAGAACAAATGCCTTCCACGCTTCCAGTTCCACTTCGTTCATTGAGTTTCCGAACTCTGGATCTCTGATGAGCTGACGGATCTGAGGACCGTCAAAGATGCCAGCTTTCAACTTCTCCATGGTCAATCCTGGAAAAAGCCTGGCACAAGTAAGTGAAGCAGTCACCATCCTTGTCCAGAGCCTTGGTGAACTGCTTGATTAAGCCAAGCTTGATGTGCAGCGATGGGAAGAGTATTCTGTCTCTGTCCACCAGAGGGTCGTTGATGACGTTCCTTTTTCTGCAAGGCACCAATTCCTCCCGCACAGTAATGCTGAGCACGGTCCCTACTATCCCCACATGCACAGAAAACATGGGTACTTGGTGAAGCCAGACTGTTGTCCCAACAAAAAGTTTACCATCTTCACGTCAACACAAATAAACCACTTATCCTGTTCATAACCAATTTTCTCCAGCACATACTTCACCGCTTCATAGTTCTCCTTCAGTGTAGTCAAGTGAGCCACGGGTATAGAGGTAGACTGGTTGCTGTTGTGTATAGAGGCAGACTGATTGCCGTTGTGTAGCAGAACACATATCAGCGTGAAGACATAACAAATATAACGGAAGAAGTACTGCTGTGGCTTTACTTGTGGGAGCTTGTGCCTCCAGTGGACAGAAGAGAAATTACAACTTGTTTTTTTTGTCTGTTTTTTCCTGCTTTTTTTAGTTCTCCTTGTCTTTATTCTTTTTTTGTCCCTCCAGTCGTGGCTGGGTTTTTTTGTGTGTCCCCCCCCCCTCATTTTATGGCTTCTCGGAAGTATTTGCTTGGTTGTTTCCTGTCTGGAGGTTTTGTACTTATATGGATATAAGTGAGGTCTAACTTCAAGAAAAATCAAAAGTGAATTGGACTACAAAATTTAATTGGATTACAAAATCGAATTGGCTTACAAAAATCAACTTGGATTACAAAAGCTAAATCGGATTACAAATTGAATTAAAAATTGATTATAAAGGATCGGAAAGGATTTAGCCTAATTAGTGGCAGAAGATTTTAATTACTGGAGTATTATTGAGAGGAATAAATTTTTTGGTGGTACAACTGGAACAAAATTGGATTACAAACGGATTACAAAGGTTCCTGAAGGATTAGCCTAATTGGTGGCAAGAAGAATATACACATTTGGGCTTTTGTCTGAAGTTTTTATTCTCTTTTTTTAAAAAAAATGATATTTATTAGAAGTTTAAAGATTACAGAAAAAAAGAAGAAAAGAAAACAACCACAAGATTTAACAAAACATACATTACAATACATAAAAGTAGAAAAAAAAGGAAGGAAAAAAATACATAAAAACCAATACAACAATACAGCAAAGAAAGGGGGGGGGAAACACACATCCAATATTCCATTTCTTTATCTTACATAGACTCTCCTCCCTGGAAGAGAGGGGAGTGGTTGTGGGCGGGAGCCCGAGCTCCGCCCCTGGCCGGGGGCCTTAGCCCCCGCCCCTCCTCACCTGGCTGGCGCCCACGCCCACCGGAGGCAGCCAACCAGGTGTCTCCGGGGGGCGTGTTTAGCAGCTTAATGCTGCGGCTCCAGCTCCGCCTCCTCCTCAGTCGTCGTCGTCCCGCAGCGAGTCATCAGCTAGGAGAGTCATCACAGAGAAGAGCCATGAGGTTTGGAGTCGGGGGGGGGGGTCTGGTTCCTTGCATGCCTTTTAACTTTAAGAGGCTTGCGTGCACTCATTGCTTTACTGCTTTTAAAAACCCAGGCATCCAGGTTTGCCTTGCTGTGTTCTCTTTTCCGTGTAAAAACCTACATTTAACCTTCTATTTCCCCCCACTCCTGGTGCTTGATTTGTTTGTGCCCAGCACGTGCCCCCAGCGAGGTCTGAGTGTGAGTGTGGCTCCATCTTTCTTTCTCCCTCGTCTCCTCGCTTTCCTTCCATTTTGGCCAGGATGCTTGTATGTTTCCCCCTCTATTGCCCTTGCCTGTCCAATTGCATGGCTGGTCTGGGTGACTGAGTGGGTTTGCCTTACATTTAATTTGTTGGCCAGGGTGCTTATGTGTTTCCCCCCTCCATTGTCCTTGAGAGCCTGTATGGGACAGCTAAATATTTCTGCATTGCTTGGGTTGGACTAGATGATCCTCAGGGCTCCTCTCCAATTTTAAGTCGTGTGTGTGTGTGTGTGTGTGTGTGTGTGTGTGTGTGCTTGCAGCGTGTGTTTATGCCTGCCGTTTATTGATTATTACTCTTCTAGCGTGGGTTTAATTTACCCTGCCATCCCTTCCATTGGTACCACTTAAATTGGGAGCCCACTGTAAAATTTAAAGGCTGCTGGGGCTTGGAATACATTGTGCACTTAAACCTCACCCCTCTTGGTTTCTCTAAGCCACCCCCCCCTTCGCTTGATGTTTGGGGGGAAGAAATAAGGCAGGGCTTGGGGTGGACAATTCAGGGTTTATGATCAGGGAACCATTCCTCAGCACTGCATGTTTATACGTTTAGAACCTTTGAAGGTGTGCCTTTGCCTGGT
The DNA here is from genome assembly GCF_027172205.1 of Podarcis raffonei. Lineage (NCBI taxonomy): Eukaryota > Metazoa > Chordata > Lepidosauria > Squamata > Lacertidae > Podarcis > Podarcis raffonei. The sequence goes on along the minus strand of NC_070620.1, from coordinate 13,777,974 downwards.
TCTTGTCATTGGCTGCATTTGCCAGTACAGGCTCCCTAAAGAAAACTGCTTTTAAACAACAACAACAACAAAAAGGGTTTTGGCTTATAGTAGCTTACTAAAAAGTCCAGGTTAACTCACGGTTTATATTTCCACTTCATTTTGGCTCACTGTAAAGGACAGCTATTTTCCTTTTCTTCAAACTTTTTCCTTGCCCCGCATCTTCATTTTACTCCCTCCACCCCTCCTCCCTCCAAACTCCCCCCCACGCTTTCCTTCTCCTCCCTCCACCCCTCCTCCCTCCCTCCACCCCCCACCCTTTCAGGAAAGAGATACATCACATTAACCTAAATAAATAAATAAATAAATAAATAAATAAATAAATAAATAAGGCATCTTTGGATTTCCCTTTGCTTCTTGCCTGAGTCATCACAGTTACCAGACAGGTTTTTCAACTGCTGGGCAGGCTTGATTGCTCTTTGAGTGACCGGCAGATTGTGAGGCATTGTCATTAAGCACCTGGCAGTTCAGCAGCTCTAGTTGCATTGTCAGTTTAACTAACCAGCAGTTTGACCAATTGCAGTCTTTTGTCTATTTAAGCACCTTTATTTCCATCAACTGGTCTTGAGCCGACCTTGTGGGCAAAAAATTTACTTTCTTTGTTTGGCAAAGTTTCCTTTGTTTGGTGGAAGTTTCCCCAGATATTCCCCTTAAGAGCAACCTCACCCCTCCTTTTCAGAGGGCCGCTGGTGTGGGCCTGGAATCTTATTGATTTCCTTTTCTCTTAATTTGGCTGCAGCTTCTGAGCATCCCCTTGTAAGCAGTTATTTTCAATTCTGTTTGATTACTTGGCAATGCTTTGCGCCTAGATTTGCCTATCATTTAAAAGGGGCAACTTTTTATTGTAGGCAATTATCTTCTAATTCTGTTTGACTGCAGTTGGGGTTGCTTTGTGTATGGGATTGTTCCTTGGAGCCAGGTGCTAATATGTAGCTGAGCGCTGCTGCTTGAACTCTTGCTGGGTTGTGATTTAATAAATATAAATAAATACAAGCGGTGCAGTTAAGTGACGTATAGCTTGTTCATTTTGTCAGCAGTTACGTGGAGCAATTGATAATAGGAATTTCTACTCATAGCTATAAATCCATTGGCTATTAATTGAGATACTATTGATTAATAATTAATTCATCAACCGTGCTCTGAACTTTATTGATGCACAATAATTGTATACTGACATTTAATTACAGTCAAGTTATTAATTGATTGGTGATATTAATACTAATTAAAAATAACAACAACAATAATAAAATAAAATAATAAAATAAAATAAATTTGAAAAATAAATAATAATAAATAATAATAATAAATAATTATAATTATAAAAAATAAATAATAATAATAATAATAATTAATATTAAAATTATAAATAAATAAATAAATAAATGAAAATTAAATTTAAAATAAAATAAAATAATTAGTGACGAAATAAATAGTAGGCGCATTTTACTAGTGCACAGAGCAGCTCATGGCGCCCAAGAGGAAGCGCACCGGTGCAGTACCAGCACACACTGCAGATGGCAACCGTCGTAATAATAAACCCAAACCCATTTCGCAGTTCCTCAATGCCTTCAGATCATTCATGCTATGAACAGCACTTTCTCCTAGCTATTCTTTAGTTCTATTTGCCTTGTGTTTCTTACTTCCTTGTTTCGCAAACCAGTGGCCAGCCTTTAAATTACCCAGGTGCAGGCCCAAGCCCTCAGACAGGAACGGCGGCTGTGCAAACTAGGTCTCAGGCTTGCTCGGCGACTTTCAGAAACGCATCGGGGCGCCTGCGTGGAGGCTGCCGGCCCGTATCAATAGCCTGGTTGCTTCCAGTTCTTCTAGTTCTTTGCAGAATAGGCAGCCCAGGGTCCAGCTTCCAGAATCAGGCACCTCATCAGCCGGTGATGATGAGTCAGAATGGCTTACGCCCTTTCTGGGGAGGCCGCCACTCTTAGCATCTGGCAGTTAGCCCATATGTCGGGAAGAAGCCATCAGAGGTGTATCACACTGGAAAGCTGGACCTTAGAAAGGATTTAAAACGTAAGGTGTGCTGGTAATTCAATAAAGGGCAATACCAAAGGCAGTCTTGTAAGTACCCGCACGAGTGTGAGAGATGTGCAGGGGCTCACCCAGCCACGGCGTGTTACTAAGAGAAGCGGCCCTTTCAGGGAGGTCAGGGCTTCCACCACTCTAGTTCCAGATGAGTCCCCGCAGCAGGGAACCATCGTTAAAGTCCTTCTGGGTCTAGCATTTTCTCCAGTTCAGCTTTCTCCTCTCCTCAACCTCTTGTCTATCCATCCGGACAGAAGTGCAGCATCCTATCTTTGGAAGGGTTTCTCAGAGGGTTTCAGAATCCCGGTAGTGGCTCCTTAACCGCGAAGGACTCTCCTAATCAGAAGTCAGTAAGGGAAAGGATGCTTGCCTCACCCCATGGGTAGCTAGCCCCACCCCTGGGTGCACACCACATGTGCCACTCCGGGTGTCAGAGCTGCTAGCTCTGCCTCTGGAGTCACACTATGGCATACAGCTAATTGGGATGAACCCAACAGGGCCGCCACTTAGCCCCTGCTTGGTCTCCAGGACAGAGGCACCCCTTCCCAGACCCACCCCCCTTTTGTGATAACTAGGCAACTAAATGTATCATTCCATAACACCTCATACAGGAATTATTTTTCCTGGGGAACCTGCCTTTTCCGCCCAGATCAACTACAAGAGCAAGACCACAGCTTTAACAAAATGACAGCCCAAGCAGGAAGACACATGGGAGCAATGGTACTGCTTTGAAGTGTTCCAGATGCATTTCCTGTTCTCCCAATGAGCAGGGCAGCTGTGGACAAAATTGCAAAGAAGTACAATAATGATTTAGTCCTTAGTCCTAGAATCTAGTAAGCCTTTAAGCCCAACAGTCGGAATCGCATAATTTCAATGCTTTAACCATATTAGGGAACATGTATAGTTAGTAAACAAATTGCTAGTTTTGTGAGAAATAACACTTCACTGAAGTGGATAATGCTTTGGCCAAGAGCTCACCTTTGGGAATCTTCTAGAACATGTTGCATATGTAGCAGTTCTGTCTAGCTAGAGTGAAACTGAAACCTGACATTTACAGTATCAGATAGAATTGTTCTGGAATGTCCTGGCTGTGTCTGTTGTACAACAGTTTTGGAAATCTGTAGGAGAGTATCCCACCAATCTCTTGTCATACTAACAATCTTGTTATCAACTAACAATCAAAAATGCTAAAATTTTAGCTATATTGGCAACAGGATGTTGGCTAGAAGCAACTGGTTTTCTGAAGCTAAAACGTACAATTTTGTTCTAGGAGTTACTTGATCACAATATAGAACTATTTGTTTATTCCTTATGAGTTTTACACATGATGAAAACGTATACTCAAGCAGATATTCTTATAATCACTGTACCATACTATGATACAGTGCATAATGAACATCCACATTCAGTTAGTCTGTGTGCCTCACGTACTTGGGCATAGAGCTGGACACAGTTGCCCAATCATCCCGCTTACCTAAGGAGAAGATTGACACCCTTAAGGAAATCATTCATACTACCCTTGCACTAACAAAAATCACCCTCAGACAGATACAATCCCTGTTAGGTCATTTCAATTTTGCTTGTAGAGTGGTTTCCCCCGCCTAGCCAGGCTTTCAGTGGGTCTCAAGCACCCACACCACAGGGTCCGGCTTCCAAAGGCAGTTAAGACCGACCTAGAGGTTTGGGTGACATTTTTGGAACACTACAATGGAGTATCCCTATGGCAGGATGTTCTTAACTTGTCCTCAGATTTTCAGGTCCATTCAGATGCGGCAGGGTCCCTGGGCTTTGGCTTGTATTTCAGGGGCCGATGGGGCGCGCAATGTTGGCCAATGGGGTGGCAGGGCAAGGGCATCACGCGGGATCTCACTTTTCTCGAGTTTTTTCCAATAGTAGTGGCCGTGCATATCTGGACGGAGGAGTTTCGAAATCGCCGGGTGTGCTTCAGAAACGACAACCTGGCAGTGGTGAACATACTGGCGAGTCAGTCATCCCGATCTGCGAGGGTCTCCTCCCTTCTGCGATGTCTCGCTTCCGGTCGCTGGCACCTGGAGCACAGCTGTTGCCCAAACCCTTTCCGGAGCACCTGTGGAACGTTGGAGACGCAAAGTGATTAAGGGAGTATTAGCGTCTGTCGCACCCTCTACTCTCAGGTCTTACAAGAGGGCCTGGTGCAATTTCTTGGGCTTCAGGTCTGGGACATCTGGGCTTTCGCCTAACAGGCCGCCCACCACTGACTACGTTCTGCAATACCTTTCACACCTCGATGACTTAGGACGTGCGCCTAAAACCTTAAAATACATGCCATTAGCTTCTTCGCTAGGGCCACGTTCTCCTCCGATCCATGCAGTGACTTCCTGATCCGCAGAGCTATCGAGGGCTAGGGCAGGTTACAACCCCCTAGGGCCGAGGGTCGTAAGCCAATTTCTTATGGGTTGCTCGCTCAGATACGCAAAAAGCTTAGGTCAACCTGTTGGTCCAAGTTTGAGGCCCGCCTCTTTTCCGCTGCATATGCTATCGCCTTTTTTGCCGCCCTGAGAGTGGGCGAGGTTGTAGTCGAAGGGGGCGCAAATGGCTTGATGCGTGGCCTCCTTGTGGAAGACGTGCAGCTGTCCAAAACTAGTATGATGGTACGGATACGTCAATACAAAACTGATCAGGCCGGTAGGGGCGTTCTTCTTAAACTCACAGCGTCTGGGGAGCAGGGCCCATGCCCGGTCAAGGATACTAGGCTGTATCTTTGCCTCAGACCGCCCGGCCCAGGTCCGCTTCTGGTTCACGAAGATGGGTCACCCTTATTGAGACACCAATCCACAAGGGTACACCGCAAAGCTATTGATGCTTGCGGTTTAGCTTCCCGGGATTATGCTGCAAACTCTTTTAGGATCGGTGCTGCCTCAACAGCCGCGCGCTTGGGCCTGCCCGTGGATAAGATTAAGGAAATGGGCCGATGGAAATCCAATGCTTATAAAGGTTATATCCGTTAGTATACGCTCCGCTACGTTGCATCTACTTACCCGTTTTTCCTTTCCTTTCATTCTCAGCTGTTTTCAGGAGAAGTGTGTGGATTTGCGGCCACAGTATAGTCCATTGGGCCCGCGTTTGGGCGGCCAGCTGTGGCCTTACCCCTTATCTTGGATTGCCACCTGGGGTGCGAGTTTCCTGGTTTTCGATACGCGGCATACGGTGGGAGGAGCTTATGCCATTGTTGATGGAGAGAGTAGCCACGTTTGGCCCTCCTGACATCCTTATCATTCACTTGGGAGAGAATGACCTTGCTAATAGGAGAAGTGTGGACTTGTTGTGGAACATAAAAAGAGACTTGGAGGCGATCGCGGCCTTGTGCCCCGGAACAATGGTGTTCTGGTCCTCCTTCTTGAAAAGAATTGTTTGGCGCGGTGCGCAGAGCTGTATGGCCATTGAAAAAACCAGGAAATGCTTGAACCGGGCGGTAGCCCGTTGGGTACGCTTTATGAATGGCCAAGTCATTTATCATGACAGTATCCGGATCGGCGACCAAGCCATGTACCGGAATGACGGAGTTCATCTAACAGACATTGGGAATGACATCTGGTTGGATAGCATCATTAGTAGCATTAGGGATTGGTTGCAGCTGTGAGGGTATTGGCGGCGAGCCCCTTTGCAGCTCGGGTGGCGGTTAGGCATTGGATTCATGTGTGTCAAGGGCTAGGTGTGGCCATCGCCTATGCTATCTACCGTGGGTTATTCCGTTAAAGGAATCTGGTGGTCGTGTATTCCGTCCGATGCCTGCTTGGCGGGAGGCCATGGCACGACCCTCGGTGACATCAGGGGTGAGCCTATAGTTGGATTAGCATCAACAGGCTCCACCTACTGTTGAATAAACCCACCTCCTATAGTCATCCAATGCCTAAGCCAATACCTTTTCACTGCTGTAATCAATAAAGTTGTGGCCTTTTCTTGCCCATTAACCTTATATCACGTGTCCTTGTGTGTTTATTTCACATAGCGGGGGTCGGGCCCTCGATCCACAAAGACTCTCCTCCCTGGAAGAGAGGGGAGTGGTTGTGGGCGGGAGCCCGAGCTCCGCCCCTGGCCGGGAGCCTTAGCCCCCGCCCCTCCTCACCTGGCTGGCGCCCACGCCCACCGGAGGCAGCCAACCAGGTGTCTCCGGGGGGCGTGTTTAGCAGCTTAATGCTGCGGCTCCAGCTCCGCCTCCTCCTCAGTCGTCGTCGTCCCGCAGCGAGTCACCCACCCTCCACTCCCATTTAGCTCAGGGTCTAGGTTTTTTGGCCTTGCTATGGACCTTAGGTTGGTCGCCCCGGTTGTCTGGGGGGCCTGGTAGGAATTTTTCCATTTGGCATTAGGCTTTTTGGTTTTTTCGCCTACCTCGTAGCAATCGTCACAACTTTTGTGGTATTGGTGGGTAGGTTAGGCATTGGATTCATGTGTGTCAAGGGCTAGGTGTGGCCATCGCCTATGCTATCTACCGTGGGTTATTCCGTTAAAGGAATCTGGCGGTCGTGTATTCCGTCCGATGCCTGCTTGGCGGGAGGCCATGGCACGACCCTCGGTGACATCAGGGGTGAGCCTATAGTTGGATTAGCATCAACAGGCTCCACCTACTGTTGAATAAACCCACCTCCTATAGTCATCCAATGCCTAAGCCAATACCTTTTCACTGCTGTAATCAATAAAGTTGTGGCCTTTTCTTGCCCATTAACCTTATATCACATGTCCTTGTGTGTTTATTTCACATAGCGGGGGTCGGGCCCTCGATCCACAATTGCTTGTTTCCTCGACCTCCTCACACCTCCCTTTTTGTGTTCTACTTTAATTATTTGTTTCAGCAAATTCTTTCCATCTTTCTCAATTTTTTGGGTAATTTATCTTAACAGTCTGACCTATTAATTAACTCAGCAAATACTTTCCATCTTTCACTATATTCTGTCATGCAATTTACCTTAATTTATTTTAACCTTATCTTACCATAAAATACCTTAAAGCTTAAAACTTAATACTTATTTATACATAACTCCTTATATCATTTCTACTAAGGCCAAATAGTTTCATTCCAACATTTTTCCCTAATATTCATTAATTTTACACTAATTCCCAAAATAAATTTTTAAAAACTTTCTTCCAATCTTCATCCAACATCTCTTCTTCCTGGTCCTGGGGAATGTCAGTCCTTACTGTCCATTCCATCTAGTCCATCAACCTGGTAGTCTTATGTCCGAGGCTCTTAAGTCTTTTCCATGTCCCTTCTGCAGATATTCTTCTTGTTTATACCTGCACTTTTCCTTGTCTTTTGTTGATCTCTTTCTTAATTTCTTTCCTTTCTCATTGAGGAGTAGGTCTCTGGGAGATTCCTTCCCAAAATTATCTCCATCTCCCCTCATCAGATCAGCCGATTCCCCACAGTCCCACTCCCCACAGTCAGCAGTGTAATCCAGAAAATATTTAAAAGCATGTTTCAAAGTCCCTCCGAGGTTAAGAACCCCCACAGCTCCAGATTCCCCCTGACCCACTCCGAATTCAATCTTCAAAAATGACGGCTTATGCTTCTGCAGGGCCTCGGGACTCTCCATTTGTATTACTTGAGGTTCAGCAGCAACCTCCTCCATTATCTTCTGCACTTGCACTTGCCCTGTCAAAACAGGTTCCTGGGTTGGTTCCTGAATGGTTTCTATATGAGTATTCACTGTCTGTCCAAAGTTTTCAACTACAACAGTTATCAAGTCCATCTTCTCATGCATCTGCTCCAACAAAGCGCTTGTCTTGCAAAGAGCAAGCACCAAAACTTCTTCTAAACACATTTTTTATCCAAGGTCAGAGACTGGTCCCACGATCCTAATCTCCCAGCTGTAAATTCCCCGAGTCGACTGCAGCAACAATTTAACAAGCTCCCTCTAGAGGAGACAATTTCTATTTGTATCCATCTTTTAAAAGCAGATCCAACACAGAGAAATTACTTTCATTTTTCAAATATTTTGTTTCTTTTGAATGCAAAAGGCAACATTGGAGTCAATTTGTTTGTCTTTTTTAAACTATCTGTCAAAGACGTTCCCTTCACAGTCAATGAACATCCCCAAAGATTTCTGTCTCTGACACCCCGTTCCCAGGTTTGAGACGGTGGAAATTTATCTTTCTTTTTTTATAATAATATTTTATTAAGTTTAACAGTAAAATGATACAACCAAACATAGAACAGTAAAAACACAGGAAAAATATAAGACACAACAATACAAGCTTTCACAATACATAAAATACAAACATTTTACCTAACAAGGGGGGGGGGAATCAGTCAACACACAAAAAATAGAATAGGAAAAAACACAAATCACTCTTTTCTAATTGTTCATCTTTTGTTAACTTATTTTCCTGACTTCCTCACGCCTCCCTTTTTTATATCCCTTTTTAACAGTTAGTTCAGCAAATTCGTATCCTACTACTTTGTCCTTATATATTTTACCTCCCAAATTTATAATTTCAAATTTTTATCTCTTGTTACTAGAACCCCTTCATTTTATTTCAATGTCATCAGCATTCATACATTTTACAGTACTTCTGTAAATAAATTTTAAATTTCCTCCAATCTTCTTCCACCAACTCTTCTCCCTGATCTCGGATTCTGCCAGTCATCTCAGCCATTTCCATATAGTCAATTACTTGCATCTGCCATTCTTCCAAGCTGGGTAATTCTTGTGTCTTCTAATGCTTCGCGATGAGTATTCTTGCTGCTGCTGTAGCATACATAAAGAAAGTTCTATCCTTCTTTAGCACCAATTGGCCAACTATGCCCAGGAGAAAGGCCTCTGGTTTCTTCACAAAAGTGTATTTAAGTACCTTTTTTATTTCATTATAAATCATCTCCCAGAAAGCCTTAATCCTCAGGCACGTCCACCAAAGGTGAAAGAATGTACCTTCAATTTCTTTACATTTCCAACATTTATTATCGGGCAAGTGGTATATTTTTGCAAGCTTGACTGGGGTCATGTACCACCTATACATCATTTTCATAATATTCTCTCTTAGGGCATTACATGCCGTAAATTTAATCCCAGTGGTCCACAACTGCTCCCAGTCAGCAAACATGATATTGTGTCCTATATCTTGTGCCCATTTAATCATAGCAGATTTTACCATTTCTTCCTCAGTACTCCATTTCAACAGCAAATTATACATTCTTGATAATATCTTAGCATTGGGTTCTAACAATTCTGTTTCCAACTTTGATTTTTCCACCTGAAAACAATTTTTTTTATCTTGATTATAAACCTCTCTTATTTGAAAATAATGTAACCAGTCTCGTACCTTCCCTTTGAGCTTCTCATAACTCTGCAATTTCAGCTTGTTACCATCCTGTTCCAAAATTTCACAATACTTTGGCCATTTTGCCTCCATATTAAGTTTTTTCATAGCTTTCGCTTCCATAGGTGATAACCACCTTGGGGTTTTGTTCTCTAAAAAATCTTTATATCTTGTCCAGACATTAAATAGTGCTTTCCTGACAATATGGTTTTTGAATGCTTTATGCGCATACCACCTTGCCATACCACAAATATGCATGCCACCCAAATACATTATCATAACCTTCAAGATCTAGGATGTCAGTGTTCTCAAGAAGTAGCCATTCCTTCAACCAGCAAAAAGCTGCTGATTCATAATAAAGTTTAAAGTCCAGCAGGGCAAACCCCCCTCTGTCTTTAGCATCAGTAAGTATCTTAAATTTTATTCTGAGCTTTTTGCCCTGCCAGACAAATCTAGAGATATCTCTTTGCCACCTCTTGAAACAGTCCATCTTGTCAAAGATTTGTAATGATTGAAACAAAAACAACATTCTCGGCAGTACATTCATCTTAATGACAGCAATCCGACCAAGCAAGGAAAGCTTCAAATTCGACCAAATCTCTAAATCTTTCTTCACTTCTGACCAACATTTCTCATAATTATCTTTAAATAAATTTGCATTCTTAGCAGTCATATTCACCCCCAAGTATTTTACCTTCTTTACTAATGTCAGATCTGTCTCTTTCTGAAACCTCTCTCTCTCCATCGGCTTCAAGTTTTTCTCCAAAACTTTAGTTTTTAACTTGTTTAACTTAAAGCCTGCCACATGACCAAACTCCTGGATTAATTCTAAAGCCCTCTTGGTACTAGGTACTGGCTCTTGTAATGTCAATACAAGATCATCTGCAAAGGCTTTAAGTTTATATTGTTTTGCTCCGACCTGAATACCATGAATCAGCTGGTCCCTTCTTATCATATTTAGCAAAACCTCCAGGACCGAAATAAAGAGCAGTGGGGAAATTGGGCAGCCTTGTCGTGTCCCTTTCTCAATTTTAAATTCTTCTGTCACTATGTTATTAACTATAAGTTTAGCCTTTTGTTCAGAATAAATCGCACCTATACCATTTTCAAAATTTTGTCCAACCCCCATCCCCTGCAGATTTTTCTTCATAAAAATCCAAGAGATGTTGTCAAAGGCTTTCTCCGCATCTACGAATATCAAAACCGCTTTTGTATTAATATTCACTTGTAACTTTTCCAAAATGTTAATTACATTTCTCATATTATCAGATAAATGTCTACCAGGGAGAAAGCCAGCCTGGTCTTTATGTATCATTTCTGCTAAAACTTTTTTAAGTCTTTTAGCCAAAATATCAGCAAAAATTTTGTAATCCACATTAAGCAGGGATATGGGGCGATAGTTCTTGAGTTGTGTCTTCTCAGACTCAGTTTTAGGTATAAGTGTGATGAAGGCTTCTTTCCACGACTCCGGCGCCTTTTTCCCCTCCATGATTTCGTTGCAAACCTCCTTTAGTGGTTGAATCAAATAGTCCTTCAAAGTTCTGTAGTATTTGGAGGTTAATCCATCAGGCCCTGGAGATTTTCCCAGTTGCATAGTCTGTATGGCACCTTCAACCTCTTGTCCTGATATTTTAGAGTTCAACAATAATTTATTTTCTTGAGAAATTTTTTGTAATCCATTGGTTTTCAGAAATTGATCAATTTTAGTCTCTGTCTGTGGCCCTTGTGTATAAAGTTGTTTGAAATATCTCTGGAAGCAGTTTCTAATCTCCTGTGGGTTTTGTATGTTCTTTCCATTCACTTCAAGGTTAGTCACAGTATTTAACTTATGTCTTTTCTTCAATTGCCATGCTAGCAATTTCCCACATTTGTTAGCAGATTCAAAAGTCTTCTGTCTCATCTGCTTAATTTTCCATTCTATCTCCTGATTTGTCATTTTCATATATTGTGCTTGGTAAAATTTGATCTCTCTCAAGATTTCCTGAGACTTTGGTTTAACTCTAAGCTTCTTCTCTCCTTCTTTTATTTTTTCCAAGATCTTTCCCTTTTTCTCTTCTTGAGTTCTCTTTTTTATTGCATTCTGCTGAATCAAGAATCCTCTCATAACGGCTTTACTTGCGTCCCAGATTACCCTTTTTTCCACTGATGTCTTCAAATTTATCTCAAAATAGTCTTTCACCATTTTTTGGGCCTTCCTAATAATTTCTGGATCTCTAAACAAGGTGTCATTCATCCTCCATCTGAAGGAGCCAGTCAGTGTTAGTTTCATTTCCAGTTTCACAAGGTTATGGTCAGAGCAAGTTTTGGGGCAGATTTCCACCTTTCGAATCTTTGGAGCCATTCCTCTGGTTATCCAGATTTGGTCAATTCTTGTCCAGGTCTTTTTGGCTTCAGAAAAGAAAGTCCCTTCTTTACTTAGGGGGTTCTTAGTTCTCCAAGTATCAATTAAATCCATATTGTCTGTCATTTCAAAAAAAGATTTCGGTAGTCTTCCATCTTTTGTTATTATTTGTCTGTCTGACTTGTCCATGTTTGTCGATACCACTCCATTCATATCTCTAAGCATAATGATGTTATAATCCATAAAGTCCAACAACGTCTCATGCAGTTTCTTAAAGAATTCTGATTTCCCCTCATTTGGTGCATAAACACCTACTATCAAGAATTTCTCTCCTTGGGCCTGTATTTCAATTGCCACAAATCTTCTTTGTTCATCTTTAAAGACAAATTTTGGGGATAAACTTTCTTTCGCATAGATCACCACTCCTCTCTTCTTAACTTTGTCTGATGAAATGAATTCTTGACCCAATCTTTTGTTAATCAATACTTTCCTATGTGTTCTAATCACGTGGGTTTCTTGCAGGCAAATCAAGTCCAAATTTTCTTTTTTCAACAAATGAAAAATTCTTTTCCTCTTGTCAGGGGAGTTCAGACCCCGGATGTTCCAACTTAGTGCTTGCAGAGACATTGTGTTGTTATTCTGTAGTCCCTCCAACTGCTCCCGTCAGTTGTTCTTGATCAGTGGGTGGTATTGCTTTCTCTGTTTTTTCCAAGCCTGATGGTGGATTCCCTATGTCCAGGACTCCTGGTCTTAATGTCTTCGGCTCTTTTTCCGCCTCTTTCTGTAGGTCTTCCTCGTGATAGTTCAAAAATCTCACTTTGTCTTCCTCTGATCTTATCTTCACTTTTTTCCCTTTATAATTGAAGGACAGACCCTGGGGGAACTCCCACCTGAAAATAATGCTGTTTCTTCTTAACAGTTGGACTAAGTCACCGTAGTTAGCTCTCAAATCCAATAGGTGCTTTGGTATATCTTTGAAAATTTCGATTCTCAAATCTTCTATCTCCAATGGATTCTTGTAATGGAGGCTCAATATTTTGTCTCTCTCTTCTTTAGATCTAAGTGAAATCAAGCAGTCTCTTACTTTGTTCTTTCTTCCCCCTTTGCCAATTCTGAAGGCACTCACTATCTTGAAATCTTTATCTGACTCAAGGCCCCAAAATTCCTCAAACTCCTGTGTAAGAAAATCACACAAATTGCCTCCTTCCACGTCCGGTACTGCCCTGATTCTTAAATTGTTCTGTTTGTCTCTAAGTTCAATTAGAGATAGTTAGGCCTTGTGATCCTCCAATTGCTTATTAATTGGAGATATCTTTCCCTCTATCTCCGTCACCTTCTCTTTCGCTTCTTCAGCAATTTTCCTTGTCTCTTTAGATTCCTGGAGCAGCCGATCAATAGCCTGTGTATTGGAGCTGATGGTTGTAGTGTTTAAATCAATTTTAGCTGACAATTTTTCCAAAGCTCCAAATATTTTGTCAAGTGATGCATTTAATGTCTCATCAGGGCCTACTCCCTTTGTTCCTGTCTGCCCAGTATCCTCTTTTTCTGGGAGAGATGAAACTACTATCAACTGTCTTCGTTGCTGCTGCCTAGTTTTTATCCTTGTAGATTTTTCCTGGGGTTTATCCTGATCCATAACTTTATCTTAAAGTCCCAAGGTCGTTCTCACAACTTAACTTGTTTTGTTATGAGAAAATCTCCAAGCCAGCTGCAGTGGAAATTCCCCAGTTGTATCCCAATCCTCCTCTAGGGGAGCACAATGGCAACAATGTTCTTTTCAAAGCAACTTTTGTCTAAAGGCAGCAGTATCTCTTTTTAACTTTCCAATTTTCCCATAGAATGGCAACAGTTGCAAAGGGGGTCCTTCAATTCCGTTCAAATGCAGGTTAAACACATAAAATTACAATGTCTCTAAACGGTGCAATACTTTCCACTTTCCTGGCAGACCAATATCAGGGATTAAGTGGTGGTCTCTTCTTTCCTTCCACTTTTCCCTTCAAAAAGTACTTTCTTCTCCCCGCCCCCACTCTGAAGGGGGGTTCTTGGATCTGGCATTAAAATTAAGTCTTTTTAATTCAGCTTTCACGGTTCTTAGTCTTTGCTTTAATACTGTCTACAAAACCGGAAGACGGACTTCCTTTTTACGTCTTCCCCGCTTCAAAGCCAAATTCAAGTTCTTTATTCCGATCAAAGGAACAAATCCTTTGATCTTTCCAACTTTAGAAAATCTTACTCACGGGTTGTAGTTTAAAAGCCGAATTTCAAGGAAGAAAGGACAGCGCTCTCCGGCAACAGCTGCAGCAGCTTTACTCCACAGAAGTAGCGATCGACTCTCAGTGCCGCACCACCCCTGTTCCGCTCCGGAGCCCCTCGCAGGGTCCCTTTGCCACTTGGGGGGGGCGCTTTTGGCACCCGCCGAGTCCCACGGCCGCAGGCTTCCCCCGCCTGCGGTTTTTTGAAGGGTCTCCGCTGCGCTGTAGCGGATAGACCCAATTTCTGCGGAGCTTCTCCCTCGTAGTTAGAAGGAGACCGCCATTGCCATTGGCGCCTCCTCCGGAAGTTTCTTTACTCTCTCTCCTGCAGGCTTGAACAGCCAAAGTCCCACCCCCCTTTCTCCTGCTTCCAGGGGGGGTTTTGGTAGTTATAAATAAAGGAAATTTAAACCTTTATATTCGACTTTCCAGACTTTAGCTTGCAAGGTTTTTGCTTCAGTCTATTTACAAAAGCGGAAGGCGGACTTCCTGTTTTGAGCCTTCCCGCTTCGGTGCCAAATTAACATGTTTCTTAATCCAATTTTCCGTTTCTACTCGCGGGTACTTGTTTTAGAGTCCAATTGTCCACAGGAAAATGTCAGCGCTCTCCGGCAACGGCTGTGCGGCTTCACTCCACAAAAGTAGCAGTCGATTCAAAACACTGTGCTGCTCACCCCACGTCGCTTCGGAACCCCAAAAAAGGGTTTCCCTGCGAGTAGGTGTCAGCCGAATCCCACGTTCCCAGGCTTCATCCGCCTGGGATTTTTGGAGGGTCTCCACCTTCGCCGCGGCGGCAAGACCCGATTTTTGCGGAGCGGGTTCCTCCCGGTCAGAGGAACTCTGCCATTGCAATGGCGCTAACCCGGAAGTCCTGAAGTTTTTATTCTCTATTTTTAAAATCTAAGGATCCGATTGGGCTGAAGACATTCGAACATTAAAAGTGGAGATTGGAAACTGGAATCTACAAAGGACTAAACTATAAATATAATAATACATAATATATAAATTACCAAATTTGAATCTAACGGGACAAGACTTAACATACTTGTGCTTTGGGCTAGGTTTTTATGAAGGTGTTTGTAAGTGGTGGTGGGAATTTAGTTTTTTAAGTTTGATCTAGATTTTTAAGTGTACAAAGCATATTTGGGGAAATGTCTCACCAACCGAATAAAGGAGGGGAGGGGGGAACACCAGTAGATAGAAGAGGATCGAAACAAGAATCAGATTTCAAAGGAGAAATACTAGAAATGTTTTCAGAAATTAGGCAAAGTGAAAAGAATTTAGAAACAAAATTAGAACAAGCGGATGCAAGAATTGGAAAAATGGACAAAAAAATTGACGAGACAGTAAGTGAATTGAAAGGGCAAATTAAAGAGGTATCTAAGAGAACACAATCCCTGGAGGAAGGGATGAAAAAGACAAGAATTGAAATGAAGGAAGTGAAGCGTGAGGAAGAGAAAATCAAAGTGGGGCTTTCGGAAATTAATAAGTCACAGGAGGAGATATGGGATGCAATCGCCATGAATGAATTAAGACAGAGGGAAGTGAACCTCAGGCTGAGAGCCGTGCCTGAGGTTCAAGGTGAGAATATTAGAGAGAAATTAATATCAGAGATAGCACAATGGTTGGAGTTACAAACTGATGAGGTGGCAAGAACTGTACAGAATGCATTTAGGATGAGAGTAAGAACAACTAAATCAAGGAAAGTCCCAGGAGATTGTTTAATCACTTTCAAGGACAGAGAAATGAGAAATTTGATACTCCAGAAAAACAGAGAAAAAAGACTAAATATTGAAGGGAATTATATAATTATCTTTAAAGACATCCCAATCAGATTATTGAAACGAAGAGACCCATATAAACCACTGGTGCAAATCCTCAAGAAGAATAAGTTTGAATTCAAGTGGGAATTCCTCGAGGGGATTTCTTTTTTCTACAAAAGTAAGAAGCACAGACTTACCAGCCCAGAGGAAACAGGTAAATTTCAGAGAAAGGGGGGGAAAGAGGGGTTGTTTTATATGCAAGAAACAAAATTGAAGCTCAGCAAATTTTTAAGGATGAAGAAGGAAGAATCATTGCTGTCCAGATCAAATGGCAAGGCGAAAAACTAATAATTGTCGGGATCTATGCACCTAATGGAAATAAGACTGATTTTTATAAAAACTTAGAAGAAAGACTGTTTGAATATATGGACCAAAAGATTATAGTAATGGGAGACATGAACGGGGTAGTTTCAACGGAGATGGACAGATTAAGAGATAAAGAAGTCAGCAAAGAAGGCAAATTACCTAAGACTTTCTTTACGATGACGAAGAATTGTAACTTAATTGACATTTGGAGACTTAGACATCCATTAGAGAAACAGTTTACATTCTATTCAGAACCAAATCAGTCAATGTCAAGAATAGATCAAATTTGGGTCTCCAACGAACTAACTCCAAGAATTCTACAAATTGAAATTCAACCAAGAGTAATCTCAGATCATAGCCCAATAAAATTGGAGATTAAAGGTTATGAACTTTTAGATGGAGAATTAATGACTACCTCTTAGATGATCAAAAAATAATACAAGATGCACAAAAGAAGCTGTCAGCGCTGCCCAAGGTCCCAGCTCACACAAGACCAACGCTGCTTCTTTCTCTAGTATAAAAGTCTTTATTGAAGTTCAGTTTCACTTCCAGACGCGCAGCGCGCAACGCTACGTCTATACCTTAGACCGTCGAAGTTCCATCTGAATCTCCTCCCCCCTGACACCAGTTTAAGATTCTAGCCTTACTCCACCTCTTCCTCTGTTCCTTCCTTCTCTGGGTCCGCCTGCTAGTCGGAGTCTCAGCCCTCCTAGACTCCTCTGACGCTGAGTCCCCTGACTCTTCTCCCTCCCTCCTTCGGGCCTTTGGACCTGGCTCCCAATCCGGGTTTTCTGCTGTCCCGCGCTCCTCCACATTTGAACTTGGCGCGCGCGCGCAGCCTCCCACTTTCCTTCTGACCGTTACACTTGTGTCACTGCTCCCTCTTTCGGGGAGGCTAGCTGGACCTGGCCTTCCCTCCGTTCCCCCACTTCCCGATGGGGGCGTGGTTACCCCTGACTCATCTTCTCTCCCCGCTGGAGGAGAGGCTGATCCTGGCTCATGTGACTCTTCCCCCCCACTGTGCTCTGGTGGGGGAACTGGTCCTGATCCTCCGCTGCTCCCTTGGGAGTCCCCGCTGGTCCCTTGTTTCTGGAGCGTCCCCCCTGGGACCCCCCTCGCCCTTACCAAAGGCGCCCCCTTCTGGGAATCTTCTGATTCTCTGGAGAAGCTCATGGAATCTCTCGGGCCACTGTCATATTCCCCTACGCTCCCTTCTGATTCCTCTCCTCCGCTCTCTATTTGCTCTCTCCCCTGCGCTTCTGCTCCTGAGCCTCTGACATCCATCCACCCCTCGAAGCCCCCCCTTCCCCCCTCCCCCTCTTCGGGTGTGGGTTCCGGGTGCTCCAGCGCTGGGGGTGTGAGTGCTGGACGTCGTTCTCTCCCCCTGGTGTGCAACCGGCCAGCGGGATCAGCCCCCCCACGATGGGTTCGTTTACGTCGACTTCCTCTGCTTCCATGTCTCTGCTGTCGTGCTCAAATCCAGGATCCTCCCCCCACACGTCCATGTCCTCCTCTCCACCCGGTCCCTCGGGTGAGGCTGTGTGTAAGGGCCCCCTCAGCAGTTCCCTGCTCCACCCCACTTCTGGTTGAGTGTCCCACCAATAGGATCGGTCTGTGACAAACCCCGAGAGCGACCCCTCCTGGGAGCTCGTTCCAGGCGTTGGCTCCTCATCTGATGAGAAACCCTGGAACGTGCTGGCTGACAGTGTGGGTGTGAAAAGCCAGTCGTCGAAATACTCCGCCGGCATGGGTCTGTGTGGGAAGAGCGAATGGAACTCGTCTTTGAGGTAGTGCTCCTCCACGGCATAGCACGGCACCCACTCGTTGGCGCTGGCCGGGGTACCCTCCCTGGCGAGGAGATATTCAACTCCCTCTTCCCCCCATCTGGAGTCCAAAATCTCCGTGACCTCGTTGAGTGGCGTCGCCCTCTGTGGTCCCTCCCCTGTTGGCGATGTGCTACGTGGGGCTGGTGCGTTCCCTGGCTCCTGAAACCTGTGGGGTGCCTTGTAGGGTGTGAGCACTGACCTGTGAAAGACTGGGTGCATTCTGGAGCCCTCCGGGAGTGTCAACCGGTAGGCCACTGGATTGATTTGTGCCGCGACCTGGTAAGGTCCCAGCTGCTTGTGTCCGAGCTTCTTCTTAGCTAGCGTTCTGGCCGGCACTGCCTGAGCTGCTAACCAGACCCAGTCCCCCACCTGGATGTCTTCCCCGACCCTCCTGTGCCTGTCTGCCTGCATCTTGTAGGCGTGTTTCGCGAGTTCCAAGTGCCTTCGGAGTTGCTCATGGACCTCCTGTAACTCTGCGGCTAAGTGCTCTGCCCCCCGTGGCTCCCCCTCCCCCTCGGTCTCCAACCCCGGGAAGGTTCTGGGATGGCGCCCATTGTTGGTGAAGAACGGTGTCACCCCTGTAGACCCGTGCTTCGTGTTGTTGTAGGCAAACTCGGCTAGCGGTAGGTAGTCCACCCAGGTCGAGGGCTGTTGATTGGCGTAGCATCGCAGGTACTGCTGCATGATGGCGTTGACCCTCTCCGCTTGTCCGTTGGTCTGCGGGTGTCGTGCCGACGCTAAGTTGATCTTCACGTTCAGGGTGCCCAGCAGCCAGAAGTTCGAGATGAATTGGCGGCCCCGGTCGGACAGGATGGACCGCGGCAAGCCGTGAGCTTTGAACACGTGGTCTATGAACAGCTTGGCGGTTTGTTCCGCTGTGGCCACCTTCGCGCACGGAATGAAGTGCGCCATCTTGGTGAACAGGTCTACGACCACGAGTACCGCTGTTTTGCCTCGCGAGCTGGGCAGATCTGTAACAAAGTCCAGGGCCACTTTCTCCCACGGTTCGAGCGGCGTCTGCAGCGGTTCCAGCAGACCTGCCGGCTTCCTGTGTACGGGCTTGGCCCTTTGGCAGGTGTCACACCTGGAAACGTAATCCGCGACTTCTCCCCTCACCTTGGGCCACCAAAAGTCCCTGGTGACTAATTCCGCCGTCTTGTCCTTGCCGAAGTGCCCAGCGCTGGGCGCGTCGTGCAGCTGCTGCAGGACTCTCGCGCGAAGGTCGTCTCCCGGTACGTAGAGAGCCCCTTTGCGGAGGAGTAGTCCGTCGCGTATCTGGAACTCGTCGTCCTTCGCTGTGCCGTTTCGCACCTCCTCCATCTTGGATTGTGCAAACGAATCCGCCTGTAGCGCGCGACGCACTGCGTCCAGGTCCACGGCGGCTGAAGCGCACGCCCACACCTTTGGTGCGAAAATGTGTTTGGCCGCTGCCGGTGCCGCTTCCTCGAGATACTGCGGCTTCCTGGATAGTGCATCCGCCATGACGTTGTTGTCTCCCGGGATGTATTCTATCCGGAAATCGAAATCCGCAAAGAACTCCGCCCAGCGGATGTGTCTCTGGTTCAGGAACTTCGCCGTGCGCCAGTACTCCAGGTTCTTATGGTCCGTGCGGACCTGCACTGTGTGTCTGGCTCCGACCAGGAAGTGCTGCCACGCCTTGAAGGCTGCATGAATGGCCAGCAACTCCCTGTCCCAGATGGTGTAGTTCTACTCCGACTTGCTGAGCTTCCTGGAGTAGAATGCGCACGGTCTCCAGTCCCCTTGCGGATCTTGCTGCAACAGGACCGCCCCCACCGCTCTGTCCGAGGCGTCCGTTTCAACCCTCATCGGTTTGCTGGGGTTTACGTGTAGCAGCTGTTCTTCGGACGCGAAGAGACGCTTGAGCCTCCGAAAGGACTGCTCTGCCTGGTCCGTCCAGGTGAACTTCTTCTTCTTGGAGCTGAGGGTGTCCGTGATGGCCGCCGTCTCCTTCGCGAACCCCTTGATGAACTTGCGATAAAAGTTGGCGAAACCGACGAACTTCTGGACCTCCTTCCGATTGCGCGGGCTCTTCCAGTCCAACACCGAGCGGACCTTGGCGCTGTCCATGGCGAGTCCCTTGTCGGACAGCTTGTAGCCCAGGAAATCCACCTCTGTCGCATCGAACTGGCACTTTTCCAGCTTGGCGTAAAGTCTGTGCTCCCGTAGTCTCTGCAGGACCTCCTTGACGTCCTCCTCGTGCGCCTCCTGCGATTCCGAGAAGATCAGGATGTCATCTAAGAAGCAGACGCACTTCTTGTAGAGGAGTCCCGCTAACACGTGGTGCATGAAAGCTTGGAAACAATGGGAGCCATTTTGGAGACCAAACGGCATGACTCGGTATTCATAGGTTCCTAAAGGCGTAAACATGGCTGTCTTCCACTCATCGCCCTCTCGCATGCGTATAAGGTTGTACGCCCCTTGTAGATCCAACTTGGTGAAGATCCGTCCCTTCCGCACCGTCGCGAGCAGGTCGTCAATCTTGGGCATGGGGAATGCCGTGGGCTTTCTCCTGGAATTGATGATCCGATAATCCACTACGAGCCTCCGTTCGGGCGTGTCCCTCTTTTTCACGAAAAACACGGGACTGCCCCCCACTGCTTTGGATTCTCGGATGAATCCCCGCTTCAAGTTGCGATCTATGAACTCCCTGAGTTCTTGCATTTCGTCTTCAGACATGGAGTACAGTCTCCCAGTCGGCAGCGTTGCCCCCGGCAGGAGGTCAATCTTGCAGTCGTAGGGCCTGTGGGGAGGCAGCTTGTCCGCTTCCTTCTTGCAGAAGACTTCCAAAAAGGCCTTGTACTTGTTGGGTACTGCTTGTACCATGCCTAGGTGTAGCTGCGGTTCATCCTCTTGCCCCTCTTCTTCCTGGCTGTGAGAAGCCTGTGAGCGTGGGATTTGGCGGGCACCCTTTGTGCCTCCCCTACTCGCGGGGAAACCCTGTTTCGGGGGTCCGGAGCGACGTGGGGTGAGCGGCGCGGT
This sequence comes from Podarcis raffonei, assembly GCF_027172205.1. Taxonomy (NCBI): domain Eukaryota; kingdom Metazoa; phylum Chordata; class Lepidosauria; order Squamata; family Lacertidae; genus Podarcis; species Podarcis raffonei. The sequence continues at coordinate 13,757,057 of NC_070620.1, read as the reverse complement.
GCTTCGAATCGTCTGCTTCTTCCACGGAGCGAAGCCGCATAGCTGTTGCCGGAGAGCACTGACTTTTTCCTGTGGACAATTTGACTTCAAAGTAATTACCCGTGAGTAGAGCTGAAGCGGGAGAGTTGGATTTTTAAACGTTTAATTTGGTATCGGAACGGGGAGGTTCAATACAGGAAGTCTGCCTTCCCCTTTTGTAAATAGACTGAAACAATGAGGCTGCAAGCTGAAGTCTTGGAAAGCCTTTTGTAAAAGACTAAATTTCCATCGGCAAAGAACATTAAACTCCCCCTTGGAGGCAGGAGAAGAGGGGGGGGGAGTTGTGGACTGAGTACGCCTGCAGGAGAGAGCAAAGAGAGCTAAAATACCGCCGCTCTGACCCTGGAAACGGGCTGCTGGCAGGACAGACGTCTTTTGGAATGTTCATTGACAGTGCTTAGAACGTTCATTGACAGCTAGCTAAATAAGAGAAATACATTGTTTCTACGGTCTCCGGCTGCTTTTAAAAAGGAGTAAAAGTAACTGAAAACTGAAACTAACTTTGGATTGTTTGAATTGTGTTTAAAAGAGGACATTACTGACTAATATAAATAGAAACTGTTTCCCCCTAGTGGAAGCCTTTGAAACTGGTTGCTTTACAAGAGCTGGGCTAGGGGAATTTCCAGCTGCAAGATAAAAAACTGTGAGAATCTGGGACTGACCTTGAATCTTTTAAGTGTTATGGCAAATGGAAAGGAAAAAACAGACCAGTCAATTGCTGAAAAAACATTAAGGTCTGGGAGGATATGGCAGCAACCTAGGAGAGGCTCAACATCAGGCCTCCCTGCTTCTTCTGCTGCTGCTTCTGCAGCAGTACACTCAAAACCAAGAGGAATGTCGACAGAAGAGGCCTTAGCGGTTGCATTAGATAAGATAAATGATTCACTGGAACAGCTTAACAAGAAAACAGACGCGATAACTATTAAAATTGACTTAAATACAGAAAGTATAAATAACATCAGCGTAACTACATGATGGCGTTGCAGGTTTCGAGCTGGAATGTGAATGGACTAAATTCTCCAGAAAAAAGGCGGAGAGTCTTTCATTTATTGAAAAAAGAACATTTGGACTTGATTTGTTTACAAGAAACACATGTGATAAGGCTACACAGGAAGATATTGAGTAATAAAAGACTGGGCCAAGAATTTATTTCATCAGATAAAGTTAAAAAAAGAGGAGTGGTCCTTTATGCAAAGGAGAGCCTATCACCGAAATTCATATTCAAAGATGACCAAGGAAGATTTGTTGCAATTGAAATTCAATCACAAGGAGAGAAATTCTTGATTGTAGGTATTTATGCACCAAACGAAGGAAAATCGGAGTTCTTTAAGAAGCTACACGAGACTCTGATGGATTATATGGACTATAATATGATCTTGATGGGAGATATGAATGGAGTGGTGTCTACAAATATGGACAAGGCACAGAGACAGGTAGTCACCAAAGATGGTAGACTACCAAAAACCTTTTTTGACATGACTGAAAGCATGGACTTAGTTGACATTTGGAGAATGAAGAACCCTCTGGGAAGAGAGGGAACTTTCTTCTCTGAGGCTAAAATGATATGGACAAGAATTGACCAAATCTGGGTAACCAGGGGATTGGTTCCGAAGATCAGCAAAGTGGAGATTTGCCCCAAAACTTGTTCTGACCATAACGCTGTGAAGATGGAAATGAAATTGACGCCAATTGGTTCCTTTAGATGGAGGATGAATGATACTTTTTTCAGGAATGAAGAGGTGACCAAGAAGGCCCAAAAAACTCTAAGAGACTACTTCGAGATAAACATGAATACTACAGTGGAAAAAAGAGTAATTTGGGACGCAAGCAAAGCGGTTATGAGAGGATTCCTAATACAACAGAATGCAATTAAGAAGAGAACTCAGAATGAAAAAAAGGATAAAATCCTGGGGAAAATAAAGGAAGGAGAGAAGAAACTGAGAGCAAAACCAAAGTCACAGGAGATCCTGAAAGAGATAAAAGTTATACCAAGCACAATATACGAAGCTGATGAATCAGGAAATAGAATGGAAGATTAAACAGATGAGGCAAAAGACATTTGAATCGGCAAATAAGTGTGGAAAATTGTTGGCCTAGCAAATGAAAAAAAGACAAAAACTCAATACTATTACGAATTTGGAAGTGGAAGGAAAGAATATACAGAACCCAGTGGAGATCAGGAAGTGTTTTCAGAGGCATTTCAAACAACTTTATACACAGGAGAAGCAGAAAGAAATGGACATTGATCGGTTTTTGAAAATAAATGGACTACACATAATCTCTCAAGAAAAAGAGCTAATGTTGAATTACAAAATAACGGATCAGGAGGTGGAGGGGGCCATCCAGAACATGCAATTAGGTAAATCTCCAGGACCAAATGGTTTGACTTCAAGATATTACAGATCTTTGAAAGAATGGTTGATACAACCATTGAAGGAAGTCTGCAATGAAATATTGGAAGGGAGAAAGGCACCAGAGTCGTGGAAGGAAGCTTACATTACACTTATACCGAAAACAGAGACTGAAAAGACACAGCTCAAGAACTACCGCCCTATATCGCTGCTTAATGTGGATTACAAATTTTTTGCAGATATTTTGGCTAAAAGATTAAAAAAGGTGTTAGTAGAAGAAATTCATAAAGACCAAGCGGGCTTTCTCCCAGGCAGACATTTGTCTGACAACATGAGGAATATAATTAATATTCTAGAAAAACTACAAGTGAATATCAATACTAAGGCAGTCTTGATATTTGTGGATGCAGAGAAAGCCTTTGACAACATCTCTTGGAGTTTTATGAAGAAGAATCTACAGGGGATGGGGGTAGGTCAAGGTTTTGAAAATGGTATAGGTGCAATTTATTCAGAACAAAAGGCAAAATTAATTGTGAACAATGTGATGACAGAAGAGTTTAAGATTGAAAAAGGGACACGACAAGGTTGCCCAATTTCTCCATTGCTTTTTATATCGGTCCTCGAGGTTTTGTTAAATATGATTAGAAAGGACCAAGAGGTTAAAGGTATACAAGTGGGAGCTAAACAGTACAAACTGAAAGCATTTGCTGATGACTTAGTATTGACTTTACAGGAGCCAGAATCTAGTACTAAAAGGGTATTGGAACTGATTCAAGAATTTGGACAGGTAGCAGGTTTTAAGTTGAATAAGATGAAAACTAAGGTTTTAGAGAAAAACTTAACTGTGAATGAGAGAGAGAAGTTTCAGGAGGAGACAGGACTAACATTGGTTAAGAAAGTGAAATATTTAGGGGTTAACATGACTGCCAAAAATGTGAATTTATTTAAGGATAATTATGAAAAATGCTGGATTGAAGTGAAAAAGGATTTAGAAATATGGACAAATTTGAAGTTATCATTGTTAGGCCGAATTGCTGCGATAAAAATGAATGTGTTGCCAAGGATGTTGTTTTTGTTTCAAACATTGCAAATTTTGGATAAGATGGATTGTTTCAAGAAGTGGCAGAAATGTATTTCCAGATTTGTTTGGCAGGGCAAGAAGCCTCAAATAAAATTTAAGATATTAACTGATGCCAAAGAAGGAGGTGGATTTGCCCTGCCAGACCTTAAACTTTATTATGAATCAGCTGCTTTTTGCTGGCTGAGAGAATGGCTGCTTCTTGAAAACACTGAAGTGTTGGATCTAGAAGGCTTCAATAATGCATTTGGCTGGCACGCATATTTGTGGTATGATAAGGTAAAAGCACATAAAGCGTTTTAAAATCATATTGTTAGAAAAGCATTGTTTAATGTTTGGATAAGATATAAGGATTTGTTAGAAAAGAAAACCCCAAGATGGTTGTCACCAATGGAAGCGAAGGCACAGAAAAAACTCAATATGGAGGCCAAATGGCCGAAATATTGGGAAATTCTGGAACAAGATGGAGACAGAATAAAATTGCAGAGCTTTGAAAAATTGAAAAACAAAGTGCGAGATTGGCTCCATTATTATCAAATAATGGAGGCATACAATTTGGACAAAAGAGTTGGTTTCCAGGTGGAAAAATCAAAATTGGAAACAGAATTGTTAGATCCAAAAATCAAGAATTTGTCAAGAATGTATAACTTGCTGTTGAAATGGAACACTCAGGATGAAATGGTGAAATCAGCTATGATTAAATGGGCACAAGATGTTGGACATAACATAATGATGGCTGACTGGGAACAGTTATGGACCACAGGTATGAAATTCACGGCATGTAATGCCCTAAGAGAAAATTTAATGAAAATGATTTATAGGTGGTACATGACACCAGTCAAGCTTGAAAAAATTTACCATTTGCCCGACAATAAATGTTGGAAATGTAATGAGACTGAAGGTACATTCTTCCACCTTTGGTGGACATGCCCAAGGATTAAGACATTCTGGGAGATGATTTATAATGAAATGAAAAAGATATTCAAATATACCTTCCTGAAGAAACCAGAGGCCTTTCTCCTGGGCATGGTCGGCCAATTGGTGTTAAAGAAGGATAGAACCTTTTTTATGTATGCAACAACAGCAGCAAGAATACTCATTGCGAAGTATTGGAAGACACAAGATTTACCCACCCGGGAAGAATGGCAGATGAAGTTGATGGACTATATGGAACTGGCGGAAATGACTGGCAGAATCCAAGACCAGGGAGAAGAGTCGGTGGAAGAAGACTGGAAAAAGTTTAAAGACTATTTACAGAAATACTGTAAAATTAATGAATGTTAGAAGAATGTTGGAATGAAGTTATATGGCTTTAGTAGAAATGTTATAAGGAATTAAGTATAAATAGATTAATAGAATATTAAAGGAAAAAATAAGGTTAGAATGTGTTAAGATAATTATAGGATAGAAAACAGAGGAAGATGGAAAGGAATTGCTGAAAAAATTAACAGAAGTGGAATACAAAAAGGGAGGTGTGAGGAGGTCGTGGATATAAGTGAATGAAAGATAAGATACTGAAATTGTTTGATGTGTTTTAAACTGTTTTTGTTTTGTTTTGTTAGTTTAATGTGTTAGTGTTATGTAGTGTCTCTGTATTGTTCTTTTTTTGTAGTGTTTAAATTGTTGGAAAAGTAATAAATATTATTTTAAAAAGAGAGAGAGAATGAGGAAATAAAAGAGGTTATAAAAGAATTGAAAAAAGGAAAGGCCCCGGGACCAGATGGATTCACGTCAAGTGAACAAAGAATTGAGGCACACCCTGACGGTACCACTGAAAGAAGTTATGAATAATATTTTGAAGGAAAGAGATATACCGGAAACTTGGAAAAAAGCCTTTATAACACTTATCCCAAATCAAGATTCTGATTTAACACAAGTTAAGAATTATAGGCCGATTTCATTGTTGAATACAGATTATAAAATCTTTACAGGAATATTAGCAAAAAGAATGAAAAAGGTTTTACAAGAAATTATTCATGAAGATCAAGCAGGTTTTCTCCCAGGCAGACAGCTGAAAGATAATTGTGATGGGATGGTGAGCTGCTTGTGCGTAAAATCCTAGTCCCTCAGAGTTTGGCTAAGTCCACAAACCTCTGTCTGTAACGGAGCTCCTTAAGCATGGCTCCATCAGTCGCTCGTAGAATCGGACAGTGGGCGTTTACGGAACTTCTTCCAGCATAAAAGTTCCTTAACGGAAACGCGTCTTCTGGACTCTCGGCGTGACAGTTTCCGGCGAGGAGTGGGTGTCCCTATGGGAGGTCCTGAAACCTCCCCACTATTTTCGCTGGAAGTGTCTCTGAGCCCTCCCTCCGACTCACTTTCCCTTGGAGCTCTTCCTCTCCCCCTGCTGGTACCTTCCCCAGCTGATAAGTCTCTCTCAGCCTCTGTGAGCCCTTTCACCTCCTGCTTCTCCGATGGCAGTTCCCTGACATCCACCTCCCCTCCAGGGCCCCCTTCACCACCTCCCCTTCCCTCCTCTGCGGGAGGCGAGGGAGCAAAACCCCTGAAAGAACCTCCCTCATCTTCCGAAGTTTCGAACACTTCCCTCCACCGGTTGCTGTTTCCGGTTTCCAAGTACTCCTCCTCCTCGGAGTCTGTTCCTTCTTCCAACTCCGATTCCCTGAATCCTTCCAGTTCCTCCTCATCGTCGGTGGTGCCAAAGTACTCCCTCCAGAACCTCGCTACTGGCTGAGGTTTCCTGGGGAACCTTTGGTGGAACGTTTCGATCAAGATCTCGTCACTGACCTCCTCTGCCATCACCCAGGTGTTTTCCGACTCCGGTTCCCCTTCCCACGCGACCAAATACTCCACCTGATTACCCTTCCACCTGGAGTCGATGATCTCCGCCACATGGTTGCTGCTTTCCCTTTCTTCTAAGACTGGCCCCCGTGTGGATACCCCTTCACCTTCCCCCCTATATGGTGACAGTAATGACCTGTGGAATACTGGGTGCAGTTTCATGTGGTTCGGTAACCGGAGTCTGAAAGCCACTGGGTTGACCTGTTGGATGACCTCAAATGGTCCCAATCTTTTGGGTCTCAATTTCTTGCAACCCCCCTTGAACGGCAACCCTTGGGTTGACAGCCAGACCTGACTCCCTACCCTGATGGTTTCACCTTCCCTTCTGCTCTTGTCTGCCTGCCTCTTATATTCTTCTTTGGCCCTTTCTAAGTTGAGTTGGAGTTGACGATGGATCGCTTCCATTTCTTCTACAAAATGTTCGGCGGCCGGGACACTCCATCTCTCCCCTCCTCCCCCTGGAAACGCCCTGGGGTGGCACCCATAATTAGCCAAAAAGGGGCTCATCCCGGTGGACACATTCTCCGCATTATTGTAGGCAAATTCCGCTAGCGCCAACTTTTCGACCCAATCGTTCTCTCTGTCATTGACATAACACCTCAGGTATTGTTGGAGGATACCGTTTGCTCTCTCCGCCTGCCCATTGGTCTCAGGGTGCCTGGCAGTCGAAAAGTTGACCTCTACGTGCAACAAGCTCATAAGTTTCCTCCAGAACCTGGACGTGAACTGTTTCCCTCTGTCGGAGACCACCCTCAAGGGGGCGCCATGCAGCCTAAAAATATGTTCTACAAACAATTTCGCTGTCTCTTCCGCCGTGACTGCATGTGAGCAAGCTTCAAAGTGACCCATCTTAGTTAACAGGTCTACTACGACTAGTATGGCGGTTTTCCCCTGGGATTTGGGCAGATCAGTCATAAAATCTATCGATACCGCCTCCCACGGTCGTTCTGGTGTGGGTAACGGTTCTAATAACCCCGCTGGCGCCCGCCTTTCTCCTTTGGCTCTCTGGCATTGGTCACACCCTCTTACATACTCCCGTACATCCTCCCTCACCTTGGGCCACCAAAACTCCCTGGTCACCAACCACATGGTCTTGTGTTGCCCAAAATGCCCCGCTGTGGGGTTGTCGTGCAGCTGTTTGAGTACTCTCCCCCTCAATTCCCCTTCGGGTATATATAGTGCCCCTTTGTAATACAATGCCCCGTTTCTTTCTTCAAAACCTCCGGGGTCTTCTCCCTCTCTCCTTAAACCTCTGAGCTTATTCTGGGCGTATTCATCATTTACCGTTCCCTCTACCAGTTCCCTTTGCCCCACCCAGGCCGCCCCACACACCCAGCGGTCCTCTGGGATGATATGTCTCTCTTCAGGCGCTCCCTCCCCCTCCAAATATTCAGGTTTGCGTGAGAGAGCGTCCGCTCTGATGTTTTCTGGACCTGGCACATAGCAAATTTCAAAATGGAATTTGGAGAACTCCTGGGCCCACCTCACTTGTCGTTGGTTGAGCACTCGTGCCATTCTCCAATACTCCAAATTCTTGTGGTCCGTACACACTTGCACCTTATGCTGTGCGCCAATTAGTAAATGTCTCCATCTCCGGAACGCTTCGTGAATGGCGAGTAGTTCTCGGTCATATACGGTGTAGTTCCTCTCGGATTTGTTCAGCTTACGCGAAAAGAAGGCACACGGTCTCCATTCCGACTTATTCCTCCCCGGCTGAAACAGCACCGCCCCCACCGCCCGGTCTGAGGCATCAGTTTCCACTCTCATGGGTTTTTGTAAATCCACATGCAGGAGCTGTTCTTCCGAAGCAAATGCCCTTTTCAATTCCTCAAATGCTTGCTCCGCCTCCCCCGTCCAAACGAATTTCTTCTTCCTGCTGAGACAGTCCGTGATGGGAGCCGTTAAGTGGGAAAGTTCTTGATGAATTTACGGTAAAAATTCCCAAACCCTAAGAACCTTTGCACATCCTTTTTCGTTTTCGGTGTCTTCCATTCCAGCACCGCCTGGACCTTGCCTGGATCCATGGCTAATCCCGTGTCTGATAAGCGGTACCCCAGGAATTCCACCTCCTTGGTGTGAAACTGACACTTCTCCACTTTCACCCACAGCTGGTTTGCTTGCAGTTGGCTCAGCACTTCCCTGACATCCTTTACATGCTGCTCCTCATTCTCTGAATATATCAACACGTCATCGAGGAAGGCCACGCAATTCTTGTAGAGCAGAGGTCCCAGGACGTGGTTCATGAACGATTGAAAACATGCTGAGCCTGATTGCAATCCAAAGGGCATAACTAAATATTCAAAAGCCCCCAAAGGGGTGAACATGGTGGTTTTCCATTCATCCCCTTTCCTTATTCGTATCAGGTTGTATGCCCCTCTCAGGTCCAGTTTCGTGAATATCTTTCCCTTCCTCACCCTGGTCAAAATGTCATCAATTCTGGGCATGGGGAAAGTCACTGGTTCTGACACTGCATTTAGGGCCCGGTAGTCCACTACAAGCCTGGGTTTATCCGTGTTTTTTTTGTCCACAAAAAACACTGGGCTCCCCCCCACCGCTCTGGACTCTCTGATGAAGCCCCTCTTCAGGTTTTTATCAATAAACTCCCTTAACTCCTGCATTTCCCTGTCTGACATGGCGTACAGCTTGCCCACGGGGAGATGGGCTCCAGGGACCAGGTTAATTTGGCAGTCAAAGGCTCTATGCGGTGGTAGTTTATCTGCTTCCCTTTCGCTGAAGACCTTGCTCAGGTCAGCGTATTGTTTGGGCACCTTCCCTTTGTCCGCCACTTCCGTCCCTGCTAGAAAGGCTTTTGCCCCTTCCGGCACCTTTCCCTCTCTGCAGTGTTCCAGGCAATGTGCTGACCCAAAGGAGACCACTCTCTGATGCCAGCCCACTAGCGGATCATGCAACACTAGCCAGCTCATTCCCAAAATAACGGGAGCCCCTCCCAGGGTGGCCACATTGAACGCTATCCTTTCGGTGTGCCTGGCCACCCTCATAACCATTGGGACGGTCTGTAGGCTAACTTCTCCTCCCAACAGCTCCCTCCCATCGATAGTGGTCACCTGCAGGGGGTTACTTAAAGGGAGTATCTGTATCTGGTGTTCAGCTGCAAACTCCTTACTCATAAAATTACAGGAGCTGCCTGAGTCCAACAGCGCCTTTGTCTTTAGTGGGTATCCGTTTGCCAGCTCTAGCAACACCTCTATTACTAGGGCTGGTCTTGGAGGTTCCGGAGTGGGCACTTTTACTGCTCCTTGGCCTGGCTGCTGTGCCCTGACGGTGGCAGCCAGGCGTTGGCTTTTACTGGCTCCTGGACTCCCTCCTCCTTCCCTCCAACAGCTCCCGCCATCCCTTGCCATTCCTTTCTTTGCGGGCAGACTCTGGCAAAGTGACCTGGCTGCTGGCAGAGATAACATTTCTTGGTGCTCTTCCCCTCCTTCTTCCTCCCTTCACTGCGATTTGAAACTGCGCGCGCGCGCGCTGTTCCAATTTCCATCGGCTCTCCTGGCGGGAAATTTGGCTCCGGAATCTCTGGAATGCGGAAATCCCTCCAACGCTCTCCTTTCCCTTCCCGCTTCTCCAAGGCTCTCACCTCCTGGCGCGCTCCAATGGTCAGCGCTGATTTGGTCAGCTGGTCCATAGACTCCGCCCTGGGCGCCCGGGAAAGTTCGTCTTTCACCGCCGAAGAAAGCCCCTCTTCAAAAAGCATTTGAATGGGTTCCGCCGATAGGTCCCACCCCAATTTATGTATCAGCATTGTAAACTCAGTCCAGTACTCACGAACCGATCGGCTCCCCTGTTTACAAGCCATCAACTGTCTGCGCACCAGTCCCTGTTCAATCTCGCTGGAAAACATCAAATCCATGGCGCGAAAAAACTTCCTCGTGTCCTTCAGGACGTCATTATTCCCTGCCATCAGGGGTCTAACCCAGTCTCTCGCCCCCCCTTCGAGATGGCCAACCACAAACGCCACTCGCGATGCCTCGTCGGGAAAGTCGTCAAACTGCAGCTCGAGAGCATACTGCATCTCTGTCCTAAAGGCTTGATAGTTCCTGGGGTCCCCCCCAAACTTCTGCACCAATCCTGGCATCTTTCTTGCTAGGGTAGCGCCTTTTGCCTTTTCTGCATCCTGCGCCCTCCTTTCCTCTAGCCTCGCCGTTTGCAGCGCTAGCTGGACTTCCAACACCCTGTACCTTTCTTCCAGGCTTGGACCCTCTCCAGCTCCTCCTGCTCCCCCGGCTCCGGCTGGGTTGCTCATGATGCCTCTCTGCACAAGCTGCTTTCAGGGTCTGTCCGATTGCTGTGATGGGATGGTGAGCTGCTTGTGCGTAAAATCCTAGTCCCTCAGAGTTTGGCTAAGTCCACAAACCTCTGTCTGTGACGGAGCTCCTTAAGCATGGCTCCATCAGTCGCTCGTAGAATCGGACAGTGGGCGTTTACGGAACTTCTTCCAGCATAAAAGTTCCTTAACGGAAACGCGTCTTCTGGACTCTCGGCGTGACAGTTTCCGGCGAGGAGTGGGTGTCCCTATGGGAGGTCCTGAAACCTCCCCACTATTTTCGCTGGAAGTGTCTCTGAGCCCTCCCTCCGACTCACTTTCCCTTGGAGCTCTTCCTCTCCCCCTGCTGGTATCTTCCCCAGCTGATAAGTCTCTCTCAGCCTCTGTGAGCCCTTTCACCTCCTGCTTCTCCGATGGCAATTCTCTGACAATAATGTTAGAAATATAATCAATATTTTGGAGTACCTGACTGCTAGGAACGAGAAACAAGCTATTTTAATGTTTGTGGATGCTGAAAAGGCCTTTGATAACATATCATGGGAATTTATGTTAAAAAATTTAGAGTATATGGAGGTGGGAAATGACTTTTATAATGGAATACGGGCAATTTATACAGAGCAGAGAGCAAAACTGATAGTGAACAACGTAATTACGGAAGAAGTGAAAATATCGAAGGGTACAAGACAGGGATGTCCTCTTTCGCCATTGTTATTTATACTGGTCCTGGAAGTCTTTTTGAGCTCAATTAGACAAAATGAATTAATAAAAGGGGTAACAGTAGGTCAGAATGAATATAAAGTTAAAGCCTTTGCAGATGATGATGATGATGATGATGATGATGATGATGATGATAATAATAATAATAATAATAATAATAATTTATTTGTACCCCGCCCATCTGGCTGGATTTCCCCAGCCGCTCTGGGCGGCTTCCAACAAAGATGAAAGATACACTAAAATGTCACATATTAAAAACTTCCCTGAACAGGGCTGCCTTCAGATGTCTTCTGAATGTCAGGTAGATGTTTATTGCTTTGACATCTGATGGGAGGGCGTTCCACAGGGCGGGCGCCACTACCGAGAAGGCCCTCTGCCTGGTTCCGTGTAACTTGGCCTCTCGCAGTGAGGGACCCACCAGAAGGCCCTCGGAGCTGGACCTCAGTGTCCGGGCAGAACGATGGGGGAGGAGACGCTCCTTCAGATATACTGGACCGAGGCCATTTAGGGCTTTAAAGGTCAGCACCAACACTTTGAATTGTGCTCGGAAACGTACTGGGAGCCAATGTAGGTCTTTCAAGACCGGTGTTATATGGTCTCGGCGGCCGCTCCCAGTCACCAGTCTAGCTGCCGCATTCTGGATTAGTTGTAGTTTCCGGGTCACCTTCAAAGGTAGCCCCACGTAGAGCGCATTGCAGTAGTCCAAGCGGGAGATAACCAGAGCATGCACCACTCTGGCGAGACAGTCTGCAGGCAGATAGGGTCTCAGCCTACGTACCAGATGGAGCTGGTAAACAGCTGCCCTGGATACAGATTTGACCTGTGCCTCCATGGACAGCTGTGAGTCCAAAATGACTCCCAGGCTGTGCACCTGGTCCTTCAGGGGCACAGTTACCCCATTCAGGACCAGGGAATCCTCCACACCTGCCTGCCTCCTGTCCCCCAAAAACAGTACTTCTGTCTTGTCAGGATTCAACCTCAATCTGTTAGCCGCCATCCATCCTCCAACCGCTTCCAGACACTCACACAGGACCTTCACCGCCTTCACTGGTTCTGATTTAAAAGAGAGGTAGAGCTGGGTATCATCCGCATACTGATGAACACCCAGCCCAAACCTCCTGATGATCTCTCCCAGTGGCTGCATGTAAATGTTGAAAAGCATGGGGGAGAGGACAGAACCCTGAGGCACCCCACAAGTGAGAGCCCAGGGGTCTGAACACTCATCCCCCACCACCACTTTCTGAACATGACCCAGGAGGAAGGAGCGGAACCACTGTATGACAGTGCCCCCAGCTCCCAGCCCCTCAAGACGGTCCAGAAGGATGTTATGGTCAATGGTATCAAACGCCGCTGAGAGATCCAGCAGAACTAGGAAACAGCTCTCACCTTTGTCCCTAGCCCGCCGGAGATCATCAACCAGTGCGACCAAGGCAGTTTCAGTCCCATGATGAGGCCTGAATCCCGACTGGAAGGGATCCAAATGGTCCGCTTCTTCCAGGCGTGCCTGGAGTTGTTCAGCAACCACTCACTCAATCACCTTGCCCAAGAATGGAAGATTTGAGACTGGGCGCTAATTGGCCATCGTGGCCGCATCTAAAGATGGTATTTTAAGAAGCGGTTTAATAACCGCCTCTTTCAGCGGGTCTGGGAAGGCTCCCTCACGGAGGGAAGCATTCACCACCCCACGAAGCCCATCGCCCAGTCCTTCCCGGCTAGCTTTTATAAGCCAGGATGGGCAAGGATCCAGGAGACAGGTGGTTGGCTTCACTCGTCCAAGCAGCCCGTCCACATCCTTGGAGGTAACAGATTGGAATTGATCCCACACAACTTGACTAGACAGGACTCTAGCACTCTCCCGCCCTGGCCCTGCTCCCACGGTGGAGTCTACTTCTTCCCGAATCTGAGCGATTTTATCTGCAAAAAACTTTGCAAAATCATTGCAGGAGATAATGTGGCCCGTACTGGGCCCCAATGTCGCAGGTGGTTCCGCTGAATTGTGAACCACCTGAAAAAGTCTCCTGCTGCTGTTTTCTGCAGATGCAATAGAGGCGGTGAAGAAAGTCTTCTTCGCCGCCGCTATCGCCACTTGGTAGGCTCGACGTTGAGCTCTAACCTGTGTCCGGTCAGATTCGGAATGAGTTATCCGCCACCGGCGCTCTAGCCGTCTCAACGATTGTTTCATTGCCCTGAGATCCGTGGAAAACCACGGGGCTCTCCGGGCTCCATGCAATCGGAGAGGGCGCTTCGGAGCCAAACAGTCAATAGCCCTGGTTAACTCCACATTCCAGCAGGCCACCAGGGAATCAGCTGAAAGGCCATCAACATGGGATAAAGCATCCCCTATCACTCTCTGGAAACCATTTGGATCCATTAAGTGGCGGGGGCGGACCATCCAAATCGGTCCTACCTCCCTGCAGAGGGGATGGGTCGCAGAGAAGTCCAGTTGCACCAGGAAGTGATCTGACCATGGCACTTCTTTCATTTCGCTTTTACTTAGTGTCAGATCACCAACATCCATACAGGTAAACACCAGGTCCAAGGCATGTCCGCGGCTATGGGTTCGGCCAGACTTATTCAGGGACAGCCCCATGGAGGCCATGCTTTCCATGAAGTCCCGAGTGGCCCCTTGTAAGGTTGTGTCGGCATGGATGTTAAAATCCCCTAGGACAACCAAGCTAGGTGTCTCCAGGAGAACATCCGCCACAACCTGAAGCAGCTCGGGCAGGGAATCCTTGGTGCAGCGGGGAGGTCGGTACACCAAAAGGAATCCTGTACTGCCCCTATTGCCCAACTTCCAGAACATGCACTCGGAAAACTGGGTCTTCCCAATAGGACGCCTGGTGCAAACTAATGACTTCCTAAAAATCACTGCAACCCCCCCTCCCCGCCCACATGACCTGGGTTGCTGTGCGTAAGAGAAACCTGGTGGACAAGCAGCGGCAAGGACAGGCCCATCTGCTTCATCCAACCAAGTCTCTGTTACACATGCCAGGTCAAGTCTTCCATCCATGATCAAGTCATGGATGGCAGTGGTCTTATGAATCATTGACCTGGCATTGCACAGCAACACTTTCAGGTCATGTGGGTATCCCTTGCTGATTCTAGTATCCATCCGGTCAGGACCAGACCCGGAGGCAGGGATAGTCCTCAGACAACGACTAAACCTGCCTCCTCTGTAATGACATGGTCTGGTCTTAGCGTAACTCCTCCTCCTACCCGTGATCACTGAGATCGGTTGTCCCAGTGCATTCCCCCCTGTGGAACATGCCCCAGCCATTTTGTGTTTTTTTTAAAAAAAAATATGTTTATTAAAGTTTTCAAAAAAGTATAGAAGAAAAACAGAGAAGAGGGGAAAAAAAGAAAGAAGAAAGAAAAGAAAAAGAAAAAACAACAGTTAAAAAAGTTTACCTTAGTTACATTCCATACCCAATTTCCTTGACTTCCCCACACCTGCCCTTCTTGTATTCCAATTCCAATTTTTAGTTCAGCAATTTTTGTCCCCCCACTTTACCTTATTTCCTCTAATTCAATTTGTTTAATCAATTTTAACTTCTAGACCTCAATCCTTATATTTCAAAACCCACTCTTAAAATACTTTTCCTAAATTCCCCCCATCAATTTAATTAACCTATTTTAACTTAAAAATCTCAGTCTTTATACACCTACACTTATTCTTAACAATCTTTTACTAAGGTCGGCCCCAAATCCCTCCCCAAAATCCCCATTTTTATGTTAGTGGCAAAACCAACTTAATTAAAACAGAATATATTTATACACCCTTTGGATTCCCGAAGCCCCACCACCCCCTTTCCCGGTTTCGATCCCCAACCAAAGTCCATCAGTCCATCCGAAATCAGCCTGGCGATCTCACATCCGAGGCACTTAACCCTCTCTCAATTTCTCTCTGCCGGTTTTCTTGATAGTCCTTTATTTTAAATTCCGAATCTCGAAGAGGCTCTGTTCCAATAAGGTCCATATTTCTTCCAGCCAGACCTCCATATTTAACAATGAAGCCAAAATCTTGTTTCTTACTTCTCATAAGTCCAAATGTCCCAAAGGCTCCAAATTCTGCATTGGCCATATTTATATTCCATATGTCTTCAGATCCCCATAAAAGGAGATCTCTCCAATTTCCATTCTTCACTTCCAACCAGATTTTCTTCATCATGTTCTTATTTTCCTTTATCTCTAGCTTAACAGGCCTCTGGCTCTCTTTAATCGTCTGCAGCATCACAGCGCCTCCTTCTTTCTCATGTTTCTCTTTAACCGCCTCCTCAGATGTCTCAGATTCCTTTTCCTGTTTGGCTGCAAGGATTTTTGGATCAGCAACAACACTTCCCTGTTCATCTGCAGGAGCTTGAATCATATCCTTTCCAGGCTCAGCAACTTTATTTACTGTTCCCTTCATTGTTATTACATTCGCAGTCAAAACATTTGTCTGCTCCTGTAGTTTTCCCAAGAGAATGAAGGTCTTTTCCAATTCAGCCAGTATTTTTCCACTTACAGCCATTTTTGTAATGTCCTGAACCCCCTCTAGAGGGATTCTAGTTACTTAACGTCTTCCAATAGTTAACCTTTTCTTCTTAATTTTTGACAATTTGTTACCAAATTGTATCAAATGTAACCAGCAAAGACAGCAGAGACAACCTTCTCCTTTTTCCCCCAACTTTGACAGCTAATTTGACAGCTGTCAAAATCTATAAACCTCTTCCGCAGGCTCTCTCCCCGATCGCTCCCGGGTTTTGGGGGAGGGGTAAAATCCGTTCTCAATGTTTGCTCTTATCCTCCAGCGCAGTCACTTAAATTGGCCCAATATAAAGTTAATTGCTTTTTTCCACAAAAAGAAAGGTATTCTCACAACCTTAGTAATAAAATCCTTGCTTTACGATGTTTACAAGGCGGGTAGGCTGACTTCCTTTTAAACACCTTGCCCGATCGTGCCGAATTCCCAGAAATAAATTTCCCTTTTAAGTCCAATTACCGTGTTACTCACGGGTCGTTACTTTTGATCCAAATGTTCAAAGGAAGAAGTTAGCGCTCTCCATCCATGGCATGCGGCTTCACTCAGCAGGGGAAGCAATTGAACTCTCAGCACCACGCCGCTCTCCGTCCCCCGTTCCAGAGCCTTTAAAAAGGCTCCTTTGCGGGTCGGGGGGGCGCAAATGGTGCCCGCCGAGTCACCAGGTCCACAGGCTTCAGCGCCTGTGGTTTCTAAGGGTCCCCGCGTCGCCGCCACGGCAGAACCCGACCCCTGTTGAGCAGATTCCCTCCGGAGCTCGGAGGGAATCCGCCATTAGATGATGGCGCCAACCTGGAAGATGTTATTTCTATTTCAAGTGATTCCAATAATTAAAGGGTCAATGATTTTTAAAGAGTGGCAAAGAGTAATTTCAAGATATATTTGGCAGGGTCAAAAGCCGAGAATACAATTTAAGTTATTAACAGATGCAAAGGAAAGAGGAGGCTTTGCCCTGCCAGACTTGAAATTATATTACGAAGCGTCATGTCTCTGTTGGTTAAAGGAATGGATAAAATTTAAAAAATACAAAATTGTTAGATTTAGAAGGATTTGATAACAGATTTGGATGGCATGCGTATTTAAGGTCCGAGAAGAAGAAAAGCCATAAAGGTTTTGAGAACCATATCTTCCGGAGATCTTTAATAGAAATATGGGATAGGTATAAAAACCTATTAGAACCAAGAGTTCCACACTGGTTGTCTCCATTAGAGGTTATGAGTGTAAAGAAAATCAATATGAGAGGGAGTTGGATAACATATGGAGAATTGATAATTAAAGAAGGAGGAAAATGGAAAATGAAGCCATATGAACAAGTAAAAGAATATGTGTTTGTTTGATTGGTTGCATTGTTTTCAAGTAAATTAAATGTTCAAAAAAGGATTTTAAAGAGAGTGGGTATGTAGAAAAAGAATCGAAATTTCAAACAGAAATAATAAATAATGATTATAAGATATTGTCAAAAATGTACAAAATGTTGTTGGAATAATAATAATAATAATAATAATAATAATAATAATAATAATAATAATATCTTTATTGTCATTGCCCCCTCTCAGGGACAACGAAATTACTCGACTGCTCCATAAAAACACTAATTAAAACAATACAGTATAGTACAGCAAGGAAGATTAGATGACTTTCAAAGTCCAGGCTTCCCATTCAGGGCTGAGATCGCTCTGGAGAAGAAGCTGTTCTTAAGACGGCTCGTTCTTGTCTTCATCGTCCTGTATCTCCGTCCCGACGGCAGGAGCTCGAAGAGACAGTGACCAGGATGCGATGGATCTTTTACTATGTCCAGTGCCTTCCTATGGCACCTTGTGGCATAAATCTGCTCTAAGGTGGAGAGTGGGCAGCCAACAATGCTCTCTGCTGCCTTAACAACTCTGCACAACCCCATCCTGTCCTGGGTAGTACAGCTTCCGTACCACACACATAAGCCATAAGTGAGCACTCTCTCAATGGCACAGTGATAGAAGGCAAGCAGCAGTTTCTGCGGAAGATGGTTTTTCCTTAGAATTCTCAAAAAGTACAGTCTCTGCTGCGCCTTCTTCACAAGCCCCCTTGTGTTGACACTCCAGGACAGATCCTCTTGTAATTCAATGCCCAAAAATCTGAACGTTGTTACCCTCTCCACACAGACCCCATCAATCAAAAGTGGCTGGATATTGCTCTTCTGTCTCCTGAAGTCCACCACAAGCTCCTTTGTCTTCCTTGTATTTATGAGCAAGTTGTTAGCTCTGCACCACTCTGTCAGCCGCTCCACCTCATCTCTATAGTGCGTTTCACCCTCCCTTTCAGGGATGAGCCCAATCACGGTTGTGTCATCTGCAAATTTGACAACCCTATTACTAGGGTGAGCAGCGACACAATCGTACGTGTAGAGAATATAAAGGAGCGGACTGAGTACGCATCCCTGTGGTGTTCCTATGTTAGTCTTAAGCATTTTAGAGGTATAAGGGCCCAACCGAACCCTCTGGGAGCGGTCTGACAAAAAGTCCAATATCCACCCACAAAGTGATAACGGAAGCCCCAGATCTTCCAGTTTAGACATCAGACGCTGTGGTAGAATGGTATTAAATGCCGAGCTGAAATCTAAAAAAAGCAGTCTGGCATAACCCCCCCGCTGCTCCAAATGTGCAAGGACGGCATGGAGGGCAATCGCCACAGCGTCCTCTGTCGATCTTTTCGTTTTATAAGCAAATTGGAATGTGTCCAGTCCCTCTGGTAGGCAGGCAATGACATGATTTCGTACCAGCTTTTCAAAGCACTTCATGATTATAGGTGTGAGTGCTACTGGACGAAAGTCATTCAGCTCTTCCGGGTTAGGTTTTTTGCTATTGGAACGATAATAGAGGACTTTAGGCAGGATGGAACAATAGCCTGGGCTAGGGATCGATTTAAAATCCCAGTGAAAACTCCTGCTAGTTGATCTGCACAGTCTCTCAATACCCTTCCAGCTACCCCATCTGGCCCTGTGGCCTTCCTTGGGTTGATTCCCTTCAACACCTTCCTCATCTCTTCTTTTTCCACAGAGAATGCTACATTCCTTTGTACTGATGATGGTGATGGTAGTGATGATGGCAAAGCCTTCCCAGGGAGTGGTGGTGGTGGTGGTAAAGCCTCAGCAGGTGTTGCTGCAGATGTTACTTCAAAACGGGCAAAAAAGGCATTCAAATCCTCTGCGAGGGATGCCCCTCCCTCGTCTGCCAGGGAATCCTTGGATTTATACCCTGTTAATTCTTGTACACCTTGCCACACCTGCCTGGTGTTGTTACTTTGTAGATGATTCTCCAGCCGCTGTCTATACGCCTCCTTTGCTACACGGATACCTCTCTTTAGATCCGCTCTAGCTAAGCTGTACAGCAACTTATTTCCACTTCTGAAAGCAGTATTTCTTGCCTTTAGCAACCCCTGGACCTCCCTTGTCATCCAGGGCTTCCTGTTTGGGTAGATCTTTATCCGGCGCCTCTGTGTTACATTGTCAGTGCAGAACCTGATATAGTCCAACACTTGCTCAGTATGAGTCTCTATATCCTGTTGGGCGAATACCTCCCAATCGGTGTCATGAAAACAGTCTTGTAGTTGTTGGGATGCTTCAGCTGGCCATATTGTAATATCCCTCTTTATAGCTGGAGTCCGTTTCCTCAATGGAATATATTCAGGAGTCAGGAGCAGGGACACATGATCAGATTGGCCTAGATGTGCCAATGGTTCGGCCTTATAGGCCTGTTTAACATTTGTATACAGCCTGTCCAGAGTCTTTTCTCCCCTGGTTGCACACTTTATGTGTTGATAGAATTTAGGTATGGCATACGATCGATGAGGAAGTTAAGTCGGTGATGATACATTGGGCCAGAGATTTTGGATATAATATACAATTGGAAGACTGGGAAAAGGTATGGAAAGAAAATATAAAATTTACAGCATGTACTGCGTTAATGGTAAATATCATGAAAATGGTATATAGATGGTATATTACACCGGTTAAATTAGCGAAAATGTTTAAAACATGTAATAAATGTTGGAAATGTAAAGAAAAAGAAGACATTTTACCATATGTGGTGGGAATGTAAGAAAGTGAAGGGTTTCTGGGAGATGATATATAATGAGTTGAAGAAGATGTTGAAATATACATTTGTAAAGAAACCAGAAGCCTTTCTTTTAGGAACAACAGGAAGTGACATAAACAGAAGGGACTGCAAACTTTTCCAATATGCAGTAACAGCGGCGAGAATATTAATGGCCCAAAAATGGAAACAGGAGGAACTACCGACCCTTGAAGAATGGAGAAGGAAACTTATGGACTATGCAGAATTGGACAAGCTAACTGGGAAGATTAGATATCAACAAGATCACAAGTTCATCGAGGACTGGGGAAAATTTACAGAATATCTGAAAAATATATGTGATGAACAAACAACGCTAGTGGGGTTTAAAGAAGCTCTGTGAAAGTTTGAGGAGTATTGTAAAAAAGAGAATAAGACAGGAAGGGTATATCAAAAGGCAATATTAAATTTAGGGAATATGTAATTAAAATTTAAATATGGATGATTGGCAGAGAAGCTGACGGAAGTCCAAAAGTTGAAATTTGTGAAAATGTTTGATATGGTGATATTTGTATAATGGAAAATTTAATAAAAATTATTATAAAAAAAAACATTACTGAATAAAGATAAAGCAGATATAATACTTTTACAAGAAACGCATCAGACGAAAGAGGGGGTTAATGAAAAAGCATAAAGGTAAAGGGACCCCTGACAGCTAGGTCTAGTCACAGACGACTCTGGCGTTGCGGCACTCATCTCGCTTTACTGGCCGAGGGAGCCGGCGTACAGCTTCTGGGTCTTGTGGCCAGCATGAGTAAGCCGCTTCTGGTGAACCAGAGCAGCGCACGGAAACGCAGCTTACCTTCCCGCTGGAACGGTACCTATTTATCTACTTGCACTGCATGCTTTCGAACTGCTAGGTTGGCAGGAGCAGGGACCGATCAACAGGAGCTCACCCCGTCGCGGGGATTCGAACCGCTGACCTTTCGATCGGCAAGCCCTAGGCTCACTGGTTTAACCCACAGCACCACCCGTGTCCCAATGAAAAAGCATATGGTACTTCAAAATCAATTGGATCTATCTTGCATCATAAGGTCGGGGGCAATTTGTCAGCTTCCTTTTCACTAAAAACATCACTGTAGGCTGCGTACTGGGGGGGGGGATGCCCAATTCCGTCCCTGTGCCCCCTTCCCGTTCTACTTCCACCCTCTTAGCGTCCACTTACCTGCTCCACCCGCCTCCCAAACAATATTGGATACAGTGCGAAGAAGCAAAGGTGAGTGATCGTTGGCCCCAAGCTATCACCGGGTCATGCTTCGCCAGCCAACTCATTCCCAGCACTACTGGGTCATCCCTGACCACTGGTCCTGCTAGCTAGGGATCATGGGAGTTGTAGGCCAAAAACATCTGGAGGGCTGAGGTTGAGGAAGCCTGCCCTAACTCCTCAAGATGTTGAACTTGCTCCCAGCTTTGGAGTACCTGGTATAAAAGAGACAACTCCAAAAAAGTCACAGTGCTCCAAGGCGTCACCAGTTGCATCAAGTTGCTTTAGAGAGAGCATTCATGATCATCATTATCACACTACAGAATTGTTTGGCGACTAAGCAGTGAGCAGCACGCAGAGATAAGGGGGAAAGCTAGTACTCTGCAGCCTGTGCCTCTCCCATCCCTGTGCATCATGAGTTCAACAAGTACAGAATGTAATGCAACCAAGCACAGCAAAAGCAAGAGGGGCCGTCGCAACACCTCCGCAAGACCTCCTCATACTCTGGACAAGATGATGGTGGGAACTGCTTCTGAACACTGTATCCCCACCTCCGCCTCCTCCTCCCTGCCATCTACTTCCTCCCTGGCCTTACCTTTATTACAAGCTGCCCTTGCTGGCTCCCCTCCTGGTGCAGGGCTGAGTTTTATGGAACAAACTACTCCTTTTGGTGGTAGCAAAGGAACTGAGCAGCAGGAGATTCAGAGAAACTATTGTGGATGCAAGACTCGCTCTATGCAAACCTCTAATCAAAGGAAAATAGCTGCTGCAGCTGCACAAGTATAGCTGCACAGCCTTAATGATAGAAGTATTGATGTGGAAGTAGTTGACCTCACTTGTGAAACTTCAGAATCTATAGTTTTTGATCTTACGCAAAATGATTCTGTTGTGATTGTTGGAGAGAGTGGGCAGCAGCCCAATAGAGAGTTCTGACATCAACCGTTGTCTGACAGCCTCATATTTAGTGGTGGTGGAGGTGATGATGATAGCAGACACACAGAGAGTGGTGCTCTTGCCACTAGAAAGCTCCCCAGAGAAGTGGGAAGGAGGGAATTTGCAAGATCCTCAGGCACTTTGAGTTGTGGATTTGCATAGACAGCTTTGCAGAGATTGTGCAAAGTGGACAGCTTATAGTGTCAACAACATGTGGCCACATCTTCTGTAGTCAGTGCCTCAGCAATTTTCTTAGGCATGCTAACTTTTGCCCAATTTGTAGGAGGAAACTAACTCCAAAGGAGTATCATCCAATTTATATGTGAAGACATGGGTGTTCCTGAACACAGTCTAATGTGGCCTTCATAAGCATGAGTGAACTCCAAAGAATACACAAAGTACAGTATATATGACTTAAATATGACAGTCAGCAATTTAACTTTTTTCCAGTTGGCCTCCTTATAGTCCAGTTGTACTGTTTCAGCTTCATTTTGCTTTAATAATAATAATAATAATAATAATAATAATAATAATAATAATAAAAATAAATTTTATTTATATCCCGCCCTCCCCAGCCGATGCCGGGCTCAGGGCGGCTAACAACAATAAAACAGTACAACAGTACAACACAACACTCTAAAATCATTCATTATAAAATTAATTCAAATCAAACCAATGGCAACCATTGGGCCAGAGCTCTGCGAAGATTGCTGAAGGAGGGAGTCAGGCTGTGCCCTGGCCAAAGGCCTGGTGGAACAGCTCTGTCTTGCAGGCCCTGCAGAAAGATGTCAAGTCCCGCAGGGCCCTAGTCTCTTGTGACAGAGTGTTCCACCAGATCGGAGCCACAGCCGAAAAAGCCCTGGCTCTAGTTGAGGCCAGCCTAACCTCTCTGTGGCCTGGGACCTTCAAGATGTTTTTATTTGAAGACCGTAAGTTTTTCTGTGGGACATACCAGGAGAGGCGGTCCCGTAGGTACGAGGGTCCTAGGCCGTATAGGGCTTTAAAGGTTAAAACCAGCACCTTAAACCTGATCCTGTACTCCACCGGGAGCCAGTGCAGCTGTTATAGCACCAGATGAATGTGATCTCGCAGCGAGGACCCCGTAAGGAGTCTCGCCGCGGCATTCTGCACCTGCTGGAGTTTCTGGGTCAGTCTCAAGGGCAGCCCCACGTAGAGCAAGTTACAATAATCCAGTCTGGAGGTGACCGTCGCGTGGATCACAGTGGCTAGGTCAGGGCGAGAGAGGTAAGGAGCCAACTGCTTAGCTTGGCGGAGATGGAAAAATGCCGCCTTTGTTATAGCTGCAATCTGCGCCTCCATGGAAAGGGAGGTGTCGAAGATTACACCCAAACTCTTAACGGATGGTGCTGGCACTAATTGCGCCCCCGCAAGAGATGGGAGTTGCCCCCCCAATTCCATATCGTCCCGTTCCAGCCAAAGGACCTCTGTCTTCGAAGGATTTAGCTTCAACCGCCTCCCACGTAACCATCCAGTCACAGCTTCCAAACATCTGATCAGTGTGTCCGGGGCCGAATCAGGATGGCCATCCATCAACAGATAGAGTTGGGTATCATCAGCATACTGATGGCAACCCAGCCCAAAACTCCAGACAAGCTGGGCGAGGGGGCGCATAAAGATGTTGAAAAGCATCGGGGAGAGTATCGCACCCTGAGGCACTCCACACATCAAGGAGTGGCGCAATGACAATTCCCCCCCAAGCACCACCCTCTGTCCCCGACCAGAGAGAAATGAGCGCAGCCATTGAAGAACTGTGCCCTGGATCCCCACGTCGGCAAGGCGGTAGTCCAGGAGTTCGTGATCGACCATGTCGAAGGCTGCTGACAGGTCTAGAAGAATCAGCTGCCCCGACCCACCTCGATCCAGCTGCCTGCGGAGATCATCTGTTAGGGCGACCAGAGCCATCTTGGTCCCATGACCAGCTCAGAAGCCGGACTGGAATGGATCCAGAGCCGATGTTTCATCCAGAAACCCACCAAGCTGTTCAGCAACCACTCTCTCAATCACCTTACCCAGGAACGGAAGATTCGAAACCGGGCGGTAATTGGTTAGATCTAAGGGATCTAATGATGTTTTCTTTAAGAGCGGGCGCACCACTGCCTCCTTCAGTTCCCCTGGGAATGTCCCCGTGCCAAGGGACAAATTGATGATATCCCCTAGGGAGGCCCACACTTCGTCTGGACACGCTCTAATCAGCCAAGACGGGCACGGGTCAAGAGGACAGGTGTTGGGCTTTCCAGCTTGGAGGAGTCTGTCCACATCGGCTGGGGATATCCGGTCGAAGTGGTCCAATACTGGACCCGAGGACAGTCAAGGGGCCTCCAGTTCCTTTATTGTATCTAAATTGGCAGGGAGGTCATGGCGGAGCAACAAGACCTTCTCTGCAAAAAAGCTCGCAAATGCCTCACAGCTGTGTGTCAAATTGTTATTTAAATTTGGCTGTCCCTCGAGGGACGTTAAAGACCTAATTATACTAAATAATTGCGCCGGGCGAGAACTAGTGGGTGCAATGGAGGTCGAGAAGTAAGACTTCTTAACGGCCTTCACTGCACTGCCATCTCGTAGGTTTTCATAAAAGCCCTATAAGATGTTCTTGAGGCTCTGTCACAGGCACCCCGCCATACTCGCTCTAGCCGTCTGAGGTCCCGCTTCATTTTCCGGAGCTCCTCGGTAAACCAGGGAGCCAGGTTTCTGTGGGGTCGCAGAGGGCGCTTAGGTGCAATCTCATCGATGGCTGCCTGGAGCTGGATATTCCAGCCCTCAACAAGCTCAGTCAATGAGTCACCAGGGGGAGCAAGGTCCCGCAAGGCTTGGCGGAATCTATCAGGATCCATCAGCCTCTGCGGGCGAGCCCAAATTGGCTCGCCACCTAAGCAGGGTGTGTGTGGAAAGTCAATCCTGGCTTTCAGAGCGTAGTGATCAGACCATGGCACCTTCATCAAGGGGGACATGATCACATCTATACCTACGCCGAAGATCAAATCCAGCGTGTGGCCTGCTTGATGTGTGGGGCCCGAAACAAACTAGGAGAGCCCTAGTGTCACCATGGAAGACACCAGGTCCAGAGCCTGTGAGGAGGGAGTGGCATCAGCATGGATGCTGAAGTCCCCCAATAACAATAGGTTAGGGAACTCCCAAGGCCCAGCCGGCCACCGCCTCCAGTAGGCCTGACAGGGTGGCTGCTGGTGCGCTAGGTGGCTGGTACACCAGCCAGACAGCCAAGCTCTCCTCGGAGTTTTTGCAGCTCACATTTTTTGAGGTCTGTAGACGTTTGAAGAACAGCTTGGAAGATATGTCTGCTGTTGCCACATTGCTTTGTGCAGATATCTCATTTCTGTTCTAGTTCTGTTGCTGCTTTGAGAAAAGACTGATGTCTAGTGAACTCATTTATTCAAGTCTAGGCTATTTATAGTCATCTATGATAATACAACCTGCAGCTTCTTTTTGCAATTTGCCTTGTAAAAAACCACAGCTAACCACTCACCGATGGAAGTCTGTTCCACATCTACTTGTTTTCTAGTGGCAAACACCTCTTTCTGTTGATGTAGCCCTAATAAAGACCAAGGTTTATAAAACACTGTGGCTCATTTCTAACGCTGCATGCATAAATGGTTTATTACAAATAACTCTTGGTTGTCCGAGTCTTCTCTTTAATAGAATACAGCCATCATGTTAGATCTGAACAGCTTTTCCTGTCCAGGCATATGCTTATGGAGCAATTCATAATGGAGTCCGTACCAAGGTTGCCACGTGGGGCAGAATCAAATTGAGATGAGCTAAGCCATTTATGTGAAACACTCCTCAAATGGTTGGAAGAGGATAAAGTAATTATCTGCTTTTCATAAATAGGGCCATGTTTCAAGCAGCAAGCATGTAAGACTTGAACCTCGCATGATAAAGTCAACTTGAGTTGCGGTGACTCACTTTCTCAGCCCTGTTGCATATTCATAGTGGAACTATGAATGGCTTGACCTGTTAAACTTTTAGATGCTGCTGTACTAATAGGTCTAATTGCTTTAAAAAGTTTTATGTTGATAGCTCTTAAATTAAATACTTTCTCTTAAATGTACCGTATACAAAATTCCTTCCAGTAGCACCTTAGAGACCAACTAATTTTGTTATTGGTATGAGCTTTCGTGTGCATGCACACTTCTTCAGATACATGAGCACACAAAAGCTCATACCAATAACAAACTTAGTTGGTCTCTAAGGTGCTACTGGAAGGCATTTTTTAATTTTGTTTCGACTACGGCAGACCAACACGGCTACCTACCTGTATCTTAAATGTATGACACCCAATCATCCGTTGGTAGAAAACATGGGCTATCCAGCTAATCAGCAGCATCTCACCAGGCCTTAATCTGCGAGGTATATGGGCTGCAGTGAGTCTCATAATATTTTCCCCCATGTTTCTTTTTTATTTGATTTTAATGAGCCTCATAACATAGTGAAACCTCACCCATGACAGCTTGGAGAGCCAGTGTTATGCTTCCAGTTCAGCATTGGATTGAACACCTTTTAAAAAAGGGAGGCTTCCTTAGTCTCCCCACAGCCTGCTGCAGGGGCCTAGCTGCACACACCCCATATTAGACTTGCACATAGCCTGTCAATCATGTGGCATGGTTAGGACTTCCACAGATGGCATTGTCTCCGTGAACATGGGCTGTGGGGATCAAATACTCTGTGCAAATGCATCTGGTGTCACCAAAACTTATATGCATCACCCAGCTTTCGAGTGGAGGTTAAGACAGAGTGCTAAATGGAATGTCATTTCCATTCATTCCTACCATCACCGTTTCTGTTCTGTTTGCACAGACACTCTTATTGAAGAGCAAATTACGCTTTGCCCAGGGATGGACATTGGTAATATGGTGCCCTAGGGGGTCCAAAATTTTACACACACCCTGCCCTCCTGGTGCCTTCCAAAAGCCAGGCAAGGGAAGTGTCAGGCTTTGGGAAGAATGCACAAGGCTCTGGTGGGGTCCTAGAGCCCTCTCATTTCATTCCCAAAGCTGCGAAAGCGCTAACTAGGCTTGGGGAAGGAGGCAGGAAGGCTCCCTTTTGGCCCCCACACTCTGTGGAGGGGAACAGCTTCACTGCCCTAAATCCACCTCTGCTTTGCCTCGTGTATCAGTCACCATTAAAGCATTTTGCCCATTGGAGAAATTTGCACAATGTATTTTTGAGGTCACTTATTTGAGTCGTGATGGGAAAATCTGAATTCCTGTGCAGAATCCTTAATGTGCACCAGACTGGAGGGGTACAGCAATCACTACTGTTGGATGATGCTGTATGGAACCTAACACTTCACCAATCTAGTCTTTGCATAAAAGTTCTAGCAAAACTATATGTTAGGGTGCCTCGGCCCTTACACAGTTTCCTGAATCCTTGCATTGATAGGTTTTTTTGGGGGTTGGGGGTGGGTTGTCTAGTGGCAGATGAAAAACTGCACCCAAGTTAGCAAAATGCAGTAACGAAAACTACATCTGCATAATGGACTGTTCTTGACGGTAGGCAGCAATTGCCATGTGATACCATGACAAGGATAGGAGAATATTTAGCAAGTGAGTCGGAACTTACAATTGCCATATTCAGACATGATATTGTTTGACTTGAGACTGGACACCTCCCCCACAGAACACTACACTATTACTTTTGTGGTACATAAATAAAGCCATAGGCTATGCGAATAACAGATGGAATAATTGGCAGAATTCAACTTCCAGTTGAGTAGCGGCCATCAAGCGCGGAAAACCTCCTCTGGGGATTCTGAGTGGCGCGAGCTGTTAGAGGTTCCGCAAGGACTCTGTGGACCTCAAAACCTCAAGGGGGTTTCCTTGAAGGACAGGGGCACCCAGCGGCATCAAAGCGGGCTCTCCTGCTCCCCGGTTTTTTTGTTTAAGACCTGAGAATGGGATAGAGTGGCAGACATGAAAGGGAAAGCACCACCAGCTCCACGCTACGATGTCTCGAGCTTCGGACGAAAGCGGCAAGCTTCCAGGAGAACAGAAAAGAATTTAAAATGTTTACAGGATATTTTTATCTGAGAAAAATTGGAATATAAGCAAAGGAAATTCGGATGCTGAGCCATCCCGGCAGCGGTGATAAAATGGTGCAGAGATCCAAGCTACAAGAACAAAGAAGGAAGTGAAAGTTGCTGCTGAGGAATTACAAAAGTGAAAGTCCTCAGAAACAATCTTACTGAGCCAAAGAACATTCTGAAACAAGCTATCAGAGAAGAGTTAAAAACAGGGACTTTGTAATCCTTTCTTCGGGGATGGTTTTGGAGGTGGAGGGTTACACGTCAACACTCCAGTTTGAAGAATAATTTAGTGTGAGGAGGCTTGGAGCAGAAAGGGGGGGAGCGGAGAATTTACAACGGCGTTAGAGACTGTGATAAGCCCCTTCATAATATTATTTATTTGGCGCTAAAACTAACTCCCTGTGTTTTACGCTGGAGGATTAAAGGCTGTATTTTCTGTTTCATGTTATATCCCTGCTGGCAAAAGACTGAGTTTTGGAAAAGAGAAGAGACATTAACACCTAATCTCTTCAGACCAGCAAAGCGTGAGAAAGAGACTGAATTTTAGGTGAAGAAATAGTTTTGGCAGCTCACTCTTTGTGGATTAAGCCAGCAAGAGTCTAGAAAAAGACTGAGTTTGGTGCAAAGGGAAAGTTTGTTTTTGTTTTTATTTTTATTTTTGTTGCTTCTTCACTTCTTTATGGATTAAGCCAGCAAGTGGCTAGAAATAAAGACTGAACTGAGATATAAGAAGGGATAGCACTTCCTGTATTCTAAATTTTGGTGGATTAGGCCAGCAAGTGGCTGAAGACTGGTGGACGCTTCATCGAAGGACTGAGTTGATAAGTTATAGAAGAGCAGAAGAGGGGGGCCCCTGATGGACTTACAGTTGGACTGATATTCTAAGCTGTTTTGTACTATTGTTACTGGTGGAACCTGAATTAGGAACAAAGGGATAAAAAGTGAAAGTCACTGTGGGGGGGAATATGGAGTGACACCTAGAGGCATATAGTGAAATTGCAAGTAAGGATTATATTGTATACGGTTTTTATCTTTATTTCGACGTTGGTTTCCTTAAGCCTCATCTCAGTTGGGTTATATACTCCCCCCCCGGTAGATAGAATATTTCACTACAGTAATTAATTTAAAATGGCTGGGGGAAATGGGGGGGAATTGGGGGGACACCAGGGGAAAGGAAAATTTCCAGACAGGAAGAAATTAAGGAAGAATTTAAACAAAATGAACAACATATGGAGAGAAAAATAGGAGAAGTACAAGAAACTCTGGATAAGAAAATAGATGAAGTAGTAGGGGAACTCTCAATTAAAATTAAAGATCTCACAGTTAGATCAAAGATGATTGAGGAGTCAACGAAAAGAATTCAAAAAGAAGTCAAGGAAAATAAGAAAGAGACGGGTTGAATCAAAGATGAAGTAGCAGATCTTAATAAAATTCAGGAGCAGGTCTGGGACAATATGGCTCTATTGGAGATGCGTCAGAAGCAGATGAATCTGAAATTTAGAGGAGTAGGAGAAGAGATGAATGAAAATATAAAAATAAAAATGATTAAGGAATTGGCAAGATGGTTGGATATGAAAGAAGAAGAAATTGAATATACAGTGGAGAATTGTGATGGGATGATGAGCTGCTTGTGCGTGAAATTCCAAGTCCCTCAGAGTTTGGCTAAGTCCACAAACCTCTGTCTGTAACGGAGCTCCTTAAGCATGGCTCCGTCAGTCGCTGGTAGAATCCGACAGTGGGCGTTTACGGAATTTCTTCCAGCATAAAAGCTCCTTAACGGAAACGCGCCTTCTGGACTCTCAGCGCGACAGTTTCCGGCGAGGAGTGGGTGTCCCTATAGGAGGTCCTGAAACCTCCCCACTGTTTTCGCTGGAAGTGTCTCTGAGCCATCCCTCCGACTCACTTTCCCTTGGAGCTCCTTCTCTCCCCCTGCTGGTTCCCTCCTCAGCTGATAAGTCTCTCCCAACCTCTGTGAGCCCTTTCACCTCCTGTTCTTCCGATGGCAGTTCCCTGACATCCACCTCCCCTCCAGGGCCCCCTTCACTCCCTCCACTCCCCTCCTCTGCGGGCGGCGAGGGAGCAAAACCCCTGAAAGAACCTCCCTCATCTTCCGAAGTCTCGAACATTTCCCTCCACCGGTTGCTGTTTCTGGTTTCTAAGTACTCCTCCTCATCGGAGTCTATTCCTTCTTCCAACTCCGATTCCGTGAATCCTTCCAGTTCCTCCTCCTCGTCGGTGGTGCCAAAGTACTCCCTCCGGAACCTCGCTACTGGCTGAGGTTTCCTGGGGAACCTTTGATGGAACGTTTCGATCAAGATCTCGTCATTGACCTCCTCTGCCGTCACCCAGGCGTTTTCTGACTCCGGTTCCCCTTCCCACGCTACCAAATACTCCACCTGATTACCCTTCCACCTGGAGTCGATGATTTCCGCCACATGGTTGCTGCTTTCCCTCTCTTCTAAGACTGGTCCCCGTGTGGAAACCCCTTCACCTTCCCCCCTATACGGTGACAGTAATGACCTGTGGAATACTGGGTGCAGTTTCATGTGGTTCGGTAACCGGACTCTGAAAGCCGCTGGGTTGACCTGTTGAATCACCTCAAATGGTCCCAATCTTTTGGGTCTCAATTTCTTGCAACCCCCCTTGAACGGCAACCCTTGGGTTGACAGCCACACCTGACTCCCCACCCTTATGGTTTCCCCTTCCCTTCTGCTCTTGTCTGCCTGCCTCTTATATTCTTCTTTGGCCCTTTCTAAGTTGAGTTGGAGTTGACGATGGATCGCTTCCATTTCTTCTACAAACTGTTCGGCGGCCGGGACGCTCCATCTCTCCCCTCCTCCCCCTGGAAATGCCCTGGGGTGGCACCCATAATTAGCCAAAAAGGGGCTCATCCCGGTGGACACATTCTCCGCATTATTGTAGGCAAATTCCGCCAGCGCCAACTTTTCGACCCAATCGTTCTCTCTGTCATTGACATAACACCTCAGGTATTGTTGGAGGATACCGTTTGCTCTCTCCGCCTGCCCGTTGGTTTCAGGGTGCCTGGCAGTCGAAAAATTGACCTCTACGTGCAGTAAGCTCATGAGCTTCCTCCAGAACCTGGACGTGAATTGTTTGCCTCTGTCTGAGACCACCCTCAAGGGGGCGCCATGCAGCCTAAAAATATGTTCTACAAACAATTTCGCTGTCTCTTCCGCCGTGACTGCATGTGAGCAAGCTACAAAGTGGCACATCTTAGTTAACAGGTCTACTACGACCAGGATGGCGATTTTCCCCTTGGATTTCGGCAGATCAGTCATAAAATCTATCGATACCGCCTCCCACGGTCGTTCTGGTGTGGGTAACGGTTCTAATAACCCCGCCGGCGCCCGCCTTTCTCCTTTGGCTCGCTGGCATTGGTCACACCCTCTTACATACTCCCGTACATCTTCCCTCACCTTGGGCCACCAAAATTCCCTGGTCACCAACCACATGGTCTTGTGTTGCCCAAAATGCCCCGCTGTGGGGCTGTCGTGCAGCTGTTTGAGTACTCTCCCTCTCAATTCCCCTTCGGGTATATATAGTGCCCCTTTGTAATACAATGCCCCGTTTCTTTCTTCAAAACCTTCGGGGTTTTCTCCCTCTCTCCTTAGACATCTAAGCTTATTCTGGGTGTATTCATCATTCTCCGTTCCCTCTACCAGTTCCCTTTGCCCCACCCAGGCCGCCCCACACACCCAGCGGTCCTCTGGGATGATATGTCTCTCTTCGGGTGCTCCCTCCCCCTCCAAATATTCAGGTTTGCGTGAGAGAGCGTCCGCCCTGACGTTTTCTGGACCTGGCACATAGCAAATTTCAAAATGGAATTTGGAGAACGCCTGGGCCCACCTCACTTGTCGTTGGTTGAGCACTCGTGCCGTTCTCCAATACTCTAAATTCTTGTGGTCCGTGCACACTTGCACCTTATGTTGTGCACCAATTAGTAAGTGTCTCCATCTCCGGAACGCTTCATGAATGGCGAGTAGTTCTCGGTCATATACCGTGTAGTTCCTCTCGGATTTGTTTAGCTTACGCGAGAAGAAGGCACATGGTCTCCACGCCGACTTACTCTTCCCCGGCTGAAGAAGCACCGCCCCCACCGCCCGGTCTGATGCATCAGTTTCCACTCTCATTGGTTTTTGTAAATCCACATGCAGGAGCTGTTCTTCCGAAGCGAATGCCTTTTTCAATTATTCAAATGCTTGCTCCGCCTCCGCCGTCCAAACAAATTTCTTCTTGCTGCTGAGACAGTCCGTAATGGGAGCCGTTAAGTGGGCAAAGTTCTTGATGAACTTACGATAAAAGTTCCCAAACCCTAAGAATCTTTGCACATCTTTTTTCGTTTTCGGTGTCTTCCATTCCAGCACCGCCTGGACCTTGCCTGGATCCATGGCTAATCCCGTGTCTGATAAGCGGTACCCCAGGAATTCCACCTCCTTGGTGTGAAACTGACACTTCTCCACTTTCACCCACAGCTGGTTTGCTTGCAGTTGGCTCAGCACTTCCCTGACATCCTTTACATGCTGCTCCTCATTCTCTGAATATATCAACACGTCATCGAGGAAGGCCACGCAATTCTTGTAGAGCAGAGGTCCCAGGACGTGGTTCATGAACGATTGAAAACATGCTGAGCCTCCTTGTAATCCGAAGGGCATAACGAGATATTCAAAAGCCCCCAAAGGAGTGAACATGGTGGTTTTCCATTCATCCCCCTTCCTTATCCGTATCAGGTTGTATGCCCCCCTCAGGTCCAGTTTAGTAAAAATCTTTCCCTTCCTCACCCTGGTCAAAATGTCATCAATTCTGGGCATGGGGAAAGCCACTGGTTCCGACACTGCATTTAGGGCCCGGTAGTCCACTACAAGTCTCGGTTTATCCGTGTTTTTTTTGTCCACAAAAAACACTGGGCTGCCCCCCACCGCTCTGGACTCTCTGATGAAACCTCGCTTCAGGTTTTTATCAATAAACTCCCTTAACTCCTGCATTTCCCTGTCTGACATGGCGTACAGCTTGCCCACTGGGAGCTGGGCCCCAGGGACTAGATTGATTTGGCAGTCAAAGGCTCTATGCGGTGGTAGTTTGTCTGCTTGCCTTTCGCTGAAGACATTGCTCAGGTCAGCGTATTGTTTGGGCACCTTCCCTTTGTCCGTTACTTCCGTCCCTGCTAGAAAGGCTTTTGCCACTTCCGGAGCCTTCCCCTCTTTGCAGTGTTCCAGGCAATGTGCTGACCCAAAGGAGACCACTCTCTGATGCCAGCCCACTAGCGGATCATGCAACGCTAGCCAGCTCATTCCCAAAATAATGGGAGCCCCTCCCAAGGTGGCCACATTGAACGCTATTCTTTCGGTGTGCCTGGCCACCCTCATTACCATTGGGACGGTCTGTAGGCTAACTTCTCCTCCCAACAGCTCCCTCCCATCGATCGTGGTCACCTGCAGGGGGTTACTTAAAGGGATTGTCTGTATCTGGTGTTCAGCTGCAAACTCCTTACTCATAAAATTACAGGAGCTGCCTGAGTCCAATAGCGCCTTTATCTTTAGTGGGTGTCCGTTTGGCAGCTCTAGCAACACCTCTATCACTAGGGCTGGTCTTGGAGGTTCCGGCGTGGGCACTTTTACTGCTCCTTGGCCTGGCTGCTGTGCCCTGACGGTGTCAGCCAGGTGTTGGCTTTTACTTGCTCCTGGACTTCCTCCTCCTTTCCCCCAACAGCTCCCGCCATCCCTTGCCATTCCTTTCTTTGCGGGCAGACTCTGGCAAAGTGACCTGGCTGCTGGCAGAGATAACATTTCTTGGCGCTCTTCCCCTCCTTCTTCCGCCCTTCACTGGGATTTGAAACTGCGCGCGCGCGCGCTGTTCCAATTTCCATCGGCTCTCCTGGCGGGAAAGTTGGCTCCGGAATCTCTGGAATGCGGAAATCCCTCCAACGCTCCCCTTTCCCTTCCCGCTTCTCCAAGGCTCTCGCCTCCTGGCGCGCTCCAATGGTCAGCGCTGATTTGGTCAGCTGGTCCATAGACTCCGCCCTGGGCGCCCGGGAAAGTTCGTCTTTCACCGCCGAAGAAAGCCCCTCTTCGAATAGCATTTGAATGGGTTCCGCCGATAGATCCCACCCCAATTTATGTATCAACATGGTAAACTCAGTCCAGTACTCACGGACAGATCGGCTCCCCTGTTTACAAGCCATCAACTGTCTGCGCACCACTCACTGCTCAATGTCGCTGGAAAACATCAGGTCCATGGCGCGAAAAAACTTCCTCGTGTCCTTCAGGACGTCATTATTCCCTGCCATCAGGGGTCTAACCCAGTCTCTCGCCCCCCCCCTTCGAGATGGCCAACCACAAACGCCACTCGCGATTCCTCGTCGGGAAAGTCGTCAAACTGCAGATTGAGAGCATACTGCATCTCTGTCCTAAAGGCTTGATAGTTCCTGGGATCCCCCCCAAACTTCTGCACCAATCCTGGCATCTTTCTTGCCAGTGGGGAGCCTTTTGCCTTTTCTGCATCCTGCGCCCTCCTCTCCTCGAGCCTCGCCGTTTGCAGCGCTAGCTGGACCTCCAACACCCGGTACCTTTCTTCCAGGCTTGGACCCGCTCCAGCTCCTCCCGCTTCTCCGGTTCCGGCTGGGTTGCTCATGATGCCTCTCTGCACAAGCTGCTTTCAGGGACTGTCGGATTGCTGTGATGGGATGATGAGCTGCTTGTGCGTGAAATTCCAAGTCCCTCAGAGTTTGGCTAAGTCCACAAACCTCTGTCTGTAACGGAGCTCCTTAAGCATGGCTCCGTCAGTCGCTGGTAGAATCCGACAGTGGGCGTTTACGGAATTTCTTCCAGCATAAAAGCTCCTTAACGGAAACGCGCCTTCTGGACTCTCGGCGCGACAGTTTCCGGCGAGGAGTGGGTGTCCCTATAGGAGGTCCTGAAACCTCCCCACTGTTTTCGCTGGAAGTGTCTCTGAGCCATCCCTCCGACTCACTTTCCCTTGGAGCTCCTTCTCTCCCCCTGCTGGTTCCCTCCTCAGCTGATAAGTCTCTCCCAACCTCTGTGAGCCCTTCCACCTCCTGTTCTTCCGATGGCAGTTCCCTGACAAGAATGTATTTAGAATAAAAGTAAGATCTTTAAAGGCAAAATGAAAAAAAATACCAGGAGATGTGCTGATGATTTTTAACTCCCTAGATATGAGAAATGCAATCCTGAGAATGAGTTACCAAAATAAACTGATAATCAATGGAAAGCCAATTAACATATTTAAAGAAATCCCCACTAGATTTTTACGAAAAAGGGACGGATATAAACAATTGGTGAGCTTGCTGAAGAGAAATGGGATACAACATAGATGGGAACTCCCTGAGGGAATTTCCTTCTTTTACACGGACAAAAGATTCAGACTAACTGATATTCAAGAGGTGAAGAAGTTTTCAAGAAGATATGAGAAGGAGCTAGGAAAGTTGGAGGGAAATCGAGTTGACCACACACCTGTTGGAATGGAACACGATTTAGAAGTAGAGAGAAAGAAGAAGAAAAAGGAAAGAAACAAAGAAGAGGAGGAAGATAAGGATGAAGGGGAAGAGAGGAAATAGAAGACGAGGAAGAAGAAGAAGTAGAAGAAGAGATCTTAGAGGACAAAACCACCTGAATCTAAATAAAAGTTTGAATTTCAGTGTTTTAAAAAAATTATTGTCAGGGGCTCAGGAGCAGAAGCACAGGGGAGAGAGGAAATGGAGAGCGAAGGGGAGGAATCCGAGGGCAGCGTAGGGGAGTATGACAGTGACCCGAGAGATTCCATGAGTTTCTCCAGCGAATCAGAAGATTCCCAGAAGGGGGCGTCGATGGTCAGGGCAAGGGGGGTCCCAGGGGGGACGCACCAGAATCAAGGGGCCAGCGGGGACTCCCAAAGCAGCAGCGGGGGATCGGGACCAGCTTCCCCACCAGAGCGTAGTGGGGGGGAAGAGTCACATGTGTCAGGACCAGCGTCTCCTCCAGCGGGGAGAGAAGATGAGTCAGGGCTGACCACGCCTCCATCGGAAAGTGGGGAAACGGAGGGGAGGTCAGTTCCAGCTAGCCTCCACGAAGGGGGGAGCAGTGACAGCAGCAGTGTAACAGTCAGAAGGAAAGTGGCAGGCTGGGCGCGCGCGCCAAGTTCAAATGTACAGGCGCGCGGGACAGCAGGAAACCCGGATTGGGAACCAGGTCCTAAAGCCCGCCGGAGGGAGGGGGAAGATTCAGGGGACTCAGCGTCAGAAGAGTCTAGGAAGGGCGAGACCCCGACGGACAGGCGGACCCAGAGGAGGAAAGAACAAAGGAAGAGGTGGAGCAAGGCTAGAGTCTTAAACTGGTGTCAGGGGGGAGGAGATTCAGACGGAGCTTCAGCGGTCTAGAGTTTGAGACGTAGGGTTGCACGCTGCGGCTGTGAAAGTGAAACTGAACTTCAATAAAGACTTTTATACTTAACAACGAAGCGGCGTTGGTCCTTTGTGAGCTGGGACCTCGGGCAGCTCTGACAATTATGAATTTGGAACACCCATGTCTTCACATATAAATTGGATGATACTCCTTTGGAGTGAGTTTCCTCCTACAAATTGGGCAAAAGTTAGCATGCCTAAGAAAATTGCTGAGGCACTGACTACAGAAGATGTGGCCACATGTTGTTGACACTATAAGCTGTCCGCTTTGCACAATCTCTGCATAGCTGTCTATGCAAATCCACAACTCAAAGTGCCTGAGGATCTTGCAAATTCCCTCCTTCCCACTTCTCTGGGGAGCTTTCTAGTGGCAAGAGCACCACTCTCTGTGTGTCTGCTATCATCATCACCACCACCACCACTAAATATGAGGCTGTCAGACAACGGTTGATGTCAGAACTCTCTATTGGGCTGCTGCCCACTCTCTCCAACAATCACAACAGAATCATTTTGCGTAAGATCAAAAACTATAGATTCTGAAGTTTCACAAGTGAGGTCAACTACTTCCACATCAATACTTCTATCATTAAGGCTGTGCAGCTATACTTGTGCAGCTGCAGCAGCTATTTTCCTTTGATTAGAGGTTTGCATAGAGCGAGTCTTGCATCCACAATAGTTTCTCTGAATCTCCTGCTGCTCAGTTCCTTTGCTACCACCAAAAGGAGTAGTTTGTTCCATAAAACTCAGCCCTGCACCAGGAGGGGAGCCAGCAAGGGCATCTTGTAATAAAGGTAAGGCCAGGGAGGAAGTAGATGGCAGGGAGGAGGAGGCGGAGGTGGGGATACAGTGTTCAGAAGCAGTTCCCACCATCATCTTGTCCAGAGTATGAGGAGGTCTTGCGGAGGTGTTGCGACGGCCCCTCTTGCTTTTGCTGTGCTTGGTTGCATTACATTCTGTACTTGTTGAACTCATGATGCACAGGGATGGGAGAGGCACAGGCTGCAGAGTACTAGCTTTCCCCCTTATCTCTGCGTGCTGCTCACTGCTTAGTCGCCAAACAATTCTGTAGTGTGATAATGATGATCATGAATGCTCTCTCTAAAGCAACTTGATGCAACTGGT
Organism: Podarcis raffonei; assembly: GCF_027172205.1. NCBI lineage: Eukaryota > Metazoa > Chordata > Lepidosauria > Squamata > Lacertidae > Podarcis > Podarcis raffonei. The sequence goes on along the minus strand of NC_070620.1, from coordinate 13,719,433 downwards.
GACGCTTTGGAGCACTGTGACTTTTTTGGAGTTGTCTCTTTTATACCAGGTACTCCAAAGCTGGGAGCAAGTTCAACATCTTGAGGAGTTAGGGCAGGCTTCCTCAACCTCAGCCCTCCAGATGTTTTTGGCCTACAACTCCCATGATCCCTAGCTAGCAGGACCAGTGGTCAGGGATGACCCAGTAGTGCTGGGAATGAGTTGGCTGGCGAAGCATGACCCGGTGATAGCTTGGGGCCAACGATCACTCACCTTTGCTTCTTCGCACTGTATCCAATATTGTTTGGGAGGCGGGTGGAGCAGGTAAGTGGACGCTAAGAGGGTGGAAGTAGAACGGGAAGGGGGCACAGGGACGGAATTGGGCATCCCCCCCCCCCCAGTACGCAGCCTACAGTGATGTTTTTAGTGAAAAGGAAGCTGACAAATTGCCCCCGACCTTACGATGCAAGATAGATCCAATTGATTTTGAAGTACCATATGCTTTTTCATTGGGACATGGGTGGTGCTGTGGGTTAAACCAGTGAGCCTAGGGCTTGCCGATCGAAAGGTCAGCGGTTCGAATCCCCGCGACGGGGTGAGCTCCTGTTGATCGGTCCCTGCTCCTGCCAACCTAGCAGTTCGAAAGCATGCAGTGCAAGTAGATAAATAGGTACCGTTCCAGCGGGAAGGTAAGCTGCGTTTCCATGCGCTGCTCTGGTTCACCAGAAGCGGCTTACTCATGCTGGCCATAATAATAATAATAATAATAATAACAATAATAATAATAATAATAAATTTTATTTATATCCCGCCCTCCCCAGCCGAAGCTGGGCTCAGGGCGGCTAACAACAATAAAACAATACAAAAGTACAACACAAACAACACTCTAAAATCATTCATTATAAAATTAATTAAATTCAAGCCACTGGCCACTATTGGGCCAGAGCTCCGCGAAGATTGCCGAGGGAGGGAGTCAGGCTGTGCCCTGGCCAAAGGCCTGGCGGAACAGCTCTGTCTTGCAGGCCCTGCGGAAAGATGTCAAGTCCCGCAGGGCCCTAGTCTCTTGTGACAGAGTGTTCCACCAGGTCGGAGCCACAGCCGAAAAAGCCCTGGCTCTAGTTGAGGCCAGCCTAGCTTCTCTGTGGCCTGGGACCTTCAAGATATTTTTATTTGAAGACCGTAAGTTTCTCTGTGGGGCATACCAGGAGAGGCGGTCCCGTAGGTACGAGGGTCCTAGGCCGTATAGGGCTTTAAAGGTTAAAACCAGCACCTTAAACCTGATCCTGTACTCCACCGGGAGCCAGTGCAGTTGATATAGCACCGGATTAATGTGATCTCGCAGCGAAGACCCCATAAGGAGTCTCGCTGCAGCATTCTGCACCCGCTGGAGTTTCTGGGTCAGTCTTAAGGGCAGCCCCACGTAGAGCGAGTTACAATAATCCAGTCTGGAGGTGACCGTCGCGTGGATCACAGTGGCTAGGTCAGGGCGAGAGAGGTAAGGAGCCAACTGCTCAGCTTGGCGGAGATGGAAAAATGCCGCCTTTGTTATAGCTGCAATCTGCGCCTCCATGGAAAGGGAGGTGTCGAAGATTACACCCAAACTCTTAACGGACGGTGCTGGCACTAACTGCGCCCCCGCAAGAGATGGGAGTTGCCCCCCCAATCCCATATCGTCCCGTCCCAGCCACAGGACCTCTGTCTTCGAATGATTTAGCTTCAACCGGCTCCCACGTAACCATCCAGCCACAGCTTCCAGACATCTGGTCAGTGTGTCTGGGGCCGAGTCAGGATGGCCATCCATCAACAGATAGAGTTGGGTGTCATCGGCATACTGATGGCAACCCAGCCCAAAACTCCGGACAAGCTGGGCGAGGGGGCGCATAAAGATGTTGAAAAGCATTGGGGAGAGTATCGCACCCTGAGATACTCCACACACCAAGGAGTGGCGCGATGACAATCCCCCCCCCCAAGCGCCACCCTCTGTCCCCGACCAGAGAGAAACGAGCGCAGCCATTGAAGGACTGTGCCCTGGATCCCCACGTCGGCAAGGCGGTGGTCCAGAAGTTCATGATCGACCATGTCGAAAGCTGCTGACAGATCTAGAAGAATCAGCAGCCCCGACCCGCCTCGATCCAGCTGTCTATGAAGATCATCTGTTAGGGCAACCAGAGCTGTCTCGGTCCCATGACCAGCGCGGAAGCCAGACTGGAATGGATCCAGAGCCGATGTTTCATCCAGAAACCCACCAAGCTGTTCAGCAACCGCTCTCTCAATCACCTTACCCAGGAACGGAAGATTCGAAACCGGGCGGTAATTGGATAGATCTAAAGGATCTAATGATGTTTTCTTTAAGAGCGGGCACACCACTGCCTCCTTCAGTTCCCCTGGGAATGTCCCCGTGCCAAGGGACAAATTGATGATATCCCCCAGGAGGGCCCGCACCTCGTCTGGACACGCTCTAATCAGCCAAGACGGGCACGGGTCAAGAGGACAGGTGGTGGGCTTTCCAGCTCGGAGGAGTCTGTCCACATCGGCTGGGGATATCCGGTCGAAGTGGTCCAATACTGGACCCGAGGACAGTCGAGGGGCCTCCAGTTCCTTTATTGTATCCAAATTGGCAGGGAGGTCATGGCGGAGCAACAAGACCTTCTCCGCAAAAAAGCTCGCAAATGCCTCACAGCCGTGTGTCAAATTGTTATTTAAATTTGGCTGTCCTTCAAGGGACGTTAAAGACCTGATTATACTAAATAATTGCGCCGGGCGAGAGCTAGCGGATGCAATGGAGGCCGAGAAGTAAGACTTCTTAGCAGCCTTCACCGCCATCTCGTAGGTTTTCATAAAAGCCCTATAAGATGTTCTTGAGGCTCCGTCACGGGCACCCCGCCATACTCGCTCTAGCCGTCTGAGGTCCCGCTTCATTTTCCGGAGCTCCTCGGTAAACCAGGGAGCCCGGTTTCTGCGGGGTCGCAGAGGGCGCTTCGGTGCGATCTCATCGATGGCTGCCAGGAGCTGGATATTCCAGCCCTCAACAAGCTCAGTCAATGAGTCGCCAGGGGGAGCAAGGTCCCGCAAGGCTTGGCGGAATCTATCAGGGTCCATCAGCCTCTGCGGGCGAGCCCAAATCGGCTCGGCACCTAAGCAGGGTGGGGGTGGAAAGTCAATCCTGGCTTTCAGAGCGTAGTGATCAGACCATGGCACCTTCATCGAAGGAGACATGATCACATCTATACCTACACCAAAGATCAAATCCAGCGTGTGGCCTGCTTGATGTGTGGGGCCCGAAACAAACTGGGAGAGCCCTAGTGTCGCCATGGAAGACACCAGGTCCAGAGCCTGTGAGGAGGGAGTGGCATCAGCATGGATGTTGAAGTCCCCCAATACCAATAGGTTAGGGAACTCCAAGGCCCAGCCGGCCACCGCCTCCAATAGGCCTGACAGGGTGGCTGCTGGTGCGCTAGGTGGCCGGTACACCAGCCAGACAGCCAAGCTCTCCTCGGAGCCCCACACTAGGCCAACACATTCAATGCCGGGGATCGATGGTGATGGTAGAGCCCTGAAAGAACAATCTTCCCGGATTAATAATGCCAGCCCTCCCCCCCGGCCCACAGTCCGTGACTGGTGGAGGACGGAGAAACCCGGGGGCGCCATCTCTCTTAAGGTAACTGTTTCCCCTTCGCGCACCCAGGTCTCCGTCACACAAGCCAGGTCGACCCCCTGCGAGATAAAGAAATCTCGCAGGGTGGCGGTTTTGTTGCCTATAGACCTGGCATTGCACAGCACCAGTGACGGAGGTGAGTAGTCCTTGCTCGCCCTACCCTCGTCCCTCGGGATGAGGCGCAGATTGGAAGGGGTACGAGCATATCCATATCTCGATCCCCTTCGCCTATAACATCTGCCCCCACCGCCATACCTCCCTCGCCCCTCCAAGACCCAGAAGCTGTACGCCGGCTCCCTCGGCCAGTAAAGCGAGATGAGTGCCGCAACGCCAGAGTCGTCTGTGACTAGACCTAGCTGTCAGGGGTCCCTTTACCTTTATGCTTTTTCATTAACCCCCTCTTTCGTCTGATGCGTTTCTTGTAAAAGTATTATATCTGCTTTATCTTTATTCAGTAATGTTTTTTTTTATAATAATTTTTATTAAATTTTCCATTATACAAATATCACCATATCAAACATTTTCACAAATTTCAACTTTTGGACTTCCGTCAGCTTCTCTGCCAATCATCCATATTTAAATTTTAATTACATATTCCCTAAATTTAATATTGCCTTTTGATATACCCTTCCTGTCTTATTCTCTTTTTTACAATACTCCTCAAACTTTCACAGAGCTTCTTTAAACCCCACTAGCGTTGTTTGTTCATCACATATATTTTTCAGATATTCTGTAAATTTTCCCCAGTCCTCGATGAACTTGTGATCTTGTTGATATCTAATCTTCCCAGTTAGCTTGTCCAATTCTGCATAGTCCATAAGTTTCCTTCTCCATTCTTCAAGGGTCGGTAGTTCCTCCTGTTTCCATTTTTGGGCCATTAATATTCTCGCCGCTGTTACTGCATATTGGAAAAGTTTGCAGTCCCTTCTGTTTATGTCACTTCCTGTTATTCCTAAAAGAAAGGCTTCTGGTTTCTTTACAAATGTATATTTCAACATCTTCTTCAACTCATTATATATCATCTCCCAGAAACCCTTCACTTTCTTACATTCCCACCACATATGGTAAAATGTCTTCTTTTTCTTTACATTTCCAACATTTATTACATGTTTTAAACATTTTCGCTAATTTAACCGGTGTAATATACCATCTATATACCATTTTCATGATATTTACCATTAACGCAGTACATGCTGTAAATTTTATATTTTCTTTCCATACCTTTTCCCAGTCTTCCAATTGTATATTATATCCAAAATCTCTGGCCCAATGTATCATCACCGACTTAACTTCCTCATCGATCGTATGCCATTCCAACAACATTTTGTACATTTTTGACAATATCTTATAATCATTATTTATTATTTCTGTTTGAAATTTCGATTCTTTTTCTACATACCCACTCTCTTTAAAATCCTTTTTTGAACATTTCATTTACTTGAAAACAATGCAACCAATCAAACAAACACATATTCTTTTACTTGTTCATATGGCTTCATTTTCCATTTTCTTCCTCCTTTGATTATCAGTTCTCCATATGTAACCCAACTCCCTCTCATATTGATTTTCTTTACACTCATAACCTCTAATGGAGACAACCAGTGTGGAACTCTTGGTTCTAATAGGTTTTTATACCTATCCCATATTTCTATTAAAGATCTCCGGAAGATATGTGTCAGGGAACTGCCATCTGAGGCGCAGGAGGTGAAAGGGCTCACGGAGGGTGAGAGAGACCATTCAGCTGAGGAGGGAACCAGCAGGGGGAGAAGTGGAGTTCCAAGGGAAAGTGAGTCGGAGGGAGGGCTCAGAGACACTTCCAGCGAGAACAGTGGGGAGGTTTCAGGACCTCCTATAGGGACACCCACTCCTCGCCGGAAACTGTCACGCCGAGAGTCCAGAAGACGCGTTTCCGTTAAGGAGCTTTTATGCTGGAAGAAGTTCCGTAAACGCCCACTGTCCGATTCAACGAGCGATTGATGGAGCCATGCTTAAGGAGCTCCGTCACAGACAGAGGTTTGTGGACTTAGCCAAACTCTGAGGGACTAGGATTTTACGCACAAGCAGCTCACCATCCCATCACAGCAATCGGACAGTCCCTGAAAGCAGCTTGTGCAGAGAGGCATCATGAGCAACCCAGCCGGAGCCGGGGGAGCAGGAGGAGCTGGAGAGGGTCCAAGCCTGGAAGAAAGGTACAGGGTGTTGGAAGTCCAGCTAGCACTGCAAACGGCGAGGCTAGAGGAAAGGAGGGCGCAGGATGCAGAAAAGGCAAAAGGCGCTACACTAGCAAGAAAGATGCCAGGATTGGTGCAGAAGTTTGGGGGGGACCCCAGGAACTACCAAGCCTTTAGGACAGAGATGCAGTATGCTCTCGAGCTGCAGTTTGACGACTTTCCCGACGAGGCATCGCGAGTGGCGTTTGTGATTGGCCATCTCGAAGGGGGGGCGAGAGACTGGGTTAGACCCCTGATGGCAGGGAATAGTGAAATGCTGAAGGACACGAGGAAGTTTTTTCGCGCCATGGATTTGATGTTTTCCAGCGAGATTGAACAGGGACTGGTGCGCAGACAATTGATGGCTTGTAAACAGGGTAGCCGATCGGTTCGTGAGTACTGGACTGAGTTTACAATGTTGATACATAAATTGGGGTGGGACCTATCGGCGGAACCCATTCAAATGCTCTTTGAAGAGGGGCTTTCTTCGGCGGTGAAAGACGAACTTTCCCGGGCGCCCAGGGCGGAGTCTATGGACCAGCTGACCAAATCAGCGCTGACCATTGGAGCGCGCCAGGAGGCAAGAGCCTTGGAGAAGCGGGAGGGGAAAGGAGAGCGTTGGAGGGATTTCCGCATTCCAGAGATTCCGGAGCCAAATTTCCCGCCAGCAGAGCCGATGGAAGTTGGAACAGCGCGCGCGCGCGCAGTTTCAAATCCCAGTGAAGGGAGGAAGAAGGAGGGAAAGAGCGCCAAGAAATGTTATCTCTGCCAGCAGCCAGGTCACTTTGCCAGAGTCTGCCCGCAAAGAAAGGAATGGCAAGGGATGGCGGGAGCTGTTGGGGGGAAGGAGGAGGGAGTCCAGGAGCCAGTAAAAGCCAACGCCTGGCTGCCACCATCAGGGCACTGCAGCCAGGCCAAGGAGCAGTAAAAGTGCCCACTCCGGAACCTCCAAGGCCAGCCCTGGTAATAGAGGTGTTGCTAGAGCTGGCAAACGGATACCCACTAAAGACAAAGGCGCTGTTGGACTCAGGCAGCTCCTGTAATTTTATGAGTAAGGAGTTTGCAGCTGAACACCAGATACAGATACTCCCTTTAAGCAACCCCCTGCAGGTGACCACGATCGATGGGAGGGAGCTGTTGGGAGGAGAAGTTAGCCTACAGACCGTCCCAATGGTTATGAGGGTGGCCAGGCACACCGAAAGGATAGCGTTCAATGTGGCCACCCTGGGAGGGGCTCCCGTCATTTTGGGAATGAGCTGGCTAGCGTTGCATGATCCGCTAGTGGGCTGGCATCAGAGAGTGGTTTCCTTTGGGTCAGCACATTGCCTGGAACACTGCAGAGAGGGAAAGGTGCCAGAAGGGGCAAAAGCCTTTCTAGCAGGGACGGAAGTGGCGGACAAAGGGAAGGTGCCCAAACAATACGCTGACCTGAGCAAGGTCTTCAGCGAAAGGGAAGCAGATAAACTACCACCGCATAGAGCCTTTGACTGCCAAATTAACCTGGTCCCTGGGGCACAGCTCCCCGTGGGCAAGCTGTACGCCATGTCAGACAGGGAAATGCAGGAGTTAAGGGAGTTTATTGATAAAAACCTGAAGAGGGGCTTCATCAGAGAGTCCAGAGCGGTGGGGGGGAGCCCAGTGTTTTTTGTGGACAAAAAAAACACGGATAAACCCAGGCTTGTAGTGGACTACCGGGCCCTAAATGCCGTGTCAGAACCAGTGACTTTCCCCATGCCCAGGATTGATGACATTTTGACCAGGGTGAGGAAGGGAAAGATATTCACGAAACTGGACCTGAGAGGGGCATACAACCTGATACGAATAAGGAAAGGGGATGAATGGAAAACCACCATGTTCACCCCTTTGGGGGCTTTTGAATATTTAGTTATGCCATTCGGATTGCAATCAGGCTCCGCATGTTTTCAATCGCTCATGAACCATGTCCTGGGACCTTTGCTCTACAAGAATTGCGTGGCCTTCCTCGATGACGTGCTGATATATTCAGAGAATGAGGAGCAGCATGTAAAGGATGTCAGGGAAGTGCTGAGCCAACTGCAAGCAAACCAGCTGTGGGTGAAATTGGAGAAGTGTCAGTTTCACACCAAGGAGGTGGAATTCCTGGGGTACCGCTTATCAGACAAGGGATTAGCCATGGATCCAGGCAAGGTCCAGGCGGTGCTGGAATGGAAGACACCGAAAACGAAAAAGGATGTGCAAAGGTTCTTAGGGTTTGGGAACTTTTACCGTAAATTCATCAAGAACTTTGCCCACTTAACGGCTCCCATCACGGACTGTCTAAGCAGCAAGAAGAAATTCGTTTGGACGGCGGAGGCGGAGCAAGCATTTGAGGAATTGAAAAGGGCATTCGCTTCGGAAGAACAGCTCCTGCATGTGGATTTACAAAAACCCATGAGAGTGGAAACTGATGCCTCAGACCGGGCGGTGGGGGCGGTGCTGCTTCAGCCGGGGAGCAATAAGTCGGAATGGAGACCGTGTGCCTTCTTTTCGCGTAAGCTGAACAAATCCGAGAGGAACTACACCGTATATGACCGAGAACTACTCGCCATTCACGAAGCGTTCCGGAGATGGAGACATTTACTAATTGGCGCACAGCATAAGGTGCAAGTGTGTACGGACCACAAGAATTTGGAGTATTGGAGAACGGCACGAGTGCTCAACCAACGACAAGTGAGGTGGGCCCAGGAGTTCTCCAAATTCCATTTTGAAATTTGCTATGTGCCAGGTCCAGAAAACATCAGAGCGGACGCTCTCTCACGCAAACCTGAATATTTGGAGGGGGAGGGAGCGCCTGAAGAGAGACATATTATCCCAGAGGACCACTGGGTGTCTGGGGCGGCCTGGGTGGGGCAAAGGGAACTGGTAGAGGGAACGGTAAATGATGAATACGCCCAGAATAAGCTCAGAGGTTTAAGGAGAGAGGGAGAAGACCCCGGAGGTTTTGAAGAAAGAAACGGGGCATTGTATTACAAAGGGGCACTATATATACCCGAAGGGGAATTGAGGGGGAGAGTACTCAAACAGCTGCACGACAATCCCACAGCGGGGCATTTTGGGCAACACAAGACCATGTGGTTGGTGACCAGGGAGTTTTGGTGGCCCAAGGTGAGGGAGGATGTACGGGAGTATGTGAGAGGGTGTGACCAATGCCAGAGAGCCAAAGGAGAAAGGCGGGCACCAGCGGGGTTATTAGAACCGTTACCCACACCAGAACGACCGTGGGAGGCGGTATCGATAGATTTTATGACGGATCTGCCCAAATCCCAGGGGAAAACCGCCATACTAGTCGTAGTAGACCTGTTAACTAAGATGGGTCACTTTGTAGCTTGCTCACATGCAGTCACGGCGGAAGAGACAGCGAAATTGTTTGTAGAACATATTTTTAGGCTGCATGGCGCCCCCTTGAGGGTGGTCTCCGACAGAGGGAAACAGTTCACGTCCAGATTCTGGAGGAAACTTATGAGCTTGTTGCACGTAGAGGTCAACTTTTCGACTGCCAGGCACCCTGAGACCAATGGGCAGGCGGAGAGAGCAAACGGTATCCTCCAACAATACCTGAGGTGTTATGTCAATGACAGAGAGAACGATTGGGTCGAAAAGTTGGCGCTAGCGGAATTTGCCTACAATAATGCGGAGAATGTGTCCACCGGGATGAGCCCCTTTTTGGCTAATTATGGGTGCCACCCCAGGGCGTTTCCAGGGGGAGGAGGGGAGAGATGGAGTGTCCCGGCCGCTGAACATTTTGTAGAAGAAATGGAAGCGATCCATCGTCAACTCCAACTCAACTTAGAAAGGGCCAAAGAAGAATATAAGAGGCAGGCAGACAAGAGCAGAAGGGAAGGTGAAACCATTAGGGTGGGGAGTCAGGTCTGGCTATCAACCCAAGGGTTGCCGTTCAAGGGGGGTTGCAAGAAATTGAGACCCAAAAGATTGGGACCATTTGAGGTCATCCAACAGGTCAACCCAGTGGCTTTCAGACTCCGGTTACCGAACCACATGAAACTGCACCCAGTATTCCACAGGTCATTACTGTCACCATATAGGGGGGAAGGTGAAGGGGTATCCACACGGGGGGCAGTCTTAGAAGAAAGGGAAAGCAGCAACCATGTGGCGGAAATCATCGACTCCAGGTGGAAGGGTAATCAGGTGGAGTATTTGGTCGCGTGGGAAGGGGAACCGGAGTCGGAAAACACCTGGGTGACGGCAGAGGAGGTCAGTGACGAGATCTTGATCGAAACGTTCCACCAAAGGTTCCCCAGGAAACCTCAGCCAGTAGCGAGGTTCAGGAGGGAGTACTTTGGCACCACCGACGATGAGGAGGAACTGGAAGGATTCAGGGAATCGGAGTTGGAAGAAGGAACAGAGTCCGATGAGGAGGAGTACTTGGAAACCGGAAACAGCAACAGGTGGAGGGAAGTGTTCGAAACTTCGGAAGATGAGGGAGGTTCTTTCAGGGGTTTTGCTCCCTCGCCTCCCGCAAAGGAGGGGAGGGAAGGGGGTGAAGGGGGCCCTGGAGGGGAGGTGGATGTCAGGGAACTGCCATCTGAGGCGCAGGAGGTGAAAGGGCTCACGGAGGGTGAGAGAGACCATTCAGCTGAGGAGGGAACCAGCAGGGGGAGAAGTGGAGTTCCAAGGGAAAGTGAGTCGGAGGGAGGGCTCAGAGACACTTCAAGCGAGAACAGTGGGGAGGTTTCAGGACCTCCTATAGGGACACCCACTCCTCGCCGGAAACTGTCACGCCGAGAGTCCAGAAGACGCGTTTCCGTTAAGGAGCTTTTATGCTGGAAGAAGTTCCGTAAACGCCCACTGTCCGATTCAACGAGCGATTGATGGAGCCATGCTTAAGGAGCTCCGTCACAGACAGAGGTTTGTGGACTTAGCCAAACTCTGAGGGACTAGGATTTTACGCACAAGCAGCTCACCATCCCATCACAATATGGTTCTCAAAACCTTTATGGCTTTTCTTCTTCTCGGACCTTAAATACGCATGCCATCCAAATCTGTTATCAAATCCTTCTAAATCTAACAATTTTGTATTTTTTAAATTTTATCCATTCCTTTAACCAACAGAGACATGACGCTTCGTAATATAATTTCAAGTCTGGCAGGGCAAAGCCTCCTCTTTCCTTTGCATCTGTTAATAACTTAAATTGTATTCTCGGCTTTTGACCCTGCCAAATATATCTTGAAATTACTCTTTGCCACTCTTTAAAAATCATTGTCCCTTTAATTATTGGAATCACTTGAAATAGAAATAACATCTTTGGAAGTACACTCATTTTTATCGTTGAAATTCTACCCCAAAAATAAAGTTTCATCCTTCCCCACACCTCCAGGCCTTTTTTGATTCCATTCCACACCGGTATATAGTTATTTTGAAACAAATCAATATTTTTATGGGTTAACCATATTCCCAAATATTTTACTTTCTTCGCTACTTCAATCCCTGTTTGTTGTTGCATTGTGTCAGGGAACTGCCATCGGAGCCTAGAGTGGAGGTAAGGCTCCCTAACGATGCAGGAGAAGGGACCAGCAGGGAGAGAGAGCAAACTTCCTTTGAGGAAGGAAATAGGAGGGACACCAGGAAGCAAGGGGGGACTGCGGAGAGAAGGCTCCAAGACTCTTCCACAGAGAGCAGCGGGGAGAGCCCAGGACCTCCGTTGGGCACGCCCACTCTGCGCAGGAGACTTCCGCGCAGAGAGGCTAGGAGGAGACTTGGGGTCAAAGAGTTTTTATGTTGGAAGAAGTTCAGAAAACGCCCACTGACGGATTCTGCCAGCGACTGACACAGCCATGGAGAAAGGGCTGTCCAGCCAGGGAAAGGTTTAGCCAGGCAACGTTGCCTAGAGCTGCAGCACCCTTTACGCACAAGCAACCCCCAATTCCCTTTACACATTGTTTCTATCACACTATGATCCATATTATTTGCAATTACTTTGGTTTTTTTCTTGGTTAATATAAACCCTGCCACATTACCAAATTGTTCAATCTCTTCCAACACCTCATTTATACTTTTTAACGGATCTTCAATCGTTATTACCAGATCATCTGCAAAGGCTTTAACTTTATATTTATTCTGACCTACTGTTACCCCTTTTATTAATTCATTTTGTCTAATTGAGCTCAAAAAGACTTCCAGGACCAGTATAAATAACAATGGCGAAAGAGGACATCCCTGTCTTGTACCCTTCAATATTTTCACTTCTTCCGTAATTACGTTGTTCACAATCAGTTTTGCTCTCTGCTCTGTATAAATTGCCCTTATTCCATTATAAAAGTCATTTCCCACCTCCATATACTCTAAATTTTTTAACATAAATTCCCATGATATGTTATCAAAGGCCTTTTCAGCGTCCACAAACATTAAAATAGCTTGTTTCTCGTTCCTAGCAGTAAGGTACTCCAAAATACTGATTATATTTCTAACATTATCTTTCTTATATTTCTAACATTATCCCGGGGCCTTTCCTTTTTTCAATTCTTTTATAACCTCTTTTATTTCCTCATTCTCAATTGGGGCGTTCAGTCTGTCTTTCTTTTCTGTCGGGATCTTTTGCACCTTTTTTTCTTTTAGATATCTTTCTATTTTCCTCATGTTCTTCTTTTCTTTGTTACTATACAAATGTCTATAAAAGTCCAGGAATCCTTTTCTGATGCATTTCGGATTTTCTATCTCTTCTCCATCCACAATAATTTTACTGATTGTATTTTGTTCCTTTCTTTTCTTAATTTGCCACGCAAGCCATTTACCTGACTTGTTAGCAAATTCAAAATTTCTTTGTCTTAGCTTTTTAATATTCCATTCCACCTCTTTGTTTATTATCATTGCAAATTGTGTTTGCAAAACCTTGATATTTTGTTTTATTTTTGAATTGTTTGGTTTTTTAATCAATTTTTGTTCATCTTCCATTATTTGTTTTAAGATTTCTTTCTTTCCTTTCTCTCTATACAGTGGTACCTCGCAAGACGAATGCCTCGCAAGACAAAAAACGCGCTAGACGAAAGGGTTTTTTGTTTTTTGAGCTGCTTCGCAAGACGATTTCCCCTATAATAATAATAATAATAATAATAATAATAATAATAATAATAATTTATTATTTATACCCCGCCCATCTGGCTGGGCCTCCCCAGCCACTCTGGGCGGCTTCCATAAAAACCAAAAATACAGTAAAATATCACACGTTAAAAACTTCCCTGAACAGGGCTGCCTTAAGATGTCTTCTGAATGTCAGGTATTTGTTTATCGCTTTGACATCTGCTGGAAGGGCGTTCCACAGGGCGGGCGCCACTACCGAGAAGGCCCTCTGCCTGGTTCCCTGTAGCTTTGCTTCTCGCAATGAGGGAACCGCCAGAAGGCCCTCAGCGCTGGACCTCAGCGTCCGGGCAGAATGATGAGGGTGGAGACGCTCCTTCAGGTATACTGGACCAAGGCCGTTTAGGGCTTTAAAGGTCATCACCAACACTTTGAATTGTGCTCGGAAACGTACTGGGAGCCAATGTAGGTCTTTCAAGACCGGTGTTATATGGTCTCGGCGGCCGCCCCCAGTCACCAGTCTAGCTGCCGCATTCTGGATTAGTTGTAGTTTCCGAGTCACCTTCAAAGGTAGCCCCACGTAGAGTGCATTGCAGTAGTCCAAGCGGGAGATAACCAGAGCATGCACCACTCTGGCGAGACACTCCGCAGGCAGATAGGGTCTCAGCCTACGTACCAGATGGAGCTGGTAAACATGGGCTTGCTTCGCAAGACGGAAACGTCTTGCAAGTTTGTTTCCTTTTTCTTAACACCGTTAATACAGTTGCGACTTGACTTCGAGGAGCAACTCATAGAACGCGGTGTGGTAGCCTTTTTTGAGGTTTTTAAAGACTTTGGTGATTTTTGAAGCTTTTCCAAAACTTTCCCGACACCGTGCTTCGCAAGACGAAAAAAATCGCAAGACGACAAAACTCGCGGAACGAATTAATTTCGTCTTGCGAGGCACCACTGTGATTGCATTCTGTTGAATGAAGAAACCTCTCATTACCGCCTTACTTGCATCCCAAACTGTGCTCATCTTTGTACCTTTATTGCAATTATCCACAAAATATTCTGTTAGCTTCTTTTGTGCATCTTGTATTATTTTTTGATCATCTAAGAGGTAGTCATTAATTCTCCATCTAAAAGTTCATAACCTTTAATCTCCAATTTTATTGGGCTATGATCTGAGATTACTCTTGGTTGAATTTCAATTTGTAGAATTCTTGGAGTTAGTTCGTTGGAGACCCAAATTTGATCTATTCTTGACATTGACTGATTTGGTTCTGAATAGAATGTAAACTGTTTCTCTAATGGATGTCTAAGTCTCCAAATGTCAATTAAGTTACAATTCTTCGTCATCGTAAAGAAAGTCTTAGGTAATTTGCCTTCTTTGCTGACTTCTTTATCTCTTAATCTGTCCATCTCCGTTGAAACTACCCCGTTCATGTCTCCCATTACTATAATCTTTTGGTCCATATATTCGAACAGTCTTTCTTCTAAGTTTTTATAAAAATCAGTCTTATTTCCATTAGGTGCATAGATCCCGACAATTATTAGTTTTTCGCCTTGCCATTTGATCTGGACAGCAATGATTCTTCCTTCTTCATCCTTAAAAATTTGCTGAGCTTCAATTTTGTTTCTTGCATATAAAACAACCCCTCTTTTCCCCCCTTTCTCTGAAATTTACCTGTTTCCTCTGGGCTGGTAAGTCTGTGCTTCTTACTTTTGTAGAAAAAAGAAATCCCCTCGAGGAATTCCCACTTGAATTCAAACTTATTCTTCTTGAGGATTTGCACCAGTGGTTTATATGGGTCTCTTCGTTTCAATAATCTGATTGGGATGTCTTTAAAGATAATTATATAATTCCCTTCAATATTTAGTCTTTTTTCTCTGTTTTTCTGGAGTATCAAATTTCTCATTTCTCTGTCCTTGAAAGTGATTAAACAATCTCCTGGGACTTTCCTTGATTTAGTTGTTCTTACTCTCATCCTAAATGCATTCTGTACAGTTCTTGCCACCTCATCAGTTTGTAACTCCAACCATTGTGCTATCTCTGATATTAATTTCTCTCTAATATTCTCACCTTGAACCTCAGGCACGGCTCTCAGCCTGAGGTTCACTTCCCTCTGTCTTAATTCATTCATGGCGATTGCATCCCATATCTCCTCCTGTGACTTATTAATTTCCGAAAGCCCCACTTTGATTTTCTCTTCCTCATGCTTCACTTCCTTCATTTCAATTCTTGTCTTTTTCATCCCTTCCTCCAGGGATTGTGTTCTCTTAGATACCTCTTTAATTTGCCCTTTCAATTCACTTACTGTCTCGTCAATTTTTTTGTCCATTTTTCCAATTCTTGCATCCGCTTGTTCTAATTTTGTTTCTAAATTCTTTTCACTTTGCCTAATTTCTGAAAACATTTCTAGTATTTCTCCTTTGAAATCTGATTCTTGTTTCGATCCTCTTCTATCTACTGGTGTTCCCCCCTCCCCTCCTTTATTCAGTTGGTGAGACATTTCCCCAAATATGCTTTGTACACTTAAAAATCTAGATCAAACTTAAAAAACTAAATTCCCACCACCACTTACAAACACCTTCATAAAAACCTAGCCCAAAGCACAAGTATGTTAAGTCTTGTCCCGTTAGATTCAAATTTGGTAATTTATATATTATGTATTATTATATTTATAGTTTAGTCCTTTGTAGATTCCAGTTTCCAATCTCCACTTTTAATGTTCGAATGTCTTCAGCCCAATCGGATCCTTAGATTTAAAAAATAGAGAATAAAAACTTCAGACAAAAGCCCAAATGTGTATATTCTTCTTGCCACCAATTAGGCTAATCCTTCAGGAACCTTTGTAATCCGTTTGTAATCCAATTTTGTTCCAGTTGTACCACCAAAAAATTTATTCCTCTCAATAATACTCCAGTAAGTAAAATCTTCTGCCACCAATTAGGCTAAATTCTTTCCGATCCTTTATAATCAAATTTTAATTCAATTTGTAATCCGATTTAGCTTTTGTAATCCAAGTTGATTTTTGTAAGCCAATTTGATTTTGTAATCCAATTTAATTTTGTAGTCCAATTCAATTTTGATTTTTCTTGAAGTTAGACCTCACTTATATCCATATAAGTACAAAACCTCCAGACAGGAAACAACCAAACAAATACTTCTGAGAAGCCATAAAATTGGGGGGGGGGGACAAAAAAACCCAGCCACGACTGGAGGGACAAAAAAAGAATAAAGACAAGGAGAACTAAAAAAAGCAGGAAAAAAACAGACACACAAAAAAAAGTTGTCATTTCTCTTCTGTCCACTGGCTTCCGGTCAAGATGGCGGCAGGCTAGACAGTCAGCTCCAGAGCTCCACAAATTTTAACTGAGTTTTAATTGATTTTATCTCGTTTTAACTTGCTTTAGACCAAGTATTTTATTTTTCTTAATCACAACTGTTTCTTTTAACTTGGAGCTTGAGAGCAGAAGAATGTTGAGCTGTGAGCAGAGGAAGTGCCGGATGAGTCAGCGCTTTGCAGATAAGGAACAATAGACGACACCATTAATCTTGAAAGCCTGTGACTCCCACGGCAAAGGAGCTCAGCCAATTGGTTTGAATTACTTGCCTAGAGCAGTAGCAGCCTTGACGCTGCCCTGTCCGCCCGTCACTCACTCGCCAGGTCTCTCCACAGTCTCACGACCACCTGAGGCTGAAAGAAAGCGACGAGAGTGGAAAGCTGCGAGGCTGCGAGGCTTCGGGTTGCTGTAATTACACTCCGAGAGGTGAAGAAGAAGTTTTCGGCAGAGAGGGGCGAAGAGAGAGGAGACGGAAGTTTAAATCAATCAAGCAAAAGCCTGGAAGTTCACAAAGCGGTGAGACCTTCTGTTCCAAGTAAAGCCTGCCTGCACTTTTCCCGGAGACTGAATAGGGGAGGGATGGGGGACTGGATAAAGATTCAAATTGAGAGCCCTTCCCTCGAACAATTGATCGTGAAGAGGGCTGAGCTGAGATGATCTACTTGAGCCCTCAACAGGGGTAAATCTTTATCGTAATTTGACTCCTATTATAGCTCTTCAACGAACTGCGGAGAAATCCCTGGAGTTAAATACTCAGCTGTATAGCTAAATCATTGACTGTGGTAGGAAGTCCCCTTCTTCTCTCCTGTATTATTTACATTATTCAGCTTATATCTACTGTAGCTATGGGCAAGAGGAAACGCCTCAGAGAAGCAGAGGAATTACTGCTTCTCCCTAGCCCTAAGCTACAAGCGAAAGAAAGAACAGACCAGTCAAATTTTCAAGCAGCAGTTACTACATACAATAGATTTCTTCCACTAAGTGACTTGGATGTAGCTAATAACATTCCCAAGTCCCAAAATACCACCTTACACACTTGTAATCTAATGAGCACTCCCATCAAGGGCGGGCCCGATGTGGATGGGGAAAAGATCCGGGATAAAGAAAACCAGCTGGGAAATGAGTCCTCCCATTTACAACTAGTCATTAGGACACTGGACTGTATATTTAAAAAGATAGACTTTCTGACGTGCTCAATCTCCAAGCTAACGGAAAAAGTGATGGATATGGATGCCAAAATTGCCCTCAAAAATAACTACCAGAGGGGACCTCCAGTGATAGCCCCACCAAACTCTGGGGCAAAGGGGATGGGAAAATACAAACTAAACGATCTCATGTGTAAGCAAAATCTAACATTGCAACCTAAGAAGATATGCCTAACGATAAGGTCTGAGATATGGGACTGGTCAAGCTTGGAAGGAGCTAAAATTGCCCTAAGTAAAATCCTGAGAATAAGCATAGTTCATATTGATCTTCATGCTTTACTTCCGCTAACTCAATCAAATGGCTCTTACAAAGTTATTTTAGCCTTCCGTTCGCTGAGACTACCCTTATTAATAATAAGACAAAAATGGAAATTTATAAAAATAAAAATCATACCCACAAGGGTTTTTGCGGACAGCATAGTAAAACCACTACTTGTGGAAAAAGAGAAAGAGATACTAGATTCAGAAACAAGCTCTACAAAATCGTCAGACAAAGAGATGTTGCTTTCCCCACAGAGAACAGAGGAGATTGCCTGCAGTCCACAACCAGGAACGAACTTGGGTGGTTCCAGAATATCCATTGATGAAAGCGCCCTTATGAATTCATTTGACGAATTACAGTCACAAGAAAAAGAAAAAATAATAAATAAATTAGACAAATTAAGGGAGAAGATGTCTCAGGCCAAAAGCAAAATAGGAAACAAAGAAATTCAAACCAACAGGGCCATTGGAGGCTCAGTGGACCTTCTCAAATTTAGCCCACAGCCTCAAAATAGGTCCATAAAATCCAAGGCAACGATACAGACAATCGTCTCGCCACCCCTATTAGTTAATCTGGAACCAGCTCTTCCTGCACCTGCTGGAATGGTTATACCTGCTAAAGAACAGCAAAATGTAAACAAAATTTCGACACATTCCTCAATGCCTGACCTGGAGTCATCATTATCGGACGGAGAATCTCTAGCTGATGATTTAGAAGTTCAATCCGCTACCGATATGGACTGGACAGAAGACCCCTTGGGCCATATAAATAAGATGATATACCCACGGAAGGAAAATCCAATAATAGTTAAAACTTGTACTGACTTAATCTCTGCTCCCCTAGGTGATAAGCTCTCTGATAAAATAAGGGATTTCAGAGAGGAGACTAGACCAAACCAGGACACTACCCCTATAGGATCGGGCGAGCAGAGCATAATTACAAATAGCTCAAGAAGCACACCTGTGCCAAAAGGAGAGAAGTCATCTACTATTAGGCAAAGGAAAATTACTGACTTCTTTAAATTTGACAACCCACCAAGATCAGCGTTCCCCCCTTCTCCATTGTGACTACCCAAACCTCAGTCAAATCCTCTCCCGTTCTCCCTTTTAAGCTGGAACATAGCAGGCTGGAAGGGGAAAAAATCTGACCCGGACCTTGTAAAACTAATAAACTCACACCAAGTAATTCTCTTGCAGGAAACATGGGAAGAGGGGAGAGTAGATATTAATGGTTTTGATGTTACATCATTACCGGCATGCCCGTCTACTAAAGGAGGCCGGCCTAGTGGAGGACTAGTTATAGCAATTTCCTTGAAAATACAGGCAAAACTCACGCTTGTAAATGCTTCCACCTTTGCAATTACAGCCCTGATTACGGGGAAAAACTTTGAACTTGTTATAACAAATGTTTATCTTCCTCCTGGAGGCAACATTGCAGACTTACACAATAAATGGGGAATCTTGGAGGAACATCTTACTCTTTGTCACTCCAAATACCCCAATATACCCAATGTTATAGCAGGGGACTTCAATGCTCGCATTGCAACAAACTGGGAGTCCTTAATCAAAGCCAAATGGTGGATAACCCCAGAATTCATTAATGACCTCTCCCTCCATAATCAAAGACTTTCCAAAGACAAAAGGGTAAATGAAGCAGGAACCCTTCTTTACCAATTGGTACTACGTCTAAACTTAGTGATTCTAAACGGGAACTGCCCGGCTGACGTACCGGGTGAGTTTACACACATAAGCTCCTCTGCAAACAGTGTCCTGGATTATATGTTAGTATCTCATGACATATTCCCCAAATTTTCCCACTTTAAAGTTGAAAATATTCAACTGAGCGACCACCTACCATTGGTCGCCACAATGACTATAGACTGGACCCCAGATGGAGATAGACACCCAACACATTTGATTACGAACTCAGCATTGCAAATCAAAAGTATAAAATGGTCCGAACTACAGGCCCAAAAATACTCAGCATATTTCCAACAACGACTAAAACAAGCATACTCAGGCTTAATCGAGGATTATTATGATTATGACCAAACTCTAAGACTATTCTCGAACCTGTCGGAAGATCTAACGTCTTTTTTCTCTGTCCCGACGCATAAAATAAATCGAACACAAAGGAAGATAGGTGCACTGTGGTTCAATAGTGCTTGTAAACAAGCTAGACAACTTCTTGGTAACATATACAAAGAGTATAAAGCCTCCGGGGCAACGGTCCTGCCAAAATAATATTTCCAAGCAAAATCGGCCTACAAGCAAATTCAAAAGGGAGCCAGACAGGAATGGCAAGTGAATCAATGGCGGGCAATCATAGAAGCCTCATCATCACGGAACTCCAGACAATTTTGGCTCCTGGTAAATAAAAGAACTAAAAGATACCCTTTAACTATTATTCCTGCCCCGGTTTGGGAATCTTACTTAAAAAACTACTTTGCCACAACTGACTGTATTGTTAACACAAGAGATGAATCTCAAGATCAGCTTCCCCTCTGGCCCCCCACCGATCCGGAAGACATCCATGACTTGATCGTTAAACTTAAAACAGGGAAAGCGCCTGGACCAGACCTGATCCCGGCTGAAGCTATAAAATACCACGCGGACTGGTGGGCCAAAGCCCTGGCAACCATCTTCGATGCCGTTAACAACTCTGGAATGATCCCGGAAGTATGGAAGGACGCTGTTATCGTTCCAGTCCACAAAAAGGGCTCACCAGATGACCCGGGGAATTACAGAAATATCAGTCTGCTCTCAATAGTGGGGAAACTGTATGCCCGCTTCCTGTTGAACAGACTTATTCAATGGGCCGAAGAGAAAAAATTAATTGGGCCCGAACAAGCTGGATTCCGCCCAAAACAGTCAACAATAAATCATATTCTAATTTCACAGCATCTTGCCTGGAAATATTCCACCCCAAAGGGTGGCCAACTCTGTGTGGCATTCATTGACCTAAAGGCAGCATTCGATAGTATCTCCAGGAGCATCCTCTGGGAAAAACTCACCCGCTGGGGCATCGACAGAAGTCTTCTCTGGCTAATAATCAAACTCCATGAGAACTCAGCAGCTAGAGTGAGACTCACCCCGGAGGGCGATCTCACCAATTCAATTCCCATTAACAGAGGTGTCCGACAGGGTTGTATATTGGCTCCATTCCTGTTTAATTTGTTCATAAGCGACATGAGGACTCCCCTAATAGAGGCTCAAGAAAGGATTCATGCACCCCGCCTAGCACTTTATCGCTGCCCTTTGTTACTATATGCGGATGACGCAGTCATCCTTTCTTTTTCTAGAGTAGGTCTTATGAGGGCCTTAAAATTTTTTGGATCATATTGTAACGCAAATTCCCTTACAATTAATTATGAGAAATCTAAAATTCTAATTTTCTCAAAGAGCCGGAAACTCCATAATTGGAGAATTGATGGGAGAGTCATCGAACAAGTCTATAGATTCCAATACTTGGGAGTTTGGTTACAACATAACCTTAGATGGAAGGCCCATGTAGCCTATGTTACAAACAGAGCCAAAGCTATCTCCTTGGCGATCTTGCGATTTTTCTTCACCGATGGGGCCCTTCATATCCCATCGGCGTTGAAAGTCTTCAAGGCCAAGGTGATCCCGACAATTGCTTATGCCATCTCAATTTGGGGGACTTTTGTCAACTTATCCCACCTAGAGGTTATTCAAAATCAGTTTTTAAGAGGGATATTAAAACTGCCCAACTGTGTAAGTAATACAGCGCTACGCATGGAACTTAATATTGTATCCCTGGAAAACGCTCTGTGGAAGCACATACTTTGTCACTGGTTATCTCTATGGCACAATCTCCCAAACTTGTACTTGATACAATGCATGTGGAGAGATGATTTCCAGAGCCCATGGGTTAAAAATTTACAACTGAAAATTACGGCAATGGGAATCTCCCCACCCAAATTACTAGAGCAGGATATAGTTCCAGCTAAAAGAACAGTAACCTGTAAACTAGAGGAGATGGACTTGCAGCAGAAAATGGTCTTGGGCAATGGTACCTGCTCACCTCTAAACCTTGGTTTATTACCCCTCTTAAGGCTCCCAAACTATTTGAATTCCTTAACTTCTTCGGCTCATAGATATGCCTTTGTAAAGGCAAGATTCAACACCTTCCCATCAAACATGCTGAGGAATAGATTCTCCAATGGACAGATATCGCTCTTATGTGATTGTAATTGTGGGGCACCGGAATCGTTGCATCACATAATTTTTGATTGTGCATTTCACTCATCGGCCAGGAGCAAGTTTCTTGCTCAATATCTAAAGGGAATTGCCGATGATACGAATGAAGCCAAACTGAGATATCTATTAAATGATGATGACCCCCTAAGATCACTCATGGTTGCCAGATTCTTGATCAGCGTTCTATCCCTAAAGAAGAGAAACGGACTCCTGTGCGGCTCGGATAATCCCTCTAAACTATGATCTATGTTTTAGGATGTAATTAGGTGATATCACCATTGATGTCTTCTACTAATTTATGAGTAGAGGGCGATGTTTATGTTACAAATTTATTGTAATGTATGATGTTGGTCTTTTGCTTTTGATTTGCTTTGGTTCTTGTCTGTTTTTTGTAAGTTTTGGCGGTTTTAAATTTGGAGGTTTAAGTACATTATGTTGGTATGGGAAACTGTCGTGTGATGGGCCAATGGCCGTAATAAAGTAAATACAAAAAATCTTCTGTCCACTGGAGGCACAAGCTCCCAAAAAGTTCAGAATAAAGTCTCAAAGTTACTTTGTTTAGAAGTTTTAATCTTTTCTAAAAATCCTGTATGGTAATAATGGCCAATAAAAAGTAAGTCCACCTAATATCCCCCTCAGAAAGTAAGCAAAAATGTCCAAAAAAGAAAGTATACCTTCTTTTCCACAATTGCCTCCGTCTGTAAAAACGAACAATGGAGTCGGAAGCTCCTCTTCCGTTACGCAGTTGTTTTTTTAAGTGAAACTGGAAACGTTTTCCCTTTCTCCTTTCTCTCACAGTTACAAAGAGGACCTTCAGATTCCAATATTTATCCCTCTGTCCCCCCCTTTTAACTTTGTTGCTCCTTACGTTACTCTGTATCCTTTTAAAGATTTATTTTTTGCAAGTTAGAAGGGGAAAAAAAACAATAGCCGCTAGCGGGAACTCACTTTCCTTTCTCCAGCTTTGCTTGAGTTGATGCGTCTAAGCTGATCGCAGATGACGGCTGACCTCCGTATTTATCCCTTTCGTATCCGAAACCTTCCTGATTTTAAAGTCAGTCTTTTTGAATCAAATTAAATCAATTTTGGGTCCGAATTTCTTACAATTGAGAATTAAGCGCTCACTCTGCAAGCTCGGGGCTTCGTTTTCTGGAGGTAGCTATGGCTTCCCTTCATCCCGCTTCTCCCCCCCCCCCCCCGCACTCTTCGCTCCCGCCGGGAGTTACCTGGCGGCCAGGTGGTCTGCGTTTTGGCTTCTGCGGGAACCGGAGTATCTGGACACCCTCCAGGTAGTACTTTGGGGGCCACTGCGCCCTGTGGCACCCCAATTTTCCTCCGAAAAACCCGGGATTCTCCGCTAGGCAAAATCCCCGCTTGCGATGAGATTGCGCTCAACCGGAAGTTCCTTATTCAGTAATGTTTCTATCCCCGTCCTTTTCATAATCGACCCCAGCCCTTTAACATTTAAGGTTGATATCTTTATTTTATTATGAATGAGTTAAATGTAGTTCTTAATTTCTGGTCTCGTGTCTTATGATACTTATCTAACCCATTACCCATATCATTCAATCCCCTCCCCACCCTTCCCATACCCATACATTCCATTTTTTCTCTCCCCCCCCCTATTTTTTCCTGAAGTATTTCACCTCTCCCATTGTCCCAATTGTCCTTTCAAGAGTGGGGGGGAGAGAGGCTCCTCTGATCATGAAGCCACAGCAGTACTTCTTCCGTTATATTTGTTATGTCTTCACGCTGATATGTGTTCTGCTACACAACGGCAATCAGTCTGCCTCTATACACAATGGCAACCAGTCTGCCTCTATACCCCTGGCTCACTCGACTACACTGAAGGAGAACTATGAAGCGGTAAAGTATGTGCTGGAGAAAATTGGTTATGAACAGCATAAGTGGTTTATTTGTGTTGACGTGAAGACGGTAAACTTTTTGTTGGGACAACAGCCTGGCTTCACCAAGTACCCATGTTTTCTGTGCATGTGGGATAGTAGGGACCGTGCTCAGCATTACTGTGCGGGAGGAATTGGTGCCTTGCAGAAAAAGGAACGTCATCAACGACCCTCTGGTGGACAGAGACAGAATACTCTTCCCACCGCTGCACATCATGCTTGGCTTAATCAAGCAGTTCACCAAGGCTCTGGACAAGGATGGTGACTGCTTCACTTACTTGTGCCAGGCTTTTTCCAGGATTGACCATGGAGAAGTTGAAAGCTGGCATCTTTGACGGTCCTCAGATCCGTCAGCTCATCAGAGATCCAGAGTTCGGAAACTCAATGAACGAAGCGGAACTGGAAGCGTGGAAGGCATTTGTTCTGGTAGTGAAGAACTTTCTGGGCAACAATAAGGCCAGAAACTACGCAGAACTTGTCAACAACATGCTGACTGCTTTCAGAAACCTGGGCTGCAACATGAGCGTCAAGATGCACTACCTATTTTCACATATGGACCGGTTTCCTGAGAACCTGGGTTCAATGAGTGACGAGCAGGGGGAGAGATTCCATCAGGACATGAAAGCGATGGAGACCAGGTATCAGGGTCGCTGGGACGCAGTCATGATGGCTGACTACTGTTGGACTCTGAAGAGAGACCTCCCTGCCGCTGAGCATTCCAGGAGTTCCAAGAAACGGAAGTTCAAGTCCTGAAGTTTGAAAAATGGTGAAGCAACATGCAATTTACATGTACTTACCTTTATCAATGCCCACCATTCAGTTTACAGTAATCGATGTTTCTATCAGGTAATCAATATATATATTGTTGGGGGGGGGAAATTCTCTTAAAAACATATTTAGGATGATATGTGTTGACAAAAAACAGCTGATAATGCCACAAAAATGTAATCAATTTTGTCACAAGATCTGATTTTTTTCAAATCAACATAACACAAAAACCTGACCTGGTGGAGAGAAACGGATGCCATTTCCTGATTCAGCAGTGCAAAAATACCCTAAATCAGTTGTAGAAATCTAGACAACATTCAAAAAGTAAAAAATTGTTGCCCAGTGTAATTTTTTGTTAGAGTGGCATACAAAGGATGAACAAGTTAAATCTGTGATGATAGACTGGGCAAGAGATGTAGGACACAACATAATGTTTGAAGACTGGGAAAGGTTGTGGAGGAAAGGGGTCATGTTCATGTCATGTACGGTGTTAAAGGAAAATGTTATGAAAATGATGTATAGATGGTATTTGACCCCTGTAAAATTAGCAAAGATTTATCACAACAGTGATAATTTATGTTGGAAATGTAAAGAAAAAGAAGGTACTTTTTATCACATGTGGTGGACCTGCCCCAAAGTGAAAGACTTCTGGGAAAAGATTTATAATGAATTGGAAAAAATGTTGAAATATACATTTATTAAGAAACCAGAAGCCTTTCTACTTGGAATAATAGGTTTGGAATTGCCCAAGAAAGATGTCGAATTGTTTTTGTATGCCACAACTGCAGCTAGAATTTTGTTGGCCAAAAATTGGAAACTACAAGAAGTACCAACAGTGGAGGAATGGCAGATGAAGATGATGGATTTTGGGGAGCTAGCCGACCTGACCGGAAGAGTCCGTGACCAGAGGGAGGAGGAGCACCAAGAGGAATGGAAGAAATTCAAAGACTATTTAGCTAAATATGTTAAGATAATATAAATAGAATCACTTGTGAGTACCAGATAGGTCTAGGATTTAAATTTGTGGTGTTGTAAAATACTATGTTAATGTTAAAATGAAAAGAAAGAAAGATGTAAATTGACTAATTTTATGTGAAAATAGTTTTGGAAAATTGCTACAATGGAGTATATGGAAACTCAGCTAGGGGGAATCGAGGAAGTCATTCAACAATGTTAACTAAAGTGGAATCATTATAGCAAGGATAAATGTTTGTTTGTTTTTGATGTTTTTTGTTTGTTATAAATTGGAAAACCAATAAAAAAAATTGGGGGGGGGGAAACGAAAATTCAGAGTTACTGGGTAGCCCCAGTTATAAGCAATTCTGGCATTTTTCAATATTGCAGTGCAGGGTTTCACGCTCCTTCTCCACCTTATAGTTTCTGGGCATAAGTCATTGAACACTTGAATTGGTACTGATTTGTACATCAGCTAGTAAGAGATCTCATAAAAAATTCTTTCTTATAACAACTTGCATATCTCATGACTGTATCTCTAGGTGTCAGGCCCCTTCTCCTGTAAGTGACTCTGTGAATCCACTCTATGTCCACTTCTTCCCATTGAGCTTCAGGAACTATCTCTTTCAGCCACCTCATAATATTCTCAGCTAGTTCACCATACAGGAACGCTGTGTTTACATCGTGATGAGAAACATTCATTTTCTCTTCAGTAGCAATTTTAAGCATTAACCTTATGCTTTCAAACTTCACAGTTGGTGAATAGATCTTGTGGTAATCTTGATCTAGGATCTGTGAAAATCCACAAATGACTAGTTTCGCCTTGTGTTGAATTACCTTTCCATGTTGGTCAGTTTGGGCCTTAAAAACCCAATGACTATCAATTAACTTCATGGAAGGTTGCATTGGAACCAATTCTCAGGTATTGTTCTTACTTAAGGAATCAAGTTCAGTCTTCATGGCATTAAGCCAAGGCTCAACATCCTCTGAGGACAAACCTTGAACCTCTTGGAAATTTGCAGGTTGAAAAGCCTGTTTTGAGTTACTAGCAACAGCCATGTTAGCATAGTCATCAGCATACCTTTTAGGAGGTTTCCCTTTAGTGGCTCTCTGAGTCCTGCACATAATACGCAAATCCTCAGGATCAGGTCTTTCATTCTTTGAAGAGGACTGCCCCGTAGTGAAGAGGGGTACCTCTAATTCAGTATCAGACTCATCAGATGGTTTGAGAGATGTTTTGGTGCTTTTGTAATCGGCTGCATCTGTATTACTATCAGAACCTGCAGCAGCACCAGCATCACTATTAGAATCTGAACCTTCATCATCCACATCAGACTCATCACTTGTATCATCAGAAGCGGGGTGACACTGAAAAATTCCCACTTTGTCCCATTTTGCATTGCATTGAACACTCCTAGTCAACCTTATTCCGTTGATACCAGACATTAACACACGATAAGCACCTTTCTCAGAACCAAGAATTTTACCATGCAAATCTCTTTTGCTCAATTTGTTGTCTTGAGGTGTATGAACCCAGACATCTGAACCAAAAATCCTCAGGTGCTTGATGAAAGACTTTTTCTGGAACAGCTTTTCATAAGGGGTGTAGCCTACGGCTGATGAGAACCTGCAAAAACCCCAAAAAGGGTCTGGCAAGTTGGCCTCATGAAGCAGTCTTCATTCCTTGTTGGAGTGTTTGATTTACTCTTTCACAGAGACCATTTTGCCATGGGGATCTGGGACAATCAACTTGATGCTCAATGCCAAGTTCAGCCAGATACAGTGGTACCTCAGGTTACAAACACCTCGGGTTACAGATTCCGCTAACCCGGAAGCAGTACCTCGGGTTAAGAAATTTACCTCAGGATGAGAACAGAAATCGCGTGGTGGCGGCACAGTGACAGCAAGAGGCCCCATTAGCTAAAGTTGTACTTCAGGTTAAGAACGGACCTCCGGAACAAATTAAGTTCATAACCAGAGGTACCACTGTATTGCTCAAATTCAGCTGAACAAAACTCACCACCTTTATCTGTGAACAAATATTTCACTTGGGTATCATGAACATTCTTCAACCATGCACAGACATTTTTAAACCTAGAAAATGTATCACTTTTATGTTCCAGCATGTAAACATGAACATATAGGGGAAATTGGTCAATTAAGACCAAAAATATCAATAATAATAATAATAATAATAATAATAATAATAATAATAATAATATATTATTATTTGTACCCCGCCCATCTGGCTGTGTTTCCCCAGCCACTCTGGGCGGCTTCCAACAAAGATGAAAGATACACTAAAATGTCACATATTAAAAACTTCCCTGAACAGGGCTGCCTTCAGATGTCTTCTGAATGTCAGGTAGATGTTTATCGCTTTGACATCTGATGGGAGGGCGTTCCACAGGGCGGGCGCCACTACCGAGAAGGCCCTCTGCCTTGTTCCCTGTAACTTGGCCTCTCGCAGTGAGGGAACCGCCAGAAGGCCCTCGGAGCTGGACCTCAGTGTCCGGGCAGAACGATGGGGGAGGAGACGCTCCTTCAGATATACTGGACCGAGGCCGTTTAGGGCTTTAAAGGTCAGCACCAACACTTTGAATTGTATAATAATAATAATAATAATAATAATAATAATAATAATAATAATTTATTATTTATACCCCGCCCATCTGGCTGAGTTTCCCCAGCCACTCTGGGCGGCTCCCAATCAGTGTTAAAAACAGTACAGCGTTACATATTAAAAACTTCCCTGAACAGGGCTGCCTTAAGATGTCTTCTGAATGTCTGAATTCTGAATTGTGCTCGGAATTACCTCTGGAGGGAGCTAGAGGTCCCACAAGGTCAGCATGTAAGAACTGATAAGGCTTTGAGGCCTGCCTCCCTGACATTTTTCCCTTGGGAGCCATTTTGACCTTGTTTACAGTACAAGAAATGCACTTCTGTCAGTAATTTCATTCTCCACTGCTGGATCATATGATCATATGATCCTGTGTTTACTTTTCTGTACTGCTGTTGTATGGGAACGGAAGTAAGTCTATGAGAACTTCTGCTGTTTGTTCTCTCACTCTTCTGAGAGACTGTGTGAGAAGACACATTTTATAACTTGTCATGATGCTTTTGTTTATTTTGCTGTAAATAAAGACTCTGACGCTACATTTCTGACACAACCACATGTTTCGCTGAACTCTGCTAAGCATGCTGTCATCTACGGATGTGGGTCGCTGTGTTTCACAGGACTACGGCTGAAGAATGTCCTGTGATTGCTTATGGAGCCCAGAATGTGCTCTTATCGGTCCTGGGCCCAGATTGTTGTGCTATCGGCTTATGAGCACCAGGATTGCTGTGCTTTCGGTTCCGGTGATTGATGGCTACATGTCGGAATGTGGCTCGAGTCCAGCTACTTCAGAGGCAAGTCTGTTTGTTTTATTGCCAAGCTTCACTAATTAGGCTGCTCCGGAGGAGTTTGCAGACCGTAAATCTGCTGCACTGGAAGTCCGTTTGCTGGATGAAGTGAAAAGCTGGAAATGGAAGGTGCGCAAACACAAACCGGCATTTTTGCATTTCTTCTCCTTGATGCTACTAATTACGCAGCATGAAGCATAGGGATGGGAGCCTTATTACAGAAGGAAAGGCTTTGGCATGTAATATCTGATGCTGCGCCACAACAGCTGACGGAGGCCTGGACTGCAGCTGATCAAAGGGCTAGAGGCATGATCACTTTGTGAGTCTCTGATGCCCAATTAATCAACCTTCAAGGTAAGCAGTCTACGAGGGACATATTCATCTCTGTACTGTTGCCGACTCTTCATTAATCTTCTTCAAGAAGTTATGCCAGATGCAGTTAAAGCCCGGTGGAGACGTGCAGGCCCATTTGACGCTGCTAAAATTCCTAGGGAAGGAGCTTAGAAAATGGGGAGTGGATCTCTCTGAAGCCATTTTCTGTTTTCTGGTGATCAATAGCTTAGGTGAATGAAGTGAAGGCCCAAGACAGGTGTTGATCATCATTTGAGCTGTGCACAGGTGGTCTGAAGCGAGCTACCACCATTCCTGTGGAGCCTCCTTTTATTGAGACAAATATGCAAGCCAGGCAAATACATTTTTGGGCTGTGACCTTTACACATCTTCCGTCCCGATATTGTGGGGTGGTACAAAGCTATTTTGGCACCTGTTCCACAGCGTCATTTCCCCCTTGCACAGTGTATGACGTAGGAGACAAAAGGTCTCAGGGAAAAACTTACAGACAGGACACTGCTGACTTCTGAGACCGCAAAAGGTCAGACATAGGTGGAACGATGTACCAGACAGCTGTGGCTTGTCTGGGGGGGGGGTTCCCTGCACCCCAAGGTCACGCGTGCAGGCAGACTGTGGCTGCCTGCTGGCGGGGAAGTGTGCTCCCTCCGGACCCTACTCCCCACTCCGCGATATCCCTACATCTCCCCTTTTCTGTCTATCAAAGAGCAGATCCCGAGTCCACCAGTGCCCTGTGTGTAAAGCCGGGCATACTCCAAATTGGAGGAATTTATAATGCTGGGAGTAAGGTGTTAAGCCGAATTTTGATGAGAAGCAGAGAGGGCCATGACGCCGGGACCAGAGCAAACTTGGTGAACTTTGCAGAGCTGTAAAATAGTGGGAATGCATTGCATACATCAATAGTAGCAAATAAGGCAGGCTGGAAACATTACAGCATAGGTGAAGATGTGTTTGAGTCATAGAAGATCAGGAGGTCAGCTAGTGAGCTAGTTCCACAGATTGTCAAAGCCTTCATTGGCAAAGGTAGGCATGGCATGAAAAGAAACAGCATGGAGTCGTTAGCAAGTTGGGCAAATATATGGCAGCAGTCAGTGAAGAAATGTCTCTGGTTGTTCAGGCTCAAGAGAGCTGATATTGTCCAGCAGGAACAAAGGCTGGATGACTGAAGCGACTCCTTCCCGGTCTGCAGTTGGTGGTACCATGTCTCACTCGGGTGGCGCTTACTGGCATCTCCCATAGGAAGCTGGAAGCTTGGAGTTGGACTGGAGCCGGACTGGTCAGGCCATGATGCCAGACTATGCTGGAGAGCGAATCGCACACACCAAACTGGAACTCACACGAGACCTGTAGGGGTAGAAAATAAAGCATAGCCCCACCCCCAGGTGGTCAGGGGCCACAAGGCCATGCCACTTCAGGTCCGCTGCAGATCCGGAAGCTGTTGATATAAAAGGTTGTTAGCTCAAGGTCCTTGGACTTGTGGAGATGTCTGTCTGCTGGTGCAAACCTGTCTGAATCAAAAGCAAGATGGTTAAATGAAAACCGCAAAGTGCTTAATTTATGCTGGATGTTGCCTAGGGCCTACACTTCTCCCCCTTTCCTAATGTTTTCCAAAAGCATCTTTGGGGAGTAAATGGCCCATTCCACACTTGTTTAACCTGTGGGATTACAGGGAATACTGTGGGTAAGAGAAATACTCACTGGGTTGCAGGATTGCTGGAAAAGATGTGAGCAATAAACAGAAAAACAAGAGCAGGAGTGGTTAAGTGTTTGGGCTTGGCCCATTAACAGCAATACAAGAAATCATGCTGAATAACTTTTTGAGTTGTTATGAACCCTGAAAGGGTTTCAAGTGCGGACTGTGGAATATGGCTTAAAAATGCACAGTCCCTTGGCCATAACTGCAGTGCTTCTGTGTCGCTAGGAGTCACAGCATGTTGGAATGCTTGAGATTATGAAACAATGTTGACTATGAGGGCCACTCAATTTCTTTTACAGGTTTCTTGCCCACAGTAGTAGATATGATAGTCATCCGAACTGAATTCGCCCATTCCCGTCCATTTTAGTTCACTGATGCCCAGGATGTCAATATTTATTCTTGCCATCTCATTTTTGACCACATCCAACTTACCCAGGTTCATGGTTCTTACATTCCAGGTTCCTATGCAATATTTTTCTTTACAGCATTGGACTTTCCTTTCGCTTCCATGCATATCCGCAACTGAGCGTCCTTTCAGCTTTGGCCCAGCCGCTTCATCAGCTCTGGATGTACTTGTACTTGTCTTCCGCTCTTCCCCAGTAGCATGTTGGACACCTTCCGACCTGAGGGGCTCATCTTCCAGCGTCATAACTTTTATATGCCTGTTGTCTTTGTCCATGGAGTTTTCTTGGCAGGGATACTGGAGTGGCTTGCCGGTTCCTCCTCCAGGTGGATCACGTTTGGTCAAAACTCTCCACTATGACCTGTTCATCTTGGGTGCCCTGCTCGGCATAGTTCATAGCTTCTCTGAGTTATTCAAGCCCCTTCGCCACGGCAAGGCAGTGATCCATGAAGGGGATAGAATGATCCATGAATGATAGAATGATCTCGATACGAATCCAAGGCAGACCTTTTAACATCACAGTAATCCAAGTTTATGCACCAACTACTGGTGCTGAAGAAACTGAAATTGACCAATTATATGAAGACTTACAACACCTTATAGAAGTGACACCAAAGAAGGATGTTCTTCTCATTATAGGGGATTGGAATGCTAAAGTAGGGAATCAAGAGATAAAAGGAACAACTGGCAAGTTTGGCCTTGGAGATCAAAACGAAGCAGGGCAAAGGCTAATAGAGTTCTGTCAAGAGAACAAGCTGGTCATCACAAACACGCTTTTCCAACAACACAAGAGACGACTCTACACATGGACATCACCAGATGGGCAACATCGAAATCAGAGTGATTATATTCTCTGCAGCCAAAGATGGAGAAGCTCTATACAGTCAGCAAAAACAAGACCTGGAGCTGACTGTGGCTCAGATCATCAGCTTCTTATAGCAAAATTCAAGCTTAAACTGAAGAAAGTAGGAAAAACCTCTGGGCCGGTAAGATACAATCTAAACCAAATCCCTTATGAATACACAGTGGAAGTGAGGAACAGGTTTAAGGATTTAGATTTGCTGGACAGAGTGCCTGAAGAACTATGGGTGGAGGCTCGCAACATTATACAGGAGGCAGCAACTAAAACCATCCCAATGAAAAAGAAATGCAAGAAAGCAAAGTGGCTGTCCAACGAGGCCTTACAAATAGCGGGGGAGAGAAGGCAAGCAAAATGCGAGGGAGATAGTGAAAGATACAGGAAATTGAATGCAGATTTCCAAAGAATAGCAAGGAGAGACAAGAAGGCCTTCTTAAACGAGCAATGCAAAGAAATAGAGGAAAACAACAGAATGGGAAGAACCAGAGATCTGTTCAAGAAAATCGGAAATATGAAAGGAACATTTTGTACAAAGATTACCATAATAAAGGACAAAAGTGGTAAGGACCTAACAGAAGCAGAAGACATCAAGAAGAGGTGGCAAGAATACACAGAGGAATTATACCAGAAAGATATGGATGTCTCGTACACCCCAGGTAGTGTGGTTGCTGACCTTGAGCCAGACATCCTGGAGAGTGAAGTCAAATGGGCCTTAGAAAGCACTGCAAATAACAAGGCCAGTGGAAGTGATGGTATTCCAGCTGAACTATTTAAAATTGTAAAAGATGATGCTGTTAAGGTGCTACACTCAATATGCCAGCAAGTTTGGAAAACTCAGCAGTGGCCAGAGGATTGGAGAAGATCAGTCTACATCCCAATCCCAAAGAAGGGCAGTGCCAAAGAATGCTCCAACTACCGCACAATTGCACTCATTTCACACGCTAGCAAGGTTATGCTTAAAATTCTACAAGGAAGGCTCAAGCAGTATGTGGACCGAGAACTCCCAGAAGTGCAAGCTGGATTTCGAAGAGGCAGAGGAACCAGAGACCAAATTGCAAACATGCGCTGGATTATGGAGAAAGCTAGAGAGTTCCAGAAAGACATCTACTTCTGCTTCATTGACTATGCAAAAGCCTTTGACTGTGTCGACCACAGCAAACTATGGCAAGTTCTTAAAGAAATGGGAGTGCCTGATCACCTCATCTGTCTCCTAAGAAATCTCTATGTGGGACAAGAAGCTACAGTTAGAACTGGATATGGAACAACTGATTGGTTCAAAATTGGGAAAGGAGTACGACAAGGCTGTATATTGTCTCCCTGCTTATTTAACTTATATGCAGAATTCATCATGCGAAAGGCTAGGCTGGATGAATCCGAAGCCGGAATTAAGATAGCCGGAAGAAATATCAATAACCTCAGATATGCAGATGACACAACCTTGATGGCAGAAAGTGAGGAGGAATTAAAGAACCTTTTATTGAGGGTGAAAGAGGAGAGCGCAAAATATGGTCTGAAGCTCAATATCAAAAAAACGAAGATCATGGCCACTGGTCCCATCACCTCCTGGCAAATAGAAGGGGAAGAAATGGAGGCAGTAAGAGATTTTACTTTCTTGGGCTCCATGATCACTGCAGATGGTGACAGCAGTCACGAAATTAAAAGACGCCTGCTCCTTGGGAGAAAGCCGATGGCAAACCTAGACAACATCTTAAAAAGCAGAGACATCACCTTGCCAACAAAGGTCCGTATAGTAAAAGCTATGGTTTTCCCAGTAGTGATGTATGGAAGTGAGAGCTGGACCATAAAGAAGGCTGATTGCCGAAGAATTGATGCTTTTGAATTATGGTGCTGAAGGAGACTCTTGAGAGTCCCATGGACTGCAAGAAGATCAAACCTCTCCATTCTTAAGGAAATCAACCCTGAGTGCTCACTGGAAGGACAGATCCTGAAGCTGAGGCTCCAATACTTTGGCCACCTCATGAGAAGAGAAGACTCCCTGGAAAAGACCCTGATGTTGGGAAAGATGGAGAGCACAAGGAGAAGGGGACGACAGAGGATGAGATGGTTGGATGGTGTTCTTGAAGCTACCAGCATGAGTTTGATCAAACTGCGGGAGGTAGTGGAGGACAGAAGTGCCTGGCGTGCTCTGGTCCATGGGGTCACGAAGAGTCGGACACGACTAAACGACTAAACAACAACAACATGAAACAATGTGAGCAAGCCTTGAGATTTAAAGGTCTCATGCTCTACCAACTAAGCTAGCCGGGCTCTGGCTGGCAGTAAACGAAATTGTTCAGCTAACTTGTTTTTCTGATAGATGCAAAAAATTCATAACTTCTATCAGGTCTATGAACAAGCATTGGTTGCCAAGTTACGCAGAGGTGCATCCACCCTCTCATTTCCTGCAGAGAGTAAGCTGTGCAGGCTGTGCACGGATGTGGGTAACCACTAAAATTACAGCGTGCTAGCTGATGAGACACACACAGCAAAAAAAAGAAAAAGACTCAAATAAGATTTTAATCTATTAGATGCATGATTTCAGCTATTGGCAATCAATGAATCAATTGAATAGGCACATTGTGAGTCCAGCACCAACTTGAAGGGTGTGGCTGAAAAGTTTAGAAAACTAAAATCGAAGCAGCAATTTCCGCTCATTGACGTGAGAGAAACAGGTTGAGGTGGAACAA
Organism: Podarcis raffonei; assembly: GCF_027172205.1. Taxonomy (NCBI): domain Eukaryota; kingdom Metazoa; phylum Chordata; class Lepidosauria; order Squamata; family Lacertidae; genus Podarcis; species Podarcis raffonei. Next base: position 13,684,497 of record NC_070620.1, on the reverse strand, counting down.
ATTTAAAATACATCACTCTGTAGTTCCAGGAAGTTGATAACCAGCACCCCCCCTCCCCCGTGCCCTGTCAGTAGATGGCTTGGGGGATAGGTGCTGAACAGCAGAACTCAGAGAGGAATAAAATTTTTGTTCCTTCCAGTAGCACCTTAAAGACCAACTAAGTTAGTTCTTGGTATGAGCTTTTGTGTGCATGCACACTTCTTCAGAAAAAAAAAAATGTTTTGACTATGGCAGACCAACACGGCTACCTTTCTGTAACTGGAACTATGGAAGGCACCACATTGAGCCGCATGAAATGGAAGTCCATCAAGGTATCTGAAGAAGTGTGCATGCACACGAAAGCTCATACCAAGAACTAACTTAGTTGGTCTTTAAGGTGCTACTGGAAGGGAAAAAAATTTTGTTTTGACTATGGCAGACCAACACGGCTACCTTTCTGTAATCAGAGAGGAATGCGTAGGTGACAGGCAGGCAAACATCTTTGGGTAAGTTAAAAAAATTAATTTTTCTCTTACAAACTGCGAGAGCAATTTTGCTAAGGAGCATAATATCGCAACTAGGGTACAACTGTGAAAGGGTAATGCAATTGGCTGGATCGAAGCCAGTGAGCTGTAATGCTCGAGATTGTCCTAAGGAGATCTGCCACAGCTTCAATGTGGGAGCATTTTGGGATGAGTGGTGGCAAGGTACAGCTATTCCTATAATGTAGACTGCTTTTGTGTCCTTGGGACGTAAAGCGCTGCTGTGGGAGTGTGTGTGGTGAATAAGATCGCTAAATGCAAGGATCTAACAGAGTCTGATCCATTTACAAGGTACTGTGCCAGAGAGGCATTTCTTTTGCTGGGCGTCCATTGTTTAACACAGGGACGGTAAAAAAGCAAACTTCTCCCTGTTAGTGCTGGCTAGCGGTTATGGAAATACCCTCTGAAGGGGCTTTTGCTTCTCTCAGCAATTCAGTAGAGGCTGCAATTGTGCAGTGGGTAATTTTATAAAGGTTTGGGGAAATGTAATTGGGGCAAGCAGGAGCAGATTCCAGGACCTAGTCAGAACCTTAAGTTGCTCTGCTACCAGGGCAAATAAAGCATTTAATTGTTTTGCCCTGACATTGGCCATTGGTCCATCCAAATAGGCTCTTGCGTCAGCCACTTTAAGGGCAACGCTGAGACAAAATCAGACATTGATTTCAAGGTTTGAATTTGGTTTCTGTAAAGCACAACTAAAGAAGAAGCCGGAAGGGTGGAAACCCCCCTTCTTCAGTGTGTGTCTACACACCTGCAAGCGCATTAGCTTTATGAGCTTGAAAGGCATGTAGGGCGCATGCAGAAATCACAGAAACCTGTTTCTGGAGCACTTGAGTTTTCAGGTTCACAACGACTTCCTTAAATGCCTGCAAATCGCATGCAACAGTTAAGGGGAAAAACTTTTGAGGCAGCTGACTTTGCCTACTAAACTGCCCTTCTCCTGCCAAAAGTTCAAAGAGGAAGCCTCGGACAGCATGCATACGGGCTTGATGCTCTGCATCTTGGCGAAATTCACTAAGCCAATTGTCAAATTGGCCAGGATTCAAGAGCATTTTCATTACAGATTTCCGATCATCAGGAATCAATACAGAGTTTGAGGACTCATCCTCTTCCAGTCCATGTGAATAGGTACTGGTCAAAGTCAATTCATTATCGGCTTTTTCCACCTTTCTGATTACAGAATAAGGCAGAGGGTCCTAACAGCTAAACTGTTGGTCCTGAGCCTCCGGTGCCCATGCGACCGGACTCAGCATAGTTAGGTCAGCAAGCTCTTCCACAGTTAGGTGAGAAGACGCTTTTGCCTCCTTAACCATTTGCTCTTCAGCGGCGAGATTTGGCTTCTGAGCCTTTACCGACTCAAAAGGCACTGCTGGATCTGCCAAGCCAGGCAGACTTGAGGGCTGAAAAGAAGCATCAAGAGAAAGGTTGGGTTTAGATAAAAGAGGATTGCTGAGAATTCTGAGAAACCTCAGCTGCAGCTGTTGGTTTCTCAGGCGCTGGCTGCTTAAAAGCCAGGCTCAGCGGAACTGCGACCACCACCCTCGTCAGGGCAAGAGCAACAGATAAAGGGGTAATAAGAGAAAGAACGGGCTGAACTTCTGCAGGGCCGAACCGCTGAACCGCATCTCTGCAGAAGTGCCATGTTTGAAGCACTTGCACGGAAGCTCGTGGCTTTGAGTGCAGGGTCTGCCCTATTTGCTCCCAGTCCCTGAGACGGAGAGACCCGCTCTCTGGAAACCAGGGACACCGGGCATCAATTTCTTGCAAGAGAGCATTAAGTGACTTGCAGGAACAGGGTTGCCGTGCTTTTGAGAGCAAATACTGAAGATCTTTACGAAGCTTCAGCTGCTGGACAGATAAGGAACCCCCCCCCCAATCTTCCTTCCTTCGTGTACTCACCAGGATCCTTATAGAGGATGCGAGGACGCGTCTGTAGCTCTTGCCGAGCGAAGTGAGTAGTCTAGCCCCAGAGACGTTGAGCGCCAGATGAAGTGAAGGCCCAAGACAGGTGTTGATCATCATGTGAGCTGCGCACAGGTGGTCTGAAGCGAGCTACCACCATTCCTGTGGAGCCTCCTTTTATTGAGACAAATATGCAAGCCAGGCAAAGACATTTTTGGGCTGTGACCTTTACACATCTTCCGTCCCGATATTGTGGGGTGGTACAAAGCTATTTTGGCACCTGTTCCACAGCGTCATTTTCCCCTTGCACAGTGTATCACGTAGGAGACAAAAGGTCTCAGGGAAAAACTTACAGACAGGACACCGCTGACTTCTGAGACCGCAAAAGGTCAGACATAGGTGGAACGATGTACCAGACAGCTGTGGCTTGTCTGGGGGGGGGGTTCCCTGCACCCCAAGGTCACGCGTGCAGGCAGACTGTGGCTGCCTGCTGGCGGGGAAGTGTGCTCCCTCCGGACCCCACTCCCCACTCCGCGATATCCCTACAGGTGAAAGCTTTGATTCCATGGCAGCACAGCTGTTCATTCTCCCTGCAGCCCGGCTCACAACTGATCATGTGGGGGGTGTTTTGCTTAATGAGATGGATTGGTGAACAACTGTTAATCACAGCCAGGGAATGGCTGGCAACGCTCCCAAGCCTCCACCTCCAGCCCAGAGATTAGAAGCTGCTACAGCCCTAAAGGCACAACTGTGCTTCAACTGTGGAGAAGTGGAGCCTTTGCAGAAGTTTTGCAAAAAGCTCACAAAGGCCAAGCACAGCTCCAGAGGAAGAGGGGGAGGCAAGTCCCAGGGACAACCCCCCCAACCCAAGGCTTTGATCACACGCTGTTCCAGTCAACATCCACAGTTATCTTTTGTTATCGATTCTGGCGCCACCCAACACCTGTGCAAAGATAGAAGCCTTTTTATTGAGCTCGAGGAGCAGGAGGGCATGATTTATCAAGCTGATGGTGGTCATTTGAAGAGCAAGGGACAAGGAACGATTTTCCTTAAAAGCCTCAACACTGTTGGTTTCTATTTCCCTCACTGTGCAGCATAATGCTTGTCACAAGACAATTGTTTACACTCCACAGTCACAGTTACTGTTGGGTTCCCACGGGAATGGGAGACTGGATGTGACGTACACTGGTTTCCTGTTTTTCAGTGTTTCTCTTGGCTTTCTTTGTATCGAGAGGGAGTTGTTTCTCTGCTCTCACAGAGGCAGGATGCATGTTTGTATTCTCTCAGCATAGAGTGTAAATAAACTTTAGCAATGTAGCACATTTACCTGCTTATCCTTTTGCTGCTGGACTACTCTGCTTGGGCTCAAGATAAGACGAGCCTGTACCAGTTCCAGATGGGCCGGAGCTGGTCAAACTGACATTTTTAGTTCCGGGCCCAGAAAAACGGAATCGGAATGCAGGCAGAGGAACAGAGGGACGGATCGGAGTTATCTGCTCTGCGCGTCAAGATGATTGATGAGAGGTATGTGCTCATGCTCCGGGCAGCCTACCAGCTCCTAATTAATGGCTTCAAGGCTGGACTTTGAACTTTTCAAGCCGTTTGCAGCGGCAGAGGCTCAAAGGCTTGAGAGGCTTGAAAACCGAAAGTGCTTTTACAAGTGCTTTTGGAAGCAGCTGTACTCAGACGCAGCTTGATTAATGACGCAGAAGGCTAATGCCAGAGTCATGACGGCCCTTTGGAATGCTTTTGGAATTCCAAAGCTCGATAAGAAGAATTATGCGGAGTGGGTATTGTATGCAGAAGCTTTGCTACGAAAACAGGGTCTGTTTGAAGTCATAACAGGTACCCCCCCCCCCAGCTCCAATGACGGATGAATGAGCAGCTAAGGATTCCAAAGCAAGGGGAACTCTTACATTGATAGTATCCCGAGAAGAGCTCTGTCTGTTGCGTGATAAGACCTCAGCCAGAGAAATTTGGGACACTTTAAGAGATGCTCATTTAAGAACAGAAGCTGGTGCTTCTTTGTTCTACTATGCCAAGCTGCATGATATGGCACTTGCTGAAGATGCAGATGTGCGTACTCACTTGATGGAGATGCAGAATCTGAGACATGAGCGGCAACAGAAAGGACTCACCTTTCCAGAGGCTGTGTATTCCTTCATGATACTACATTCTTTGGGTTCAAGTTGGGAGTCCGTTGCCACTCAGATTGCTTTTCAGCCATCTGCTCAGCTCACAATAGCCCTGTCGGGAATCAAGCCTCATATTACACTCTGAGCTAATTCCGGTGCTTCGCACTGTGAATAGACTGTCCCTCTGTTTCCCACGGACAGTCCCAACATTCCCATTATGTTTTGTTTTCAAGCTACCAGCAGCTCGTGGCTGCATTGCTTCAATATCGTAACAAGCCCATGTTACTGCCGTTGTTCTGAATGAAGCGGACAGGCGAGGTGCTAGCTGCATGGGTAAGGGGGAGTCTTCACAGACGTCATCCCAGAATGCAGTGGAACCACCAGATGGCACCAAAGCTTTGAAGGCAGTGAAATGCTACTTGTGTGGACGTCTAGGCCATATGAAGAGGGAATGCAGATATCCCAGGGCCAAGACAGAACAACGCAGCGAAGGCTCATCACGTGGAAAAGGCAAAGGCAAAGGTCCAGTGTCCAGGACAACGCAGCACAAGGCAATGGTCTCACGCTTCACTACAAAGGTTGCAAAGGTCCAGAAGACGTCTAGATCGTTCTTCGTGATTGATTCAGGAGCCACCCGCCACTTATGCAACGACAAGCGACTGTTCGTGTCTTTTACACTGCAGGAAGGTGCGATTCACCAGGCGGATGACCACACAATCTCCAGTCAAGGCTACGGAACTGTTGTTCTTCACAGTTTGGACTTGTCGATACACAATGTGCTCTACGTTCCAGATGCTGCACACAATCTACTCAGCGTTGCGCAGCTGAATGAACGGAACATTGACGTTTCCTTCAAGAACAAGAAGTGCACCATCACAAAGAAAAACGATTATGTATTGCATGCTGAATATGTTGATCGTTTGTTTGTATTGTATTTTGATGATGTTGTGCAGGATGAAACTTGTTGCATTGCAGGTTCTAACAAAAGTTTGCATGCAGGATGTATTCACGATTTTCACAGGAAGTTTGGTCATTTACATTTTGAGGCAGTGTCAAAAATGCCTGCCTTGGTGGAAGGTATGACTATTAAACCCTGCAGGTACCACATGAAGTGCAATGCATGTGCAGCAAACAAGGTGAAAATGGCTGCGAAAGGTAAGGTGTCTAGTAGACAAGCTACAGAACCATACCAGGTAGTGCATGCTGATTTAGTAGGTCTACTGTCGTCCTCTTTGGGTGGAAACAGGTACTTCATGGTTCTCATTGATGCATTTTCCAGGTATATTTATGTGTACAATCTCGAGCAGAAATCAGAGGCTTTTCCAAGGTTCAAGGAATTCTGTGCTTGGTTGGAAAATGTGTTTTTTTTATTATTTTATTTTGGTTTTTTTTAATAAAATTTTTATTGGCTTTTCAACATATATTATAAGACATTACAAACAACAAACACAAACAAACGAACATATAGACATGTATAATTTCATGAATTTTTTCTTGTACCCAATTTCAACGACTTCCCCATGCCTCCCTTTTCTGCATCCCTGTTTTAAACTTTTTCAGCAACCCCTGATCAAATTGCTTATAAATTCCTTTCTTTAACCCTTTTCTTTCCTCTTGTCCAATCATTTATCTCTGCAAATCTGCTATGCTTTACCCATGACATTTTAACACTCACTAATTTTACAACAATTTTTAAGATAAAATTTGAATTTCTTCCAATCTTCTTCCACCGTCTCTTTCCCTTGGTCGCGGATTCTGCCCGTCATCTCTGCCAGTCCCATGTAGTCAATCACCTTCGTCTGCCACTCTTCCAGCGTGGGTAGTTCTTGTGTCTTCCAATACTTTGCTAGTAGAACTCTTGCTGCTGTTGTAGCATACATAAAAAACGTCCTATCTTTCTTTGACACCAATTGGCCTACCATGCCCAGGAGAAAAGCCTCTGGTTTTTTATGAAAGGTACACTTAAGCACCTTCTTAATTTCATTATAAATCATTTCCCAGAAGGCCTTAATCCTTGGGCACGTCCACCAAAGGTGATAGAAAGTACCTTCAGTTTCATTACATTTCCAACATTTATTATTGGGCAAATGGTAGATTTTTGCTAACTTGACTGGGGTCATGTACCACCTATAAATCATTTTCATAATTTTCTTTTTTTGGGCATTACATGCCGTAAACTTCATTCCGGTGGTCCATAACTGTTCCCAGTCAGCAAACATAATATCATGTCCAATGTCCTGTGCCCATTTAATCATAGCTGATTTAACCGTTTCATCCTGTGTGTTCCATTTCAACAGCAAGTTGTACATTCTTGACAAATTCTTAGTATTGGGTTCTAACAATTCTGTTTCTAACTTTGACTTTTCCACCTGGAAGCCGATTTTCCTGTCCTGTTTAAATACTTCATTTATCTGGTAATAATGAAGCCAATCTCTTACTTTAGACTTCAGTTTCTCATAACTCTGTAATTTCACATTTCCACCTTCTTGCTCTATAATTTCCCAATATTTTGGCCATTTAGATTCCATATTAAGTTTTTTGACTTCCTTAGCCTCCATTGGTGACAACCACCTAGGGGTTTTATTTTCCAACAAATCTTTATAACGAATCCAAACATTGTATAATGCTTTCCTAACAATATGGTTTTTGAAACCTTTGTGAGTTTTTACCTTGTCATACCATATATATGCATGCCAACCAAACCTGTTATTGAACCCTTCTAAGTCCAAAATGTCTGTGTTCTCAAGAAGTAGCCAGTCCTTCAGCCAGCAAAAAGCTGCTGCTTCATAGTACAATTTTAAGTCCGGCAGGGCAAACCCCCCTCTTTCTTTTGCATCAGTTAATATCTTAAATTTTATTCTGGGCTTTTTGCCCTGCCAGACAAATCTAGATATATCTTTCTGCCACTTCTTGAAACAGTCCATTCTGTCCACAATCTGCAATGTTTGAAACAAAAACAGCATTCTTGGCAAAACATTCATCTTAATAACAGCAATTCGGCCTAACAAGGAAAGTCTCAGATTCGACCATATTTCTAAATCTTTCTTAATTTCTGTCCAACATTTCTCATAATTATCTTTAAATAAGTTCACATTCTTAGTTGTTAAATTAACCCCCAGTGTGATGGGATGGTGAGCTGCTTGTGCGTAAAACCCTAGTCCCTCAGAGTTTGGCTAAGTCCACAAACCTCTGTCTCTGATGGAGCTCCTTAAGCATGGCTCCATCAGTCGCTCGTTGAATCGGACAGTGGGCGTTTACGGAACTTCTTCCAGCATAAAAGCTCCTTAACGGAAACGCGTCTTCTGGACTCTCGGCGTGACAGTTTCCGGCGAGGAGTGGGTGTCCCTACAGGAGGTCTTGAAACCTCCCCACTATTTTCGCTTGAAGTGTCTCTGAGCCCTCCCTCCGACTCACTTTCCCTTGGAACTCCACTTCTCCCCCTGCTGGTCCCCTCCTCAGCTGAATGTTCTCTCTCACCCTCTGTGAGCCTTTTCACCTCCTGCGTCTCAGATGGCAGTTCCCTGACATCCACCTCCCCTCCAGGGCCCCCTTCACCCCCTTCCCTCCCCTCCTCTGCGGGAGGCGAGGGAGCAAAACCCCTGAATGAACCTCCCTCATCTTCCGAAGTTTCGAACACTTCCCTCCACCTGTTGCTGTTTCCGGTTTCCAAGTACTCCTCCTCATCGGAGTCTGTTCCTCCTTCCAACTCCGATTCCCTGAATCCTTCCAGTTCCTCCTCATCGTCGGTGGTGCCAAAGTACTCCCTCCGGAACCTCGCTACTGGCTGAGGTTTCCTGGGGAACCTTTGGTGAAACGTTTCGACCAAGATCTCGTCACGGACCTCCTCTGCCGTCACCCAGGTGTTTTCCGACTCCGGTTCCCCTTCCCACGCGACCAAATACTCCACCTGATTACCCTTCCACCTGGAGTCGATGATTTCCGCCACATGGTTGCTGCTTTCCCTTTCTTCTAAGACTGGCCCCCGTGTGGATACCCCTTCACCTTCCCCCCTATATGGTGACAGTAATGACCTGTGGAATACTGGGTGCAGTTTCATGTGGTTCGGTAACCGGAGTCTGAAAGCCACTGGGTTGACCTGTTGGATGACCTCAAATGGTCCCAATCTTTTGGGTCTCAATTTCTTGCAACCCCCCTTGAACGGCAACCCTTGGGTTGATAGCCAGACCTGACTCCCCACCCTAATGGTTTCACCTTCCCTTCTGCTCTTGTCTGCCTGCCTCTTATATTCTTCTTTGGCCCTTTCTAAGTTGAGTTGGAGTTGACGATGGATCGCTTCCATTTCTTCTACAAAATGTTCAGCGGCCGGGACACTCCATCTCTCCCCTCCTCCCCCTGGTAACGCCCTGGGGTGGCACCCATAATTAGCCAAAAAGGGACTCATCCCGGTGGACACATTCTCTGCATTATTGTAAGCAAATTCCGCTAGCGCCAACTTTTCGACCCAATCGTTCTCTCTGTCATTGACATAACACCTCAGGTATTGTTGGAGGATACCGTTTGCCCTCTCCGCCTGCCCATTGGTCTCAGGGTGCCTGGCAGTCGAAAAGTTGACCTCTACGTGCAACAAGCTCATAAGTTTCCTCCAGAATCTGGACGTGAACTGTTTCCCTCTGTCGGAGACCACCCTCAAGGGGGCGCCATGCAGCCTAAAAATATGTTCTACAAACAATTTCGCTGTTTATTCCGCCGTGACTGCATGTGAGCAAGCTACAAAGTGACCCATCTTAGTTAACAGGTCTACTACGACTAGTATGGCGGTTTTCCCCTGGGATTTGGGCAGATCCGTCATAAAATCTATCGATACCGCCTCCCACGGTCGTTCTGGTGTGGGTAACGGTTCTAATAACCCCGCTGGTGCCCGCCTTTCTCCTTTGGCTCTCTGGCATTGGTCACACCTTCTCACATACTCCCGTACATCCTCCCTCACCTTGGGCCACCAAAACTCCCTGGTCACCAACCACATGGTCTTGTGTTGCCCAAAATGCCCCGCTGTGGGATTGTCGTGCAGCTGTTTGAGTACTCTCCCCCTCAATTCCCCTTCGGGTATATATAGAGCCCCTTTGTAATACAATGCCCCGTTTCTTTCTTCAAAACCTCCGGGGTCTTCTCCCTCTCTCCTTAAACCTCTGAGCTTATCCTGGGCGTATTCATCATTTACCGTTCCCTCTACCAGTTCCCTTTGCCCCACCCAGGCCGCCCCACACACCCAGTGGTCCTCTGGGATAATATGTCTCTCTTCAGGCGCTCCCTCCCCCTCCAAATATTCAGGTTTGCGAGAGAGAGCGTCCGCTCTGATGTTTTCTGGACCTGGCACATAGCAGATTTCAAAATGGAATTTGGAGAACTCCTGGGCCCATCTCACTTGTCGTTGGTTGAGCACTCGTGCCGTTCTCCAATACTCCAAATTCTTGTGGTCCGTACACACTTGCACCTTATGCTGTGCGCCAATTAGTAAGTGTCTCCATCTCCGGAACGCTTCGTGAATGGCGAGTAGTTCTCGGTCATATACGGTGTAGTTCCTCTCGGATTTGTTCAGCTTACGCGAAAAGAAGGCACAAGGTCTCCATTCCGACTTATTGCTCCCTGGCTGGAGCAGCACCGCCCCCACCGCCCGGTCTGAGGAATCAGTTTCCACTCTCATGGGTTTTTGTAAATCCACATGCAGGAGCTGTTCTTCCGAAGCGAATGCCCTTTTCAATTCCTCAAATGCTTGCTCCGCCTCCGCCGTCCAAACGAATTTCTTCTTGCTGCTTAGACAGTCCGTGATGGGAGCCGTTAAGTGGGCAAAGTTCTTGATGAATTTACGGTAAAAGTTCCCAAACCCTAAGAACCTTTGCACATCCTTTTTCGTTTTCGGTGTCTTCCATTCCAGCACCGCCTGGACCTTGCCTGGATCCATGGCTAATCCCTTGTCTGATAAGCGGTACCCCAGGAATTCCACCTCCTTGGTGTGAAACTGACACTTCTCCAATTTCACCCACAGCTGGTTTGCTTGCAGCTGGCTCAGCACTTCCCTGACATCCTTTACATGCTGCTCCTCATTCTCTGAATATATCAGCACGTCATCGAGGAAGGCCACGCAATTCTTGTAGAGCAAAGGTCCCAGGACATGGTTCATGAGCGATTGAAAACAGGCGGAGCCTGATTGTAATCCGAATGGCATAACGAGATATTCAAAAGCCCCCAAAGGGGTGAACATGGTGGTTTTCCATTCATCCCCTTTCTTTATTCGTATCAGGTTGTATGCCCCTCTCAGGTCCAATTTCGTGAATATCTTTCCCTTCCTCACCCTGGTCAAAATGTCATCAATCCTGGGCATGGGGAAAGTCACTGGTTCTGACACGGCATTTAGCCGCCTGTAATCCACTACAAGCCGGGGTTTATCCGTGTTTTTTTTGTCCACAAAAAACACTGGGCTCCCCCCCCACCGCTCTGGACTCTCTGATGAAGCCCCTCTTCAGGTTTTTATCAATAAACTCCCTTAACTCCTGCATTTCCCTGTCTGACATGGCGTACAGCTTGCCCACGGGGAGCTGGGCCCCAGGGACCAGGTTAATTTGGCAGTCAAAGTCTCTATGCGGTGGTAGTTTATCTGCTTCCCTTTCGCTGAAGACCTTGCTCAGATCAGCGTATTGTTTGGGCACCTTCCCTTTGTCTGCCACTTCCGTCCCTGCTAGAAAGGCTTTTGCCCCTTCTGGCACCTTTCCCTCTCTGCAATGTTCCAGGCAATGTGCTGACCCAAAGGAGACCACTCTCTGATGCCAGCGCACTAGCGGGTCATGCAACGCTAGCCAGCTCATTCCCAAAATGACGGGAGCCCCTCCCAGGGTGGCCACATTGAACGCTATTCTTTCGGTGTGCCTGGCCACCCTCATAACCATTGGGACGGTCTGTAGACTAACTTCTCCTCCCAACAGCTCCCTCCCATCGATCGTGGTCACCTGCAGGGGGTTGCTTAAAGGGAGTGTCTGTATCTGGTTTTCAGCTGCAAACTCCTTACTCATAAAATTACAGGAGCTGCCTGAGTCCAACAGCGCCTTTGTCTTTAGTGGGTATCCGTTTGCCAGCTCTAGCAACACCTCTATTACTAGGGCTGGTCTTGGAGGTTCCGGAGTGGGCACTTTTACTGCTCCTTGGCCTGGCTGCAGTGCCCCGACGGTGGCAGCCAGGCGTTGGCTTTTACTGGCTCCTGGACTCCCTCCTCCTTCCCCCCAACAGCTCCCGCCATCCCTTGCCATTCCTTTCTTTGCGGGCAGACTCTGGCAAAGTGACCTGGCTGCTGGCAGAGATAACATTTCTTGGCGCTCTTTCCCTCCTTCTTCCTCCCTTCACTGGGATTTGAAACTGCGCGCGCGCACGCTGTTCCAACTTCCATCGGCTCTCCTGGCGGGAAACTTGGCTCTGGAATCTCTGGAATGCGGAAATCCCTCCAACGCTCTCCTTTCCCCTCCCGCTTCTCCAAGGCTCTTGCCTCCTGGCGCGCTCCAATGGTCAGCGCTGATTTGGTCAGCTGGTCCATAGACTCCGCCCTGGGCGCCCGGGAAAGTTCGTCTTTCACCGCCGAAGAAAGCCCTTCTTCAAAGAGCATTTGAATGGGTTCCGCCGATAGGTCCCATCCCAATTTATGTATCAACATTGTAAACTCAGTCCAGTACTCACGAACCGATCGGCTACCCTGTTTGCAAGCCATCAATTGTCTGCGCACCAGTCCCTGTTCAATCTCGCTGGAAAACATCAAATCCATGGCGCGAAAAAACTTCCTCGTGTCCTTCAGCATTTCACTATTCCCTGCCATCAGGGGTCTAACCCAGTCTCTCGCCCCTCCTTCGAGATGGCCAATCACAAACGCCACTTGCGATGCCTCGTCGGGAAAGTCGTTAAACTGCAGCTCGAGAGCATACTGCATCTCTGTCCTAAAGGCTTGGTAGTTCCTGGGGTCCCCCCCAAACTTCTGCACCAATCCTGGCATCTTTCTTGCTAGTGGGGCGCCTTTTGTCTTATCTGCATCCTGTGCCCTCCTTTCCTCTAGCCTCGCCGTTTGCAGCGCTAGCTGGAGCTCCAACACCCTGTACCTTTCTTCCAGGCTTGGACCCTCTCCAGCTCCTCCTGCTCCCCCGGCTCCGGCTGGGTTGCTCATGATGCCTCTTTGCACAAGCTGCTTTCAGGGACTGTCCGATTGCTGTGATGGGATGGTGAGCTGCTTGTGCGTAAAACCCTAGTCCCTCAGAGTTTGGCTAAGTCCACAAACCTCTGTCTCTGATGGAGCTCCTTAAGCATGGCTCCATCAGTCGCTCGTTGAATCGGACAGTGGGCGTTTACGGAACTTCTTCCAGCATAAAAGCTCCTTAACGGAAACGCGTCTTCTGGACTCTCGGCGTGACAGTTTCCGGCGAGGAGTGGGTGTCCCTACAGGAGGTCTTGAAACCTCCCCACTATTTTCGCTTGAAGTGTCTCTGAGCCCTCCCTCCGACTCACTTTCCCTTGGAACTCCACTTCTCCCCCTGCTGGTCCCCTCCTCAGCTGAATGTTCTCTCTCACCCTCTGTGAGCCTTTTCACCTCCTGCGTCTCAGATGGCAGTTCCCTGACACCCAGATATTTCACTTTGTTTGCTACCATTAATCCAGTTTCACTCTGAAACTTCTCTCTTTCCTCCACTGTTAGATTTTTTCCCAGTACCTTTGTTTTTTGTTTGTTTAGCTTAAAACCTGCTACTCGACCAAAAACTTGTATTATCTCCAAAACTCTTTTAGTACTAGTGTCTGGCTCTTGCAAAGTTAGTACTAAATCATCTGCGAACGCTCTCAACTTATATTGTTTAGCTCCGACCTGAATCCCTTTAACCAGCTGGTCCCCTCTAATCATATTTAGTAACACCTCCAGAACAGATATGAAAAGTAATGGGGATATTGGGCACCCCTGTCGTGTCCCTTTTTCAATAGCAATTTCCTCAGTAACCACATTATTTACAATTAGTTTTGCTTTTTGTTCAGAATAGATTGCACCTATACCATTCTCAAAACCCTGGCCTACCCCCATTCCTTTGAGATTCTTTTTCATAAAACTCCAAGAGATATTGTCAAAGGCTTTCTCAGCGTCCACAAATATTAATACTGCCTTCGTATTAATATTGTTTTCGAGCAACTCCATAATGTCTATTATATTTCTCACATTGTCAGATAAGTGCCTTCCCGGGAGAAAGCCAGCCTGGTCTTTATGAATCTCACCCACCAAAACCCTCTTCAATCTTTTTGCCAAAATGTCTGCAAAAATTTTGTAATCCACATTGAGCAATGATATAGGGTGGTAGTTCTTAATCTGGTTCTTTTCAGTCTCAGATTTTGGTATAAGTGTAATATATGCTTCTTTCCACGATTCAGGTGCCTTCTTCCCCTCTAATATTTCGTTGCAGACTTCCTTAAACGGTTGAATCAACCAATCCTTCAAGACTTTGTAGTATCTAGAAGTCAAACCATCTGGTCCTGGAGATTTTCCCAATTTCATATTTTGAATGGCTCCCTCTATTTCTTGCTCAGTTATTTTCTGGTTTAAGATCACTTTACTTTGATCAGATATTTTTTGTAATCCATATTTTTCAAGAAATTCTTCTATCTCTTTTTCATCCGCCGGCCCTTGTGCATAAAGTTTTCTGAAATAACTCTGAAAACAGTTTCTAATCTCATTTGGCCTAAAAATGTTCTTTCTTTCAACCTCTAAGCTTGTAACCATATTCAGCTTTTGTCTTTTCTTCAATTGCCATGCCAGAAGTTTCCCACATTTATCTGCCGATTCAAATGTCTTTTGTCTCATTTGCCTTATTTTCCATTCTATCTCCTGGTTCATCAATTCCATATACTGTCTCTGGTAAAACTTTATTTCTCTTAGAATTTCATGAGACTTTGGCTTTGATCTCAATTTCTTTTCACCTTCTTTTATTCTTTCCAAAATCTTATCTTTCTTTTCATTCTGTCTCTTCTTTTTTAAAGTATTCTGCTGTATCAAAAATCCTCTCATAACGGCTTTACTTGCGTCCCAAATTATTCTTTTCTCCACCTCTGTTTTCAGATTTATCTCAAAATAATCCTTCATAGTCTTCTGGGCCTTTCTGTACACCTCTTCATCTCTAAATAGGGAGTCATTCATCCTCCATCTGAAGGAACCAGCTGTTGTTATGTTCATTTCCATCTTTACAGCATTATGGTCGGAGCAAGTCTTTGGGCAGATTTCCACTTTTTTTATCTTAGGTGCCATCCCACTAGTTACCCAAATTTGGTCGATTCTGGTCCAGGTCATTTTTGCTTCTGAGAAGAAAGTTCCCTCTCTCTCCAGAGGGTTTCTTGTTCTCCAGATGTCAATCAAATCCATATTATCTGTCATTTCAAAAAAAGTCTTAGGTAGTCTCCCATCCTTAGAAACCACCTGTCTTAGTGCTTTGTCCATATTTGTAGAGACCACTCCATTCATATCTCCCATCATAATTACATTGTAATCCAAATAGTCCATTAATGTCCCATGTAATTTCTTAAAGAACTCTGATTTCCCTTCATTCGGAGCATAAATCCCAATTATCAGTAATTTTTCTCCTTGGACTTGTATTTCAATTGCCAAATATCTTCCTTGTTCATCTTTAAACATCAACTTAGGGGCCAATTTTTCCTTAGCATAAATCACCACTCCTCTTTTTTTCACTTTGTCTGATGAGATAAATTCCTGTCCCAGTCTTTTATTAACAAGTAATTTTCTATGTATTCTAGTCACGTGGGTTTCTTGTAAACAAATCAAGTCCAATTGTTCCTTTTTTAAAATATGAAAAACCTCACGTCTTTTTCTGGGGAGGTTCAATCCGTTACAATTCCAACTTAAAAATTGTAGAGCCATCTTGTTGTTTACTTAGTTGCTCCTCCAACTGCCCCCAACAGTTGTTCTTCCTTTGTCGGAGTTTTAAGTCCAAATGTCAAGTTTGAAATGTCCGCTAAGTCCTTTGCCTCAGTAGTCAGGTCCACCACTTCCTTCACGAGGTCCTCTTCGTTTCTTTCCAGAAATTGTTCTTTGTCTTGCACTGTTTTTATTTTGGTTTTTTTCCCTTTGTAATTAAAAGACAAGCCTTGTGGGAACTCCCATCTATATATTATATTGTTCTTCTTCAACAAAGTGGTCAGGTCCTTGTAGTAAGTTCTCGCTTCCAAGATATATTTAGGAATATCCTTGTAAATCTGCACAAAGGAATTTTCAATCTCAAGAGATCTTTGATATTGTAAACTTAATATTTTGTCTCTCTCCTCCTTAGATCTCAAAGTTATCAGGCAGTCCCTTGGATTCTTTCTGTTTTGTCTTCTGCCCAGTCTGAAGGCCGTAACTATCTTGAATTCCTCCTCTTTCAAATTTACTTGCCAAAATTCCGAAAATTCTTTTGTGAGGAACTCTGCCAAATTGTCCTGTTCGCTTTCTGGGACTGATCTCAATCTCAGATTCCTCTCCTTTCTCTGAAGTTCCAATAAAGACAGGGCCGCCTCATGCTCCTCCAGTTTTTTACAAACTGGTGCTAACTTTACTTGTGTGGATTCTGCAATGGTTTTTGCCTCTTCAGTAGTCTTACGAATTGCAACATTTTCTTCAATTAGTCTATTTATAGTCTCTGTATTGGATGCAACACTTTTGGTATTTAAATCTAGCTTCTCTGATAACTCTGTCAACTGTTTAGAATTTTCTGTACCTTGCTTGGTCAAAGCTTCTAAGGACTCATTAATTTTTATTAATGCTTGTGTCACTGTATCCATCCCTTTTTCCTGCCCATCTACACCTGCAAGGGCTAAGCCTGATATAGAACCTCTTTTCCTTTGTGCAATTTTTGTTTTAGCTCTTGTTTTTATCTCATCTTCTTGGCCACTCATGTCCCAAGGTCGTTCCCACAGGAATTATTTCCAGATGGAAAACTCCACTGACTTGCTCTTTACACACTTGTCTTTATGGCTATTTTCCCACAACCCTCTAGAGGGAGCAGCTCACAGTTCAAAGTACAGAAAAGCAAAAAGAAAAATGGCTACAAATCTTCCAGTAAGTTTCCACTAAAAAGGCTGTCAGTTTGTATCTTCAACCAAACTCCTAACAATAGCAAATAAAGTCCCAACTTTGTATCAAGCAGCAATACACCAACTTTGTATCTAATTTCAAATGACAGTTTCCAGTCCCGGTGACTTACTCTTCTTTTAAAGCAGTCCTTTCCCAAGGGTTTAAAACGGCAGAGAAATCTTTTTCCTTTCACCTCTTTCAGACAGGTAGTACAAGTTCAAATTCTTCCCCCCCCCCCGCTCCTGCTGCTAAGGGGGGAGGTTCAGGTTCAATGCCTGGGTTAAATAGTAATAAAATTATCTTCCGTCAAATTGCAGCTTGTATATCGTTGCTTTAGCTATCATGCAGTCCGGGAAAGGCAGACTTCCTTATTTTAACTCTTTCCCGTTTTCGGCCAAATTTTTTAAATTTCTTGCTTTAAATCCCAAAAGCTTTCCAATCCTACTCACAGGTAATTTGTAAATCCAAATGCCAGGAAGGAATCGGCGCTCTCCGTTATGGCGACACGGCTTCACTCCACGGGCTGGGTAGCGACTCTCAGCACCGCGCTCTCACCCGATGCCGCTCTGGAGCCTTTAAAAAGGCTCCTTCACAGTAACGGGGGGCGCTTAAGGTGCCCACCGAGTCTCCTTGCTCACAGGCTTCTGCGCCTGTGATTTTAGGGGTCCCCGCTTCGCCGTAGCGGTCAGACCCGAACTCGCGGAGTAGTCTCCCTGAGCGGAGCTCAGCAGGAGACCGCCATTAAACGCTGGCGCCAACCGGAAGTCTGGTTGGAAAATGTGCATGGTAAGAAGATAAAGACTCTTTTCACTGATCGTGGGGGGGATTCACTTCTCAGCAGTTTGAAGCTTTTCTGACTGAGAAAGGAATTCAGCATGATTTGTCTAGTCCTCGCTCGCCATGGCAGAACGGACTTTGCGAGAGGGCAAGCCAAACATTGCTTCAAGGGTTAAAAACCTTGCTGCATGATGCCAATCTTCCAGAGAGTTATTGGGCGGAATCTTTGGCCTATTTTGTTTACAGTTATAATTGCAGGTTATCTTCAGCGATTGGTTGTACCCCCTATGAAAAGATGTTTGGCAAGAAACCATACATCAAACACATGAGAATTTTTGGTTCTGACATGTGGGTTCACACACCACAAAGCTCCAAGTTAGGCAAGCGTGGATTGCATGGTATCTTTCTAGGGTATCAGAAAGGTTCTTACAGAATAATGATGACTGACTCTAAGACAATTAGGCTCACTAGAAGTGTTGAGTACAATGCCAAGTGGGGAGAGAATGTGGGAATTTTCCAATGTTATCCTGATGGCAGTGATGAGACTGAGGATAGGCAACAGCCACAGCAGCAGCAGCAGCAGCCACAGCTGCCGCAACCACCCACACCCACTGATCAAGGTCCTGATTCTGAGTCTGAGACTGAATCAGATGATTCAGAGGATTTCAAGAGTGCGAAAGCCTCTATGAGACCCTTTGAAGGCTCTGATCAAGAATTGGAGGAACCATTATTTACTATAGGCCACTTTTCTCCTAAGAAAGAAGAGGAGAGTGCTGAAGACTTACGGCTAATTCGCAGGTCTCAGAGAGCCACGAAAGGCAGACCTCCAAAGAGATTTGCTGATGAATTTGCTAAAACAGCTGTAGCAGCTGTTAAAATCTCCAAGAAGGTATTTGAACCTTCAAGTTTCCAAGAAATCCAGGATTTGGATTCAAAGGAGACTGAGTCATGGTTAAATGCCATGAAGGCTGAGCTTGATTCCTTAGAGAGGAACAAAACATGGGAGCTAGTTCCAGTAGTTCCAGGAATGAAACTGCTTGGAAGCAAATGGGTCTTCAAAGCAAAGACAGATCAGAATGGCAAGATAGTCAGACACAAAGCCAGATTGGTAGCCAGAGGTTTTTCACAGGTACCAGGAGAAGACTATCACAAGACCTACTCACCCACCGTGAGGTATGAGAGCATTAGGCTTATGCTCAAGCTTGCTGCAGAAGTGAATCTTCACGTTAGTCACCACGATGTGAATACAGCTTTTTTGTACGGATCTCTAGGTGAATCTCTTTATATGCTTCCACCTGATGGTGTACAGGTAAAACAGGGATTTGTTTGTGCTCTGAAGAAGTCCCTTTATGGTCTCAAACAAAGTGCACGGTGCTGGCACACTAAACTCACTGAAGTATTGTTTTCTCTAGGTTTTCAGCAAGGGAAAGCTGATCCATATGCATTTGTCAAAGAGGAAGGGCAAAAGAAGCTGTATTGCTTGTTTTATGTTGATGATATTTTGTTCTTTTGGAAAGATGTCACAATGTACAATAATGCCCTAGCTCAACTGAAAGAGCACTTTGACATGAAAGATCTTGGTGAGGTAAGCAACTACCTATCTCTGGAAATAGAGAGAGATCAAGATGGTAACATTCTAGTACACCAGTCACGGAAAATCGCTGATGTGTTAAGCAAACTAAACCTGATGGATGCTAACCCTGTAGACACACCGATGACAACAGGTTATCAGGTAGATGACACTGTAGAAGCATTTTCTGACACTACACTGTACAGAAGTGTGCTAGGCAAACTAAACTTCATTGCCAGATGTTCAAGACCTGACATTGCTGTTAGCTGTAATTTGCTAAACAGACAAGTCAACAATCCTACTGTTAAGGATTGGAAAGCTCTGAAACGCATAGCACGCTATTTGAAAGGCACTATGCGCTACAGACTGAGATTTAACAATCAGAAGTCTGGTGGTCTTGAGATATTTGCAGATGCAAGTTTTGGAAGTGACACTACAGACAGGAAAAGTACGTCTGGAGTTTGCTACATGTACAATCAGGGTCTATTTGATTGGTCATGCAAGAAGCAAACAACAGTTAGCTTAAGTACTTGTGAAGCTGAACTGAATGCACTGTCTTATTCACTTAAAGATTGTGAATGGTTGTTACAATTGTGCAAAGACGTGAAAATTCCTGTCAAACGTCCAATCCAGGTTTATCAAGACAACAAAGCATGTTTGGCTTTGCTGAATTCTGAAGGTTGTAAGCAAAGCACGAAGCATTTGCAATTGAAACTGCAACATGCTAGGGAATGTATTCAGAAGGGACTTGTAACGGTGTCCTATATGCCAGGTAATGAAATTCCTGCTGATGTATTGTCCAAGGTTGTACCAAGGGATCAACACTGTACCTATGTGCAGAAGTTGGGTTTGTACTGATATTGTACGAACATGCTGCCCAGTGATGTTCACAGAAGGGGGGAGGATGTTGGTTTCTATTTCCCTCACTGTGCAGCATAATGCTTGTCACAAGACAATTGTTTACATTCCACAGTCACAGTTACGGTTGGGTTCCCATGGGAATGGGAGACTGGATGTGACGTACACTGGTTTCCTGTTTTTCAGTGTTTCTCTTGACTTTCTTTGTATCGAGAGGGAGTTGTTTCTCTGCTCTCACAGAGGCAGGATGCATGTTTGTATTCCCTCAGCATAGAGTGTAAATAAACTTTAGCAATGTAGCACATTTGCCTGCTTATCCTTTTGCTGCTGGACTACTCTGCTTGGGCTCAAGATAAGACGAGCCTGTACCAGTTCCAGATGGGCCGGAGCTGGTCAAACTGACAAACACAACCATAAAGAACGTGCTATATGTCCCGCACCTGGCAGACAATCTTCTGAGTGTGTCGCAACTGACGTCACAGAATTTTTGTATGTGTTTCACTAGGACAATACTTAAAGGGAAATAAGGGACTTCTGGGTTAGCGCCATCGCCTAATGGCGGATTCCCTCCGAGCTCCGGAGGGAATCGGCTTAGTAGGGGTCGGGTCCTGCCGCGGCGGCGATGCGGGGACCCTCAGAAACCACAGGCGCTGAAGCCTGTGGACCTGGTGACTCGGCGGGCACCATTTGCGCACCCCCCGACCCGCGAAGGAGCCTTTTTAAAGGCTCCAGAACGGGGGACGGAGAGCGGTGCGGTGCGGTGCTGAGAGTCGACTGCTTCCCCTACTGAGTGAAGCCGCATGCCATGGACGGAGAGCGCTGACTTCTTTCTCTGAACATTTGGACTAAAAGTAACAACCCGTGAGTAATATGGAAATTGGACTTAAAAAGGGAAATTTTTCTTGGGAATTAGGCACGACCGGGTAAGGTGCAAAGAGGAAGTCCGCCTACCCGCCTTGTAAACATCTTAAAGCAAGGATTTTATAACTAAGGTTGAGAGAACACCTTTCTCTTTTGTGGATAAAAGCAATTAACTCCACGTTTTGGCAATATAAGTGATTGTGCTGGAGGATAAGAGCTAATATTGAGAGCGGAATTGTCACCCCTCCCCCAGGACCCGGGAGCGATCGGTGAGAGAGCCTGCTGAAGAGAGATAGAAGACTTTGACAGCTGTCAAACTAGCTGTCAAAGTTGGGAAAAAAGGAGAACTTTGTTTCTGTTGTCTTTGCTGGTTATATTTGTTGCAATTTGGTAATAAATTGTTAAAAATAAATAAGAAAAGGCTAATTTGACTTTTGGGTTGGAACTGGAAGATACTAAGAAACCAGAACCCCTCTAGAGGGGGTTCAGGACATTACAAGAATGGCTGTAAGTGGAAAAACACTGGCTGAACTGGAGAGGACTTTTTTTCTCTTGGGAAAGTTACAAGAACAAAGTGATGTTTTGGCTACAAATGTTACAATATTGAATGGAACAGTAAACAAAACTACTGAGCCGGGAAGGGACTTGACTCAAGTCTTTGCAGCTGAACAAAAAGGTTTTGCAGCTGAACTAAAAATCTCTGCAGCTGAACAAGAAAAGAAATCTGAGAAATTTGAGAATGTGAGGAAAGAGATACATGATGATTTGAAGGAAAAGGAAGGAGGAGCTATAATGCCACAGATGATTAAGGAGAGCCAGAGGCCGGTTAAGATGGATACAAAGGAAAATAAGATCAGGATGATGAAAATTTGGTTTGAATTGAAGAATGGAGAATGGAGAGATCTCCTTATGTGGAGATCTGAAGACCTATGGATTACAAACCTGGCTAAAGTGGAAACTGGAGCTTTTGGGACATTTGGACTTAAGAGAAGCAAGAAACAAGATTTTGGCTCCACTTTTAAATATGGAGGCCTGGCTGGAAGAAACATGGACCTTATTGGGACAGAGCTGTGGAGTTTGGAGCTGACAGGGTCAAAACTCCGTGGTGTCCTGTATCTGGGAGGAGGAGGAGGAGGAGCTTGTCGCAGAGCAGTGAGTCACAGCGTCTCTCTGTCTTCAGACTTGCTTTCACTTCCGACTGAGCAGCAGCTCGGCACAGAGGCTGCGAGTGTGCTTTTGGAGCACGACTGAGAATGTCACCAAGTTCCGATGGAGTGTGACTGTTTTATGGCTTGTAAATAAACGCTTCTAGAGATAAGAACCGAACTGTCTCTGGACTTGATTTATCCCTCATCTCACACGGACACAGGACCGCTGCTACTCTGCTCTCCTGCCAGGTCAGCTCCCGAGCAGAGCGACGCAAGGGAAGCGTGACTGGACGCAGGGGTTTTATTTTCCCGCAAAGGTTATGGCGCTACGTGTTTCCTGACAAGTGTGAGAAGGGAGAAGGCTGCCAGCGGTGAGTTGCTGTCATCTCCTGCCAGGAAGGGCAGTGGGAGGATGCCGGAGAGCGGAGCCAAGAGCCAGGTGGAACGGCTGCTTCGAGAGTCCGGCTTGCTGGCAAACTTGTGAGTACGCTGAAGCCCCGGGGGGAGGAAGAATGGCTGCTGCACAGGCACAGCAGAGCCAAGTCAGCTACCCCGGTGAGAGGCTGAATGGGGCCAACTGGGAGGCCTGGTCAAGAGGAGCAAGGGGGTGGTTTGTGGCCACAGGGCTCTGGAGTCCAGTCCAGAAGGAGCCGGCCCCACCCATGCAAGCTACTGCTATGCTGAGTGAGAGAGAGCAGAAGGAGCTCTGCATGTTGAAAGCAAGTGTGGACGCTTTGCTGTTGCCCCACCTGGAGGGCGTTAAATCGGCTCAGGCCGCCTGGCAGGTGCTGAGGAGCCTGTGCGAAGGCTCAGCAGGAGCCAAGGGCCGGGAGGAAGCTGAGGGCCAAGGGAGCATGCCTCAGGCTGAAGTGGGAGCCAGACCAGAGGGGGCTGTTCCGGGAAGCTGTTTCTCTGCTTCGACACGTCTGTGTGATGGACTGTGTGCTGGAGAGAGGCTGAGAGCTGTGGAAGAGGGCACAGGCTGCACCCCAAGAAGGAGTGGGGGGGCAGGCCAGGCAGGCCATTCCAAGAGCTCTGAGAAAGCAAAAGGCTCTGAAAGTTGTTTGTGCTTCGAGACGACGTCCAACAGCGCTGGGAAGCATCCGCTAGAGGCCCAGGCTGCCGAGGACACCGGCCGGCGTGGAATGTCAACAAAACAGGTTCCCAAGGCCAGTTCCCAGCAAAGACGTGGGAAAGCAGCAGGCCAGGAGAAAAACAAAGACAAGGCGTCTTATCACCTCACAGCTGCGATGGCGTCTCTGAGAAAAGGCAAAAGCCTCAATCGGGGGGAGGCTGTGGCCATGGCAACCGATGGGCGTGCGAGAAACGCCACGGCATCTTTGAAAAACAGCCAGAGACACTCTTTATCTCTCGTGATCGATTCTGGAGCGTCGCATTGTCTGGTGACATCTTCAGGGCTCCTGAGGAACTGCAAGACAGTTAAAACTGGACGCTATGTTACATTAGCAGATGGGTCTCAAAGACCACTGACTGAATCTGGGTTTCTTTATTGTTCTTTTATAGATCATTGGTTGCAAGCTTA
Organism: Podarcis raffonei; assembly: GCF_027172205.1. NCBI lineage: Eukaryota > Metazoa > Chordata > Lepidosauria > Squamata > Lacertidae > Podarcis > Podarcis raffonei. The sequence goes on along the minus strand of NC_070620.1, from coordinate 13,661,094 downwards.
TGTGGTACCAGAGCTTGCCCACTCTCTTTTAAGTGTGCCAGCTCTTATGGCTGCTGGGTTCGATGTTCTGTTCTCTAACAATTTGTGTTCCTTCTACAGGGATGGGAAGAAGATCTACAGTGTCGAGAGAAAAGGCACACTCTTTCTGGTGGAGATGCCCATAGAAGATGGGGCTGGTGGGAAAATGGGGCTGGTGGAAAATGGGGCTAGTGGAGAGTCCATTGACGACGCCCAAGGGCAGTGCGCTAATGTCCCACCACACCATGATTGTATACACTTATGGCACAGGAGATTTGGGCACGTAGGGTGGTCATATGTGAGGAAGGCCACAGGCAACACCATTGGGTGTAAGTTCAAAGCATGTGACAAATACCTAGATTGTCAAGCCTGTAAGCAATCAAAGGTCACAACATGCTCATACCCCAGGTCTGAGAGGAGAACCAGTAAACCCTTTGAACTTGTCCATGCAGATTTGTCGGGGCCCATGCCGACACCTTCGTTAGCTGGATCTAAATGGGTTTTGCTTCTGGTTGACGATTTTTCTAAACATTCGTGGGTTTTTGCGCTGCAACAGAAGTCAGAGGCAGCTGCACTGATCAGGGATTGGATCACAGCGGTAGAGCTACGGTTCTCTACCAAGGTGATTTCCTTTCAATCTGATCGGGGGGGGGAGTTCACAGGTTCTGCGCTGCAATCGTTCTTCAGGCAGAAGGGTATCAGTCATCGACTGACGGCCCCCCACTCTCCGCAACAGAATGGGGTTGCAGAGAGAAAATTTCGCACGCTACAGGAGTCAGCGAATGCTATGTTGGCAGACTCGGGTTTGCCACAGCGTTTTTGGGCTGAGAGTTATAGGACAGCATGTTTCCTGCAGAACAGGGTGTTCAATTCCAGTGTAGGAGACACACCGTACTTTCTGCTTCACCGGAAGCAGCCTAAAGTACATTTTCTGCGCACTTTTGGGTCTACGGCTTGGGTTCTCATTCCAAAGGCCATGCGCAGAAAAGGTGAGCCAAGATCCAGGAAGATGATCTTTGTAGGCTATGAGCCGGGTTCAAAGGCGTGGCGCTTCGCATACCCTACTGGCAACCAGTCCAAGCTGCTTATTAGCGGCAGTGCTGAGTTTTGCGAGCAGAGTGGGTGGAAGCGTCTTCACGGGAATCCGGATGTTCTGGTAGACTCAGATGAGGAAGAGGAGGAGGGTGAGGCTGAACCTGTTGCTGAGGTGCACAGTCCACAGCCACAGAGTCCAGAGCCGGGATCTCCAAGGGAGAGGATCCGTATCTCTCCGAAAGGGAGTCCCAGGACCCCTCCACAGGTCTCTGTCAAGTCTGAGCTAAGGAGTGAACCATCCTCGCCAGCAGAACCAGCTGTTCGCCCTAAACGGCGCAGCAGGTCAGAGGGGGATGATTCTGACATAGAGGATAGGAGGGTTGATCCAGGTGAATCAGGCGCAGTTCCAGAATTCACGCTGAGGAGGTCAGCAAGATCAACCAAAGGGAAGCCACCTGAAAGGTATGAAGCCACGAGTGTCTGGGTTGGTGTGGCTAGATGTGAACCTGAATCCTTTGAGGATGTTCAGAAGTTGCCTCGGGAAGAAGCCAGCAAATGGCATGAGGCGATGCAGAAGGAGATGAACTCAATGGAGTCTCTTGGAGTGTTCTCACTCACACAGCTGCCGGCTAACCAGCAAGCTGTAGGCTGCAGATGGGTTTACCGTCTTAAACCCACAGAAGCAGGAGAACCACAGTACAAAGCGAGATTAGTGGCCCGTGGATTCACACAGAGAAGGGGTGTCCACTTCACAGAGGTTTATTCGCCGACCTCAAGGGCGGAGACTTTGAGAACGCTTTTGGCGATAGCAGCACAGAGAGGTTGGAAGGTGAACCATTTTGATGTAGATGTCGCCTACCTGAACTCAGATCTCCAGGAGGAGTTGTACATGCTTCCTCCTCCAGGGTTTGAAGTCAGTGAGCCAGGCGTCGTGTGGCGGTTGCACAAATCCATCTATGGGTTACGCCAATCTGCCAGGAATTGGAATATGTGCCTACATGAAGCCTTAGAAGAGCTAGGTTTTAAGAGATCTCTTGCAGACAGTTGTCTTTACATTAGAGATTCAGGCTTGCAACAGCAAGTGGCCCAGGTGTTTGTTGATGACATCTTGCTCATGGCACGAACAAGTGAACAGGTAGAGAAGTTTGCTAAGGAGCTTGGAAAGCGGTTCAAGCTGAAGCAACTTGGAGATGTCAAGTCCTATCTAGGCGTAGAGATCACAAGAGCAAGTGATGGAAGCTTTTTGCTTCGCCAGAAAGGTAAGATTGAACAGTTGCTTGAGAAGTTCAGGATGTCTGAATGTGCAGGTGCCAGATCACCCATGGAGGCTGGGTACGTGAAGGAGTGTCAGCAAGTAGAACGCGTGGTGTTCGAAAATACTGAACTCTTTCAGTCAGCTCTGGGTAGTCTGTTGTACCTGTCACAGTGGAGCAGACCAGACATAGCGTTTGCTGTCAATCTGCTCAGTAGAGAGGCTTCAAGTCCTAGTGTGCAGGCCTGGAATGGTGTTAAGTGGGTGCTACGTTACCTGCAAGATACCAAAGACTTTTGCCTCAAGATGTCAGCTGAGGGCGATGTCAAGCTGACCGCCTGGGTGGATTCGGATTGGGCTAACCTTGCGGACCGCAAATCAGTGTCAGGCCTAGTGGTGAAGTTTGGGGACTCAGTGATTGGGTGGAGGTCCCGGAAGCAAAGTCTCATAGCGCTTTCATCTACTGAAGCTGAGTTCAGTGCGCTATCAGAGGTTTGCAGAGAACTGGAGTTCTATGTGTGTTTGATTAAGGAAATCTGTGGAGAGAATTGTCTGCCCGTTGTGGTGCATGAAGACAATCAACCATGCCTCAAATTGGCTGAGACAGGGCAATTTAAGGCGAGGACCAAACATTTGGACATACGTTTCCAGAATGTATGTCAGAGCGTTCATGAGGGGCTAGTTGCTCTGAAATACTGTCCCTCAACCAAGAACCTCGCTGATGGTTTCACAAAACCGTTAACCTTCCAGAAGCACGAGGAGTTCTGTGAGGGTCTGTGTATGGGGAAAGCATTGATGGCTACTGTCCCCAGATGCAGGACAAGAGGGGGTGTGGAGTTTGGAGCTGACAGGGTCAAAACTCCGTGGTGTCCTGTATCTGGGAGGAGGAGGAGGAGGAGCTTGTCGCAGAGCAGTGAGTCACAGCGTCTCTCTGTCTTCAGACTTGCTTTCACTTCCGACTGAGCAGCAGCTCGGCACAGAGGCTGCGAGTGTGCTTTTGGAGCACGACTGAGAATGTCACCAAGTTCCGATGGAGTGTGACTGTTTTATGGCTTGTAAATAAACGCTTCTAGAGATAAGAACCGAACTGTCTCTGGACTTGATTTATCCCTCATCTCACACGGACACAGGACCGCTGCTACTCTGCTCTCCTGCCAGGTCAGCTCCCGAGCAGAGCGACGCAAGGGAAGCGTGACTGGACGCAGGGGTTTTATTTTCCCGCAAAAGAGCTTCTTCGAGATTTGGTGTTCAATATAAAGGACTATCAAAAAAACCGGCAGAGAGGAATTGAGAGAGAATTAAGAGCCTCGGACGTGAGGTCGCCAGGCTGACAGCAGATAGACTGATGGACATTTGCTGGGGTTTGAAACCGGGAAAGGGGGGGGGCTTTGGGAATCCAAAGGGTGTACAATTATATTCTGTTTCTTTTAATGTTGTTTTGCTACTAATATAAAAATGGGGAATTCGTGGAAGGGAATTGGGGTCGACCTTAGAAAAAGATTTTTAAGAATAAGTATTGATGTATAAAGACTGAGGTTTATAAGTTAAAATTGGTTAACTAAAATGAGTTAAAGAAAATAAGGTAAAGTTTGGGGACAAGAACTTGCTGAGCTAAAAATTGGAACTGGAATACAAGAAGGGGAGTTGTGGGGAAGTCAAGGAAATTGGTTATTGATAGTAAGGAATGTAAATTTTATGTGTTTTTAATGGTTTTTTTGTTTTTTCTTTATTTTTTGAAAATTTCAATAAATATTTATTAAAAAAAAATACTTAAAGGGAAATAAGGTCATTCAGTATGGCAAATTTGAGAAAGGTTTATTTCTGTTGCTTTATTATAATGATGTAAATGTTGATGTTCAATTTGATGCTGTTGTTGGGATACTGCCGGGGAGACGAGGGCATCAGGCAGGCCCCCAGCTGGCTCCAGACGATCACCAGTCTCCCATGGAACAGCATCAGTCAGTCAGCGACACGAGCCTCAGATACGTTTAGAGACCCGTGCACGCTCTGTCAGCAGAGTGTGTAAATCTCCACAACGGAAGAGGCTGATAGAGAGAGATGTGCAAGCATATTTACAGCATTTATTCAGCATAGTTCAGGAACAAAAGAAAACATGACTGCTTGCCTTCGTGTCCAGCAAAACAGCCGCATAGCAAAAGCAACATAAAACGGAAGTTCCCAGCAGACTGTGCTGGGAGTAAACAGGCATGTGATACACAAACGTCATGCCTGTACCCTTTTAAGGTGGAATGGAACTATATCCTAGCATCCTCCCCCTTTCCATGTAACCTGTAGTACCTGTGGTTCAACCCAATTGCAACCTCTATACATAAACCTCAAGTTGTTCTCTGTTAACAACCTTAGACAAAAGATCAGCAGGAATTTCATTTCCTGGCATGTAGGACACCTGAATGAATCATTTCTGAATACACTCTCTTGCACAATGTAACTTAATCTGCAAGTATTTGGTTCTTTGCTTGCAACTCTCTGAGTTCAGCAAAGCCAAACAGGATCTATTGTCTTGATACACCTGTACACCTGTATAGGACATTTCATAGAAACTCTGATGTCCTGAAACAGTTGCATCAACCATTCACAATCCATGAGTGAAAATGACAGGGCATTGAGTTCTGCTTCACAGGAACTTAGGCTAACTGTCGTCTGCTTTTTGCACAACCAGTCAAACAGGCAATACTCCAGAAGTGATGGTACCATCCATGGTGTCAATTCCAAAACTAGCATCTGCAAAGATTTCAAGACCTCCAGTCTTCTGACTGGTTAACCTCAGTCTGTAGTGCAAAGTCCCCTTCAAAAGCGGACTATGCGCTTCAGAGCTTTCCAATCCTTAACAGTAGGATTGTTGGCATGTCTGCTAAGCAGGTTAGTGCTTACTGTCAGAATATGAGAGCAACGCAGCTGCAAACTGATAGCTTGCTTACATCACATGATGTGACTAGCTGTGGGAAAGAATGTTCCCGGAAGTTCACGGGCTTCTCAGAGCTTTGTGAAGAGTGTAATATGAAACCTTCCTGTTGCGTATGTAAAGGAAGTTTGGGTCACTTTCTAGAAGAAGTCTGAACTGATCGGACATGTTTTCTGTAGTGCTGTAAAGTCAGAAATAAACAAGATGTAAATAGACTCTCTGACTATCTCCTTTTCCCTTGCTGGGATGCAAGAAGGGAGGGGGTGTGCATTTCCCACACTGGGAAAGGTCGCCTATCGATATCTACCCTGGACTTGCAGGGATTGCAGCCAGGGAGGTCACTGGTAAACAAGCCGGGAGCCTGGGAGAGTTGCCAGCTTCTCCCGAAAGAGGCTTGTTTTTCCAACAAGTGGTAGCACGGCGGATGGTGGAGGCTAAAAGGCACAACTAAAGACGGCTGGAGCACCAGGTGGGAGATGTTTTTGCTGATTTGCAACGATCCACGGACCCCTGACGATTGCTGATTTATGGTTGAATGGTGAACGCGAATTGAAAAATTCTTTGGTTCACTGACGGGCTCTTGTTTTTGGATTAAAACAGAGCGGAGAAGAAGCCACATACTTCGCATTCCAGGGAGCTGATAAGAACTGCCATTGCCTGGAGACAAGACGTGAGTACTTTCTGGGGCTGATTTATGAGCTCGTTAGCTTCAAAGCTAGAAGAAAAGGCAAGCTGGAGCACAGCTTAGACTCAGAGGCTGGAAATAGCTGTTGGAATTTACAGTGACGCTTGTTGTAAACAGACTGTTGGAAGGGACTTTCCAAGCAGTGCTAGCTGCAGGTGCTTGCAGTCTTGTAAACAGCTTATAGACTTTTGGATTTTCCAGCTTGTAGCTGAAAGCTGAAGCTTGGAATTAAGATGGCTCTGTTCTCTCAGAGACTGAGTAGCCAAAATTGGCTGGAATGGTCTTTTGCAATGGAATACTTGCTGGTGGGAGAGCAGCTTTGGCACTTAGTGCAACCCCCGCAGCCTGTTGCTGTACAAGCACAGGGGAAGTGTCGGAATTCAAGCCAGCAGAGCATTGCTTAGTCCAGAGGAATTTGGCCACCCTCCAGGTGCCCGGCTTGAATCCTTATGACCTCCTGTCTGCGACTCCCGGCAAGATCAAAGGAGGTCTCCAATCGGCGATTCTCCTCAACGTGAAGAAGAACACACCACTCCTCCCCCTCCTCCATTCCCGGGGGGGGGGGAAGAGACAGACAGAAATATATCTACATGTCTTTATTTCTGTCTTTCAGCAGTACAGAGAAACACGTCTGTACACTCTGATTCCAACTGCAGAGAGAAAATATACTCCACCCATGTACTTCCAGTACAGGGTCATGTGTCACTCTGAGGTAACATCCGGCTCTCAGAGCACTTGACAGACTGTCCCTGGTTCCCACGGTACAATCCAATAACATCCACATCTTGTTTACCATTCCAGCCACCTGGTGCTTGCTTCTGCATTGCTCCTTTTTCGTAACATCCTCCCCCAAAAGAATCAATGCGTGTTGCGGCAAGCAAAGCGTGATCCAGAGAAGAAAACAAACAGTTGTTATACACATAACACTCCCCTGTTGTTTAAGTTCCACCCTTGGAACTCCCCGCCACTGGTTTCCCCAGTGTACCTCTCTGGTTGTCTGGTTTCCAAGGAATGAGTGCATCTGCATTACCTTGGCTAGCAACTCTCTGTTGTGTCTTTGTCTCTGACTTAGACACAGCTCCAACCTGTCCTCGGTTGTTTACAACAGCAACACATGCAACAGCTAAGTTAGCAAACTCTTTTGAGTACCTCTTGGGTGGTTGACCCTTTGTAACTCTCTCAGACCTACGTATGAGGTGCTGATCCTCTCTGCTCACTGGTCCAGTCTCAGGACTCTTTGGAGAACTAGTTCCAATGGTAAACAGTGGTTCATCCTTCAGTTGTGAAGGCCTATCCATTGTGTGAGACTTCCTCTCAATGACTGTGACAACTGAGCTCTCCGAGCTATCAGTGTCATCACTTTCAGTACCACTGTACTCTGTAAAATCATCATCATCTGAATCGTCCTCAGTGGGAAATGTGTGTACTATCACTCTCTCCTGTTCAGGAGCACTCTCTAGAAATTTTGTGAGAATCACCTGACCAGATTCAGACAAAATTACTCTGTAGAGACCCTTTTCATACCCCACAAAAATGCCTCTGGCATTCTTTACTCCACCTGGAGCTTCTGTCCTCACATGAGACCCAAACACCTTGAAATGGGCAACAGAAGGTTTTCTGTGGAACAGTTTCTCAAAAGGAGAACTTCCCAATTCTTTTGCAACCTTTCTCACTTTCGTATAACAGAACGACATTATAGACTCGGCCCAGTACTCATGTGGCAGATGTGAACTAAGCAATTGCGCTTCCATCCCCTTTTGCAATTCTCTGTTCACCCGTACACAGACACCCCTGTTCCACGCTTCCGCTGAAACAGAAACCTTGTGTCTTATTCCCTTCTTCTGCAGGAACCTCTGGAAATCCTGTAAAAGAAAAATCTGCTTCTCATCTGTGAATAGACAATCAATGTTAGCATCATGCATACTCTTAACTTTGTCACAAAACTCCTGAAACCTCTCCAAGGCTTCCTTTGGCTTTCTCAACACATAAACCCAGACATAGTTAGAGAAATGATCCACACACACAAGATAATATCTTGCATTGCCTCTAGATGGTTCTAGAGGACCAATCACATCAGCATACACCCGCTGAAATGCTCTGTTGACTCCGGTCTTCTTCTTGCTCACACCTGCAAGAGAAACTAGGTTAGACACAGATGAATTACATTCCATGTAATCACTTTGTGCAAAAGTCAACAAATATAGTCCATCCTTCTCTCTGGCCGAAAGAAATAACTCTCCATCTTTGTAGATCTTGCAGCTCTCAGCATCGTAGGACAGTTTCAGTCCTCTCTTTGCAATCTGTGAAACACTTAGCAGATTGAACTTCAATTCAGGAACCAAGTAAACATTGTTTATTGTCAAGTTCAGACTCTTAAGATAGACAGTCCCCACGCCGGCCGCTTCCAGCTCCTGACCGTTGGCCTGTTTCACAGCGAAGCTTTGCTTCTTAAACGATGAAAAGAGTTCTTTGTGTGGAGACATATGAACTGTCGCTCCCGTGTCAATAACAAACGAGTTCCCAACGTCTGGCGTGGTTCCTGTCGCCATCAAAGCTTTTCCAGGTTTCACCGAAGTCTTGGTGTGACCTTTGCCTGACGCCTCAGGCTTTGCTGAGCGGCCCTTCGCTCCTTTAGGCTGACGTGGCTTCTTGCAGTTCCGCTGAAGATGCCCAGCCTGTCCACAATTGTAACATCGGACAGCGTTCAAAGCTAGAGCTTTTTCTCCAGTAGCTTCATCTGCGGGGGAATAAGAACTCCGTTCCTCCCTCCCCCTGTCCTTTTCTTCCAGTGCAGCAAGTCTGTCATGTTCATTCAACACGACGGCAGTCACCCTTTCCGCGGTCAAATCCTGAGCCGGGAGGGAACCAAGCTGACTGGCAACCGTTTTGTAAGTCCGATTTAGGCTGTTGATCACCATGAAGCAAAACACTTCCTCCTGCAGACGGAAATTGCGTTCCACCATCTGCTGGCGCAGATATTTCATCTCCGTCAGGTGCGCTTGAACATCTCCATCAGGCACAAGCCTCAGATTGGTCAGCTTCTCAAAATACAGCAACGCTGAAGAACCAGCATCCCTCTGATGTGTTCTACGCAGCATTTCCCAAATTTCCCGTGCATATTCCAGACCCTGAATATGCACCAATTGGTCATCTGACACACACAGAATTATAGCCGTTCTGGCTTTCAGATTCTGTGACTCCCAACCTCGGGTTGGTGCTGCTGGGATGGGGTTCTCAATCACGTCAAAGACCCTCTGATTCTGCAGCAGGGCCTTCATCTTTATAGACCAAGATGAATAATTGTCATTTGTCAGGGGAGGGGGATAGGGCAAACCTCCCGCCTTCTTGGAATCCATGCTGAATCCAAGGGTCAGTTTTCTCAAGCCAGCTTTCCCTTTCACGCCAGTAAACTCCAAAAGTCTCTCGGCTGTTTACTGCTTCACTGGCAGGCAAACCTTTGGGCTGTTTTTTTTCAAAACCCTTGCACAGCTGCGCAGATATCAAAACACTTTCGATTTCCCAGGCTCTTTTTAGGCCACTCAGTAACTTTACAGGTGCTGGCAGACGTTGCCTAGCAACCTGCTCAGGACGGAATTCCTTATCTAACCACAGGAATTCCTGGTATGCAAGCTTGCTCTCAGAGCTTGTTTTTCAAACGCAGCTCGTGAACCAGAAAATAAATCTTTCTGCGTTCATTCTCTCTTGCCCGAAATGCAGCATACCTTTTTGGGGCTCCGTTGCCTTGAAACACACTCCTCTCGGTGTCCAGCTGTCTGTTCTGTTTAGCCTCTGGCTGCAGGCAGACGCATTTCTTTATCTCCTTAGGTGCAGAGGATGGCAACGATTCATTGACCTCTCACCTCTCATGCAGATTCTCATAGATCAGATAACCATCGGTCTGCTACCAGATGTCGGAATTCAAGCCAGCAGAGCATTGCTTAGTCCAGAGGAATTTGGCCACCCTCCAGGTGCCCGGCTTGAATCCTTATGACCTCCTGTCTGCGACTCCCGGCAAGATCAAAGGAGGTCTCCAATCGGCGATTCTCCTCAACGTGAAGAAGAACACACCACTCCTCCCACTCCTCCATTCCCAGGGGGGGGGGAAAGAGACAGACAGAAATATATCTACATGTCTTTATTTCTGTCTTTCAGCAGTACAGAGAAACACGTCTGTACACTCTGATTCCAACTGCAGAGAGAAAATATACTCCACCCATGTACTTCCAGTACAGGGTCATGTGTCACTCTGAGGTAACATCCGGCTCTCAGAGCACTTGACAGACTGTCCCTGGTTCCCACGGTACAATCCAATAACATCCACATCTTGTTTACCATTCCAGCCACCTGGTGCTTGCTTCTGCATTGCTCCTTTTTCGTAACAGGAAGAAGGCTGCAGTTCAAAGTGAATTAGAGCAGCGTGTGCTCAGAATTCTGACTGAAAGTGTGGAAGATTATCTTGTGCCAGTCCTACAGGGTGCCAGACAGCCAAGGGTCACTTGGGAATCCCTCCGGAAAGCTTGTGAAGCTGGGATGGGAAGCAAGGACCGAGAGGTGGCTGCACCAGAGGGGGAGAGCCAAGATGGCACTGGCCAGATTCTTGAGAGCTCATCGAAAGCTGGGAGGAGCTTTGAGCCACCAAGGGGGAGTGAAGGGACTGTTGCTGTTGCTGTTCCTGTTGCTGTTCCTGTTCTAGCTGCAATAGCTGTTGCTGATGGGAGGAGTGAAGCTCGGAAAACAAGCACCCCCACTACTATTGCTACAGAGGAGCAAGCTGTAGCTCTGAACGCTGTTCGTTGTTATAATTATGACCAGACTGGGCATATTCAGAGGAACTGTGAGAGTCCACGTCGACAGAAAAGAGCTAGAGGGAGCTCTGCAAAACCTCAGGTTTCAAGCAAAGGTCAAGCCAAGTTGCAAGCAAAACCAGCTAAGGCTTTGCTATCGCCAAAAGCCACATCATCGGTGGAAAACGCATTTGTTATAGACACATGTTGCACCCAGCACATGGCATCACGCCGGGAATTGTTTTCTACATTTGAGAAGCAACGCTTCACTGTGAAACAGGCCAATGGCCAGGAAATGGAAGCAACCGGGATCGGGACTGTGTATCTAGAAAGCCTGAACTTGACTATAAACAATGTGTATTTTGTTCCTGATTTAAAGTACAATTTGCTGAGTGTTTCTCAAATCACTAAGAAGGGACTGGTGTTGTCCTATGATGAGGAAAGTTGCAAAATCTACAAAGATGGAGAGCTATATCTTTCTGCCAGAGAGAAAGACGGACTGTATCTGTTGATTTTTGATGAAAATGATTACAAAATGTGCACAGCATGTGAATCTAAAATGCTTTCTCTTAATAATAATAATAATAATAATAATAATAATAATAAAAAATTTTATTTATATCCCGCCCTCCCCAGCCAAAGCTGGGCTCAGGGCGGCTAACAACAATAAAACAATACAAAAATACAACACAAACAACACTCTAAAATCATTCATTAAAATTAGTTAAATTCAAGCCACTGGCCACCATTGGGCCAGAGCTCCGCGAAGATTGCCGAGGGAGGGAGTCAGGCTGTGCCCTGGCCAAAGGCCTGGCGGAACAGCTCTGTCTTGCAGGCCCTGCGGAAAGATGTCAAGTCCCGCAGGGCCCTAGTCTCTTGTGACAGAGTGTTCCACCAGGTCGGAGCCACAGCCGAAAAAGCCCTGGCTCTAGTTGAGGCCAGCCTAACTTCTCTGTGGCCTGGGACCTTCAAGATGTTTTTATTTGAAGACCGTAAGTTTCTCTGTGGGGCATACCAGGAGAGGCGGTCCCGTAGGTACGAGGGTCCTAGGCCGTATAGGGCTTCAAAGGTTAAAACCAGCACCTTAAACCTGATCCTGTACTCCACCGGGAGCCAGTGCAGTTGATATAGCACCGGATGAATGTGATCTCGCAGCGAAGACCCCGTAAGGAGTCTCGCTGCAGCATTCTGCACCCGCTGGAGTTTCTGGGTCAGTCTTAAAGGCAGCCCCACGTAGAGCGAGTTACAATAATCCAGTCTGGAGGTGACCGTCGCGTGGATCACAGTGGCTAGGTCAGGGCGAGAGAGGTAAGGAGCCAACTGCTTAGCTTGGCGGAGATGGAAAAATGCCGCCTTTGTTATAGCTGCAATCTGCACCTCCATGGAAAGGGAGGTGTCGAAGATTACACCCAAACTCTTAACGGACGGTGCTGGCACTAACTGCGCCCCCGCAAGAGATGGGAGTTGCCCCCCCAATCCCATATCGTCCCGTCCCAGCCACAGGACCTCTGTCTTCGAAGGATTTAGCTTCAACCGGCTCCCACGTAACCATCCAGCCACAGCTTCCAGACATCTGGTCAGTGTGTCTGGGGCCGAGTCAGGATGGCCATCCATCAACAGATAGAGTTGGGTGTCATCGGCATATTGATGGCAACCCAGCCCAAAACTCCGGACAAGCTGGGCGAGGGGGCGCATAAAGATGTTGAAAAGCATTGGGGAGAGTATCGCACCCTGAGGTACTCCACACACCAAGGAGTGGCGTGATGACAATTCCCCCCCAAGCGCCACCCTCTGTCCCCGACCAGAGAGAAACGAGCGCAGCCATTGAAGGACTGTGCCCTGGATCCCCACGTCGGCAAGGCGGTGGTCCAGAAGATCATGATCGACCATGTCGAAAGCTGCTGACAGATCTAGAAGAATCAGCAGCCCCGACCCGCCTCGATCCAGCTGTCTACGAAGATCATCTGTTAGGGCAACCAGAGCTGTCTCGGTCCCATGACCAGCGCGGAAGCCAGACTGGAATGGATCCAGAGCCGATGTTTCCTCCAGAAACCCACCAAGCTGTTCAGCAACCGCTCTCTCAATCACCTTACCCGGGAACGGAAGATTCGAAACCGGGCGGTAATTGGATAGATCTAAAGGATCTAATGATGTTTTCTTTAAGAGCGGGCGCACCACTGCCTCCTTCAGTTCCCCTGGGAATGTCCCCGTGCCAAGGGACAAATTGATGATATCCCCCAGGAGGGCCCGCACCTCGTCTGGACACGCTCTAATCAGCCACGACGGGCACAGGTCAAGAGGACAGGTGGTGGGCTTTCCAGCTCGGAGGAGTCTGTCCACATCGGCTGGGGATATCCGGTCAAAGTGGTCCAATACTGGACCCGAGGACAGTCGAGGGGCCTCCAGTTCCTTTATTGTATCCAAATTGGCAGGGAGGTCATGGCGGAGCAACAAGACCTTCTCCGCAAAAAAGCTCGCAAATGCCTCACAGCCGTGTGTCAAATTGTTATTTAAATTTGGCTGTCCTTCAAGGGACGTTAAAGACCTGATTATACTAAATAATTGCGCCGGGCGAGAGCTAGCGGATGCAATGGAGGCCGAGAAGTAAGACTTCTTAGCAGCCTTCACCGCCATCTCGTAGGTTTTCATAAAAGCCCTATAAGATGTTCTTGAGGCTCCGTCACGGGCACCCCGCCATACTCGCTCTAGCCGTCTGAGGTCCCGCTTCATTTTCCGGAGCTCCTCGGTAAACCAGGGAGCCCGGTTTCTGCGGGGTCGCAGAGGGCGCTTCGGTGCGATCTCATCGATGGCTGCCAGGAGCTGGATATTCCAGCCCTCAACAAGCTCAGTCAATGAGTCGCCAGGGGGAGCAAGGTCCCGCAAGGCTTGGCGGAATCTATCAGGGTCCATCAGCCTCTGCGGGCGAGCCCAAATCGGCTCGGCACCTAAGCAGGGTGGGGGTGGAAAGTCAATCCTGGCTTTCAGAGCGTAGTGATCAGACCATGGCACCTTCATCGAAGGAGACATGATCACATCTATACCTACACCAAAGATCAAATCCAGCGTGTGGCCTGCTTGATGTGTGGGGCCCGAAACAAACTGGGAGAGCCCTAGTGTCTTGCAGGTATATCGGACAAGGCCAAGGATAAAAAGGCACCTAAGATTACCAGTGTTTTTCAGCGAGTGTATGCTGATGTAATTGGTCCTCTAGCACCATCTAGAGACAATGCAAAATACTATCTTGTATTTGTTGATCACTACTCTCAATATGCATGGATATATGTGTTGCATTCACCCAAAGAAACCTTAGCAAGGTTTAAAGAGTTTTGTGATAAGGTTAAGAATGTTCATGATGCTAATATTGATTTTCTTTTCACAGATGAAAAGCCAATTTTTCTTTCACAGGATTTTCAGGATTTCCTTGAGAAGCAAGGGATAGAGCATAAGATTGCTGTTTCAGAAGCTGCATGGAACAAAAGTGTGTGTGTAAAAGTGAACAAAGAGTTGCAAAATGGCATGAATGCACAATTGCTGAGTTCACACTTGCCACGTGAGTTTTGGGCTGAATCTTTATCTTCTTTCTGTTACACTTGGGTGAGAAAGGTTTCAAAAGGTATGGAAAGTTCTCCTTTTGAGAGGCTGTTCCAAAGAAAACCTTCTATAGCGCATTTTAAGGTTTTTGGGTCTCAAATCAGGACAGAAACTCCAGATGGGGTAAAGAATGCCAGAGGCATTTTTGTGGGTTATGAAAAGGGTCTCTATAGAGTAATTTTGTCTGAATCTGGTCAGGTGATTCTTACAAAGTTTCTAGAAAGCACTCCGAGACAGGAGAGAGAGGTTTTTCACACATTTCCCATTGCTGATGACAATTCAATGATGATTATGATTATTCTGATTATTGTGGTACTGTGACACAGAAAGCTCAGAGAGTTATGTTGACACAGTCATTGAGAGAGGTTCACACACAATGGCTAGACCTTCACAGGTTAAGGATGAACCACTGTTTACTGTTGGAACTGGTTCTCCAAAAGGTCCTGAGAATGAACCAGTCAGCAAGGAGGATCAGCACCTCATACGCAGGTCTGAGAGAATCACAAAGGGCGTACCACCCAAGAGGTATTCTCAAAAGTTTGCTAGTTCAGCTGTTGCATGTGTTACTATTGTTGACAACTCAAGCTTGGTAAAGAGTATGTCTAAGTCAGACACAAAGACACAACAGGGAATTGCTAAACGTAACACTACATTCCCGAACCAAGGTAATGCAGATGCACTCATTCCTTGGAAAACAGACAACCAGAGAGTTACATTGGTGAAACCAGTGGCAGGTAGTTCCAAGGGTGGAACTGAAACAACAGGGGATTGTTACATGTATAACAACTGTTTGTTTTCATCTCTGGATCAAGCTTTGTTCGCAGCTAATGTTGATTCATATGGGGGAGGATGTCAGAATATGAGAGCAACGCAGCTGCAAACTGATAGCTTGCTTACATCACATGATGTGACTAGCTGTGGGAAAGAATGTTCCCGGAAGTTCACGGGCTTCTCAGAGCTTTGTGAAGAGTGTAATATGAAACCTTCCTGTTGCGTATGTAAAGAAAGTTTGGGTCACTTGCTAGAAGAAGTCTGAACTGATCGGACATGTTTTCTGTAGTGCTGTAAAGTCAGAAATAAACAAGATGTAAATAGACTCTCTGACTATCTCCTTTTCCCTTGCTGGGATGCAAGAAGGGAGGGGGTGTGCATTTCCCACGCTGGGAAATGTCGCCTATCAAAATCTCCCTGGTCTCACCGGGATGTCAGCCAGAGGAAGATTACCGGTAAACAAGCTCCGAGACCAGCCTCTCCGGAGGGGGCTTGTTTTCCAACCCTTACAGCTATGTCAGGTCTTGAACATCTAGCAATGAAATTCAGCTTCCCTAGAATGCATCTGTACAGTGTGGTGTCAGAAAATGCTTCAGCAGTACTATCTACCTGGTAACCTGTCACCATTGGTGTGTCTGCTGGGTTTGCATCAACCAAATTCAGCCTGGTTAATACATCAGCAATTTTCTGTGTTTGGTGTACCAGAAAATTACCTGCTCAGTCCTTTTCCACCTGCAGAGTAAGATAGTTGGATACCTCACCAAGATCCTTCATGTCAAAGTGCTCCTTCAGCTGAGCTAGGGTGCTTTGGTACAAAGCCTGATTCTTCCAAAAGAAGAGCATATCATCAACAAAACATAAACAATACAGTTTGTTTTGCCCCTCCTCTTTGACAAACACACAGGGATCAGCTTTACCTTGGTGAAAACCTAGAGAAAGCAATGTCTCAGTGAGTTTTGTGTTCCAACACCTGGCACCCTGCTTGAGACCATATAGGGATTTCCATAGTTTACAGACCATTCCCTTCTGTACCTGCACTCCATCAGGTGGAAGCATATACAGCTCCTCCCCCAAAACCCCGTACAAAAAAGCTGTATTCACGCCATGATGGGAAACGTGCAGTTTCTCCTCTGCAGCAATCTTGAGCATTAACCTAATGCTCTCATACTTGACGGTGGGTGAGTAGGTCTTGTGGTAATCCTGTCCTGGTACCTGTGAAAAACCTCTGGTGACCAATCTAGCTTTGTGCCTGACAACCTTGCCAGTCTGGTCTGTCTTGGCCTTAAAGACTCATTTGCTGTCCACCAGCCTCATTCCTGGGGCTGTTGGCACTAGCACCCAGGTTTTGTTCCTATTCAAGGAATCAGTTTCAGCCTTCATGGCATTAAGCCATGGCTCAGCATCTTTAGAGTCCTGGACCTCTTTGAAACAAGTCCTCAGCACTCATCTCCTCCTTCTTAGGAGACTGGTGGCCAATGGTGAACAGTGGTTCTTCCAGTTCAGCGTCAGACCCATCAGATGGTCTGAGTGAGGCCTTAGTGCTCTTATAGTCTGCTGTGTCATCACTGTCGCTGACATCAGCAGCAACGCCACCCACTGAACTGGAATCCAAACCCTGATCATCATCCTCAACTTCCTCTTCTTCCTCATCATCCTCATCCTCTGAGTGACTCTGGTATGCAGTCTCAAGAAATCCCTGCATGGTCTCAAGCAGAGCGCCCGTTGTTGGTACTCTAAATTGACAGAGGTGTTATTTTCTTTGGGTTTTCACCAAGGTAAAGCAGACCCATGTGTGTTTGTCAAAGAGGGAAAGCAACACAAGCTGTATTGTATGTTTTGTAGATGACATTATTTTCCTATGGAAGGATGAGGCTATGTGCAAAGCCACCTTAGCTGCAGTACAAGAGCACTTTGACATGAAGGATCTTGGTGAGGTAACCAATTATCTCTCTCAAGATAGAGAGAAAGCAGGAAGGTAATATTCTGGTATATCAGACAAAGTAAATCAATGATGTGATAGCTAAACTGAATTTGGATGATGCTAACACTGTTGATACACCTTTGGCTACAGGTTTTCAGGTTGAAGATACTGATGATGCCTTTTCTGAAGGCACTTTATTCCGAAGTGTCTTAGGCAAGCTGAGTTTCATTGCTAGATGCACAAGACCAGACATTGCAGTCAGCATGAATCTGTTAAGCAGACATGCTACCAAGCTGTCAGGTTTAGTGCTTCTCCCACACAAGACACAGAATGCTGGCAGTTTAAGTAGCTGAGGTTTATTTCTCATTAACAGACTTACAGCAGTCAAAACTTCCACAACTCATCCTTCACCTTCAGAGTCAGTTGACTCGACTGGCTTCTGACCCCTCCCAAGGCCAGATATATGCCACGTCCTTCCCCGCCTCTGCTCTAATCACTTGCTCCGCCTCCTACTTCTTGGCGTCTGAGGTGCAGCCAATTCCTCCTCCTCTGGAGATTCCTCTCTGCTGGGCGTGTCCCTAACATTACGCTCCTCTCTAAGCCCTGTTGGAGTCTCCGCTACGACCAAGCTGATAAAGCTCATCCTCCAGAGGGCTTCCGGAGGGCGGCGCCAACAGCAATGGCAGTCTCCTTCTAACTACGAGGGAGAAGCTCCGCAGAAATTGGGTCTATCCGCTACGGCGCAGCGGAGACCCTTTAAAAAACCGCAGGCGGGGGAAGCCTGCGGCCGTGGGACTCGGCGGGTGCCAAAAACGCCCCCCCCATTGGCAAAGGGACCCCGCGAGGGGCTCCAGAGCGGAACGGGGGTGGTGCGGCACTGAGAGTCGATTGCTACTTCTGTGGAGTGAAGCCGCTGCAGCTGTTGCCGGAGAGCGCTGCCCTTTCTCCTTTGAAATTCGGCTTTTAAACTACAACCCGTGAGTAAGATCTTCTAAAGTTAGAAAGATCAAAGGATTTGTTCCTTTGATCGGAATAAAAGAACTTGAATTTGGCTCTGAAGCGGCGAAGACGTAAAAAGGGAGTCCGTCTTCCGATTTTATAGACAGTATTAAAGCAAAGACTATTGGAACTAAGAACTGTGAAAGTTGAATTAAGAAGATTAAATGTTAATGTCAGATCTAAGAACCCCCCTTCAGAGTGGGGGGGGGAGAAGAATGTACCTTTGAAGGGAAAAGTGGAAGGAAAGAAGAGACCACCACTTAATCCCTGACTTTGGTCTGCCAGGAAAGTGGAAAGTATTGCACCGTTTAGTGACATTGTAACTTGATGTGTTTAATCTGCACTTGAATTGATTCTGAAGGACTCTCTTTGCAACTGTTGCCATTCTATGGGAGAATTGGAAAGTAAGAGATACTGCTGCCTTTAGACAAAAGTTGCTTTGAAAAGAGCATTGTTGCCATTGTGCTCCCCTAGAGGAGGATTGGGATACAACTGGGGAATTTCCACTGCAGCTGGCTCGGAGACTTTCTCATAACAAAACAAGTTAAGTTGTGAGAACGACCTTGGGACTTTAAGATAGAGCTATGGATCAAGATAAACCCCAGGAAAAATCTACAAGGATAAAAACGAGGCAGCAGCAACGAAGACAGTCGATACCAGCTCCATCTCTCCCAGAAAAAGAGGACACTGGGCAGACAGGAATAAAGGGAGTAGGCTCTGATGAGACATTAAATGCATCACTTGACAAAATATTTGGAGCTTTGGAAAAGCTGTCAGCTAAAATTGATTTAAACACTACAACCATTAGCTCCAATACACAGGCTATTGACCGGCTGCTCCAGGAATCTAAAGAGACAAGGAAAATTGCTGAAGAAGCTAAAGAGAAGGTGACGGAGATAGAGGGAAAGATACCTCCAATTAATAAGCAATTGGAATATCACAAGGCCCAACTATCTCTAATTGAACTTAGAGACAAACAGAACAATTTAAGAATTAGGGCAGTACCGGACGTGGAAGGTGGCAACTTGTGTGACTTTCTTACACAGGAGTTTGAAGAATTTTGGGAACTTGAGCCAGATAAAGATTTCAAGATAGTGAGTGCCTTCAGAATTGGCAAAGGGGGAAGAAAGAACAAAGTGAGAGACTGCTTGATTTCACTTAGATCTAAGGAAGAGAGAGACAAACTATTGAGCCTTCATTATAAGAATCCATTGGAGATACAAGATTTGAGAATTGAAATCTACAAAGATATTCCAAAGTATTTACTGGATTTGAGAGCTAACTACGGTGACTTAGTCCAACTGTTAAGAAGAAACAGTATCATTTTCAGGTGGGAGTTCCCTCAGGGTTTGACCTTCAATTATAAAGGAAAAAAAGTGAAGATAAGATCAGAGGAGGACAAAGTGAGATTTTTGAACCATCACGAGGAAGACCTACAGAAAGAGACGGAAAAAGAGCTGAAGATATCAAGACCAGGAGACCTGGACATAGGGAACCTAACATCAGGCGTGGAAAAAATAGAGAAAGCATTACCACCCACTGATCAAGAACAACTGATGGGAGCAGTTGGAGGGTCTACAGAATAACAATACAATGTCTCTGCAAGCACTAAGTTGGAACATTCGGGGCCTGAATTCCCCTGACAAGAGGAAAACAATCTTTCATTTGTTGAAAAAAGAAAATTTGGACTTGATTTGTCTGCAAGAAACCCACGTGATTAGAACACATAGGAAAATATTGATCAACAAAAGACTGGGCCAAGAATTTATTTCATCAGACAAAGTTAAGAAGAGAGGAGTGGTGATTTATGCGAAAGAAAGTTTATCCCCAAAATTTGTCCTTAAAGATGAACAAGGAAGATTTGTGGTAATTGAAATACAGGCCCAAGGAGAGAAAATTTTGATAGTAGGTGTTTATGCACCAAATGAGGGGAAATCAGAATTCTTTAAGAAATTGCATGAGACGTTGTTGGACTTTATGGATTATAACATCATTATGCTTGGAGATATGAATGGAGTGGTATCGACAAATATGGACAAGTCAGACAGACAAATAATAACAAAAGATGGAAGACTATCGAAATCTTTTTTTGAAATGACAGACAATATGGATTTAATTGATACTTGGAGAACTAAGAACCCCCTAAGTAAAGAAGGGATTTCTTTTCTGAAGCTAAAAAGACCTGGACAAGAATTGACCAAATCTGGATAACCAGAGGAATGGCTCCAAAGATTCGAAAGGTGGAAATCTGCCCCAAAACTTGCTCTGACCATAACCCTGTGAAACTGGAAATGAAATTAACAATGACTGGCTCCTTTAGATGGAGGATGAATGACACCTTGTTTAGAGATCCAGAAATTACTAGGAAGGCCCAAAAAATGGTGAAAGACTATTTTGAGATAAATTTGAAGACATCAGTGGAAAAATGGGTCATCTGGGACGCAAGTAAAGCTGTGATGAGAGGATTTTTGATTCAGCAGAATGCAATAAAAAAGAGATCTCAAGAAGAAAAAAAGGGAAAGCTCTTGGAAAAAATAAAAGAAGGAGAGAAGAAGCTCAGAGTTAAACCAAAGTCGCAGGAAATCTTGAGAGAGATCAAATTTTATCAAGTACAATATATGAAAATGACAAATCAGGAGATAGAATGGAAAATCAAACAGATGAGACAAAGGACTTTTGAATCTGCTAACAAATGTGGGAAATTGCTAGCATGGCAATTGAAGAAAAGACATAAGTTAAATATTGTGACTAACCTTGAAGTGAATGGAAAGAACATACAAAACCCACAGGAGATCAGAAACTGCTTCCAGAGATACTTCAAACAACTTTACACACAAGGGCCGCAGACAGAGTCAAAAATTGATCAATTTCTGAAAACCAATGGATTACAAAAAAATTCTCAAGAAAATAAATTATTGTTGAATTCTAAAATATCAGGACAAGAGGTTGAAGGTGCCATACAGACTATGCAACTAGGAAAATCTCCAGGGCCCGATGGACTAACCTCCAAATATTACAGAACTTTGAAGGACTATTTGATTCAACCACTAAAGGAGGTTTGCAACGAAATTATGGAGGGGAAAAAGGCGCCGGAGTCGTGGAAAGAAGCGTTCATCACACTTATACCTAAAACTGAGTCTGAGAAGACACAACTCAAAAACTATCGTCCCATATCCCTGCTTAATGTGGATTACAAAATTTTTGCTGATATTTTGGCTAAAAGACTTAAAAAAGTTTTAGCAGAAATGATACATAAAGACCAGGCTGGCTTTCTCCCTGGTAGACACTTGTCAGACAATATGAGAAATGTAATTAACATCTTGGAAAAGTTACAAGTGAATATTAATACAAAAGCGGTTTTGATATTCGTAGATGCGGAGAAAGCCTTTGACAATATTTCTTGGGTTTTTATGAAGAGAAATCTGCAGGGGATGGGGGTTGGACAAAATGGTATAGGTGCGATTTACTCTGAACAAAAGGCTAAACTGATAGTTAATAACATAGTGACAGAAGAATTTAAAATTGAGAAAGGGACACGACAAGGCTGCCCAATTTCCCCACTGCTCTTTATTTTGGTCCTGGAGGTTTTGCTAAATATGATAAGAAGGGACCAGCTGATTCATGGTGTCCAGGTTGGAGCAAAACAATATAAACTTAAAGCCTTTGCAGATGATCTTGTATTGACATTACAAGACCCAGTACCTAGTACTAAAAGGGCTTTAGAATTAATCCAGGAGTTTGGTCATGTAGCAGGTTTTAAGTTAAACAAGTTAAAAACTAAGGTTTTGGAGAAAAACTTGACACCAATGGAGAGAGAGAGGTTTCAGAAAGAGACAGATCTGACATTAGTAAAAAAGGTAAAATACTTGGGGGTGAATATGACTGCTAAAAATGCAAATTTATTTAAAGATAATTATGAGAAATGCTGGTCAGAAGTGAAGAAGGATTTAGAGATTTGGTCGAATTTGAAGCTTTCCTTGCTGGGTCGGATTGCTGTTATTAAGATGAATGTATTGCCGAGAATGTTGTTTTTGTTTCAATCATTACAAATCATTGACAAGATGGATTGTTTCAAGAGGTGGCAAAGAGATATTTCTAGATTTGTCTGGCAGGGCAAAAAGCCCAGAATAAAATTTAAGATACTTACTGATACTAAAGACAGAGGGGGGTTTGCCCTGCCGGACTTAAAACTTTATTATGAATCAGCAGCTTTTTGCTGGTTGAAGGAATGGCTACTTCTTGAGAACACTGACATCTTAGATCTTGAAGGTTATGATAATGTATTTGGATGGCATGCATATCTGTGTTATGGCAAGGTTAAAGCGCATAAAGCATTCAAAAACCATATTGTCAGGAAAGCACTATTTAATGTCTGGACAAGATATAAAGATTTTTTGGAGAACAAAACCCCAAGGTGGTTATCACCTATGGAAGCGAAAGCTATGAAAAAACTTAACATGGAGGCAAAATGGCCAAAGTATTGTGAAATTTTGGAACAGGAAGGTGACAAGCTGAAATTGCAGAGTTATGAGAAGCTCAAAGGGAAGGTGCGAGACTGGTTACATTATTTTCAAATAAGAGAAGTTTATAATCAAGATTAAAAAATTGGTTTCCAGGTGGAAAAATCAAAGCTGGAAACAGAATTGTTGGAACCCAATGCTAAGATATTGTCAAGAATGTATAATTTGCTGTTGAAATGGAGTACTGAGGAAGAAACGGTAAAATCTGCTATGATTAAATGGGCACAAGATATTGGTCATAATATTTTGTTTGCCGACTGGGAGCAGTTGTGGACCACTGGGATTAAATTTACTGCATGTAATGCCTTAAGAGAGAATATTATGAAAATGATGTATAGGTGGTACATGACCCCAGTCAAGCTTGCAAAAATATACCATTTGCCCGATAATAAATGTTGGAAATGTAAGGAGATTGAAGGTACATTCTTTCACCTTTGGTGGACGTGCCCGAGGATTAAGGCTTTCTGGGAGATGATTTATAATGAAATGAAAAAGGTATTTAAGTATACTTTCGTGAAGAAACCAGAGGCCTTTCTCCTGGGCATAGTCGGCCAATTGGTGCCAAAGAAGGATAGAACTTTTTTTATGTACGCTACTGCAGCAGCAAGAATACTCATTGCAAAGTATTGGAAGACACAAGAATTACCCACCTTGGAAGAATGGCAGATGCAAGTAATCGACTATATGGAAATGGCTGAGATGACTGGCAGAATCCGAGACCAGGGAGAAGAGTTGGTGGAAGAAGATTGGAGGAAATTTAAAACTTATTTACAGAAGTATTGCAAAATGTATGAATGCTGATGACATTGAATTAAAATGAAGGGGTTCTAGTAATAAGAGATAAAAATTTGAAATTTGGGAGGTAAAATAAATAAGGACAAAGTAGTAGGATACGAATTTGCTGAACTAATTGTTAAAAAGGGATATAAAAAGGAGGCGTGAGGAAGTCAGGAAAATAAGTTAATTGAAGATGAATAATTGGAAAAGAGTGATCTGTGTTTTTCTTATTCTACTTTTTGAGTGTTGATTGTCTTTTTTTGTTTTCTTGTTAAATGTTTGTATTTTATGTATCGTGAAAGTTTGTATTGTTGTGTTTTATATTTTCTTTGTGTTTTTATTGTTCTACTTTTTTATTGTTAAACTTAATAAAATATTATTATTTTTTTTTAAAAAAAGCTCATCCTCCAGAATCGCCTCCAATGATAATTAACGACCTGAGCCTTTGATAAGGCTCCAAGCACGTTCATTCATTCAGCAGAGTATCCAGCAGCATGCGGAAGGACGAGATAGTATGAGCTACATCGCTATGCTTTATTTTCCTATCTACAGTACACAGACAGAAAAGAAACATCCTCTCTCTGTGAGAGACAGAGAGCAACTGGGAAAACAAAGGAACAGGAAACAGTAACATCACATCCGTCTCCCGACTTCCAACAGCCTGGAATGTCTCTGGAATGTAAACAGAATCTTGTGACTCTAAGCACTGCACAGTGGCACAAACAGAAACCAACAAGCTCCCCTGCAGACTCCCTGCCAGTGAAGGAGGACCTTTCTCGGGTTGGTTGCCACCAATCCCCATCTGCTTCCTCACTACTAGTAACCTCCTCCCTCCACCCTCTTGGTTTGGGCTTGTGCGGGAAACGGCGGTAAAACTCTCTCTACAATAATGGGGCATGCAAAACCTCAGTCTTCCTCAGCCTTCTGCCAAGAATTCTCCTCAGGCCCATACCCTTTCCAGGCAACTAAGTACTGCAGCTTCTTCCTGCAGAGCCGAGAATCCAATATTGCTTCTATCTCGTATTCCTCCTCTCCCTCCACCATTACTGGTGGTGGAGGAGGTTGTCTAGGTTTCTGATACTGATGGGATGGTGTGACCAGCAATAGTAGAGCCCTATGGAATCTGGGTTGCATTTTCATAGAATCTGGTAGTTTGAGCCGGAACGATATAGGGTTAATTTGTTCCACTACCTCAAATGGCCCTACCCTTTATAGTCCTAACTTCTTGCACCTCCCTTTCTGAGGCAAGTCCTTGGTGGACAACCATACTTGATCTCCCACCTTGATCTCAGGCTCTGACTGCCTATGCTTGTCTGCACTCCTCTTGTACACTGCCTTGGCAGTGTCTAGCTGCTCCCTCAATAATTCATGTAAGGCCTGCATTTCTTCCATGAACTTCCATGAACTGCTCCGCCGGCGGCACCGACAAGTTACTCCAAGGGTCTGGGAACGCTCTTGGGTGTTGTCCGTAGTTCGCTACGAATGGAGCTTGCTGGGTTGATGCATGCACAGTGTTATTGTAGGCAAACTCTGCCAGTCCCAACTTGTCCACCCAGTCCTCCTGCTGATAATTAACATAACAGCGAAGGTACTGTTGCAGCGTCACGTTGGTTCTTTCCGACTCTCCACTGGTTTGAGGGTGTCTTGATGAGGTTAGGCACACTTCCACGCCCAACAGCTGCATCATCTTCTTCCAAAACTGCGAAGTGAATTGTGTACCTGTATCTGAAATAACCCTCAATGGCAACCCGTACAACTTAAACACGTGGTCCACAAACATCTTTGCTGTTTCTTGGGCCGATGGCAACTTAGGACACAGCACAAAGTGCGCTATTTTCATGAATAAGTCCACCACCACCCATATCACAGTCTGTTTCCTCGACTCTTGTTTCCTGCTTGGCAGGGGGTTGGACTCGATGGCCCTTGTGGTCTATTCCAACTCTATGATTCTATGATTCTATGACTCTGGAAGATCTGTGATGGAATCCATCGCGACTGTCTCCCAAGGTCCTTGAGGGGTGGAAAGCTGATGCAGCAATCTGGAAGGCGCTTCCCTCGACGTTTTTGCCCGCTGGCAGGTCTCACACGCTCTCACATTGTGCTGGTCCCGTGGGCTAACCGAGAGGCGAGGTCCGAGTCCAGTCCGAGGTCAAAGGTGCAGTATGGAGGCAGTCTGTAAAAGTTGAAGCTGGATGCAGGGCAGGTAGTAGGGTGAGGTCAGGAGCTCCGGCAGGATAGCAGGACAGGGTTCAGGCAGGAACTGACAACCAACGAAGTTGCTCCCGCAACTTGGGACTGAGGCTGGATGGCTTTTATCTGCCCCGAGGCATAGGGCGGCCCCAATCCTCTGGTGACTCGCCTCTCCTGGACTGGAGGCGAGCACTCCTCCTGCAGTAACTTAGTTCCTCCGCCTATCTGTCCTGAGCCTCTGCAACTCAGGAGAGGCTGGAGGGTTACCGGACCCAGAGGCAATCTCAGCTTCCCCTGACGGGGCTGAGAGTGGAGCACCTGCAGGCAATGGGTCCTTCATCATCTCAGGAGCCAGAGCAGACTCAGCTGGTGCCTGCACCTGAGGATCCAGCACAGGTGAAGACCCTTCAGGCTCATGCCCCAGTCCTGGCTCAGCTGGTTCTGAAGGCGGGGAATCCTGTGCAGGCTGGGATTCCTCAGGTTCAGCATCCGAATCCCAGGCCATCACACCCATACTCTTTTGTCTCCTCTCGCACTTTTGGCCACCAGAATTGCCTCGTGAGCTGATACAGTGTCTTGTAGTATCCAAAATGACCCGTCGTAGGGTTATCATGACACTGTTGTAGCATCATACTCGCTCTGAGTGTCCTCTCTGCTTCTAATTGCCTTCTCTGTAATGTTCTAATTGCCTGCTTAACTGACTCTTTATTCGCTTTTTTGACAATTGTTTCCTTTTCCATAATTTCATCTAAAATCTCATTTTTCCTTTTTCCTTTTAATTTCCTTTTAAATGAATTTTGTTGTATAAACAGTCCCCTCATTACCGCCTTACTAGCATCCCAAACCATCTGTAATTTAATCTGTCCTTGAGTGTTTATTTCAAAATAATCACCCAAGGTCTTTTTAGCTTTTTCCATAAATTTTTGATCACTTACCTCAATCTTATTTCAAAATCAAAAAAGAGTATAAAGCCCTTTTGGCCTAAAAAAAAAGGCAGTCCGAACAAAATTCCTGGTCCCTACTATTGAATGCCTCACTAAACAATGAAACTAAACTCTTTTGGCAACGGGTCTCCGACTCAATGAAAAATAGTTCCTCAGCCCCCAGCTGTGTCATTCCAGCTCAGGTTTGGGAGAACCACTTCAGAAATATATTTATGGAAAATCCAAACCTCCCTTCCAGCTTACAGGAGGATGACAGGGCAGAATTGTCACTGCTACCTAATTGGAGGCCGGTTACTGTGGAGGAAGTCCATACATTAATTGGGAATCTGAAGACTGGAAAGGCTCCGGGGAAAAGACTTTATCCCAGCGGAGTTGATTACATCAAACCAGCACTGGTGGGCTCCGCTTCTGGCAGCACTCTTTACGGTAGTAAATAACTCGGGTAAGGTACCATATAGCTGGAAACATGCTATAGTAGTTCCAATCTTTAAGAGAGGCTACCCAAATGTACCTTCCAATTATAGGCCTATTAGCCTGCTCTCAATAATTGGGAAGCTGTATGCCCGTTTCCTCAGTAGCAAACTGACTTTTCTAAATGAACATAATATACTATCTGACGCCCAGGCAGCTTTTCGTGAGAATCATTCAACAACAGACCACTGTCTAATGCTGTCCTTCCTAGCTGAGAAGTATACCAGACCTCTACAGGGTAAACTCTTCGTGGCCTTTATGGACCTGAAATCAGCATTTGACTCCATCCCCAGATCCCAGCTATGGTCCAAATTGAGTCTGATTTTGCAGGACAAACGACTTCTCTTTCTCATAAAAGCCCTGTATAATGGAACCAAACTGCAGTTCCGATGCGGTCGACAGGGACAGCTATCGAACAGCATCGAGATGACTAGGGGGTGAGACAGGGTTATATTTTGGCCCCCACATTGTTTTGTCTATTCTTAAATGACCTAGAAGTGAACTTAATGGACCCAGATGGACACATTCCAAAAATAGGAATGAGAAGGACCCCTTTGTTGTTGTATGCTGATGACGCGGCGATCATCTCGCGTTCCAGACCGGGCTTGAATTATCTGTTGAGGAAATTTTCTGATTACTGTTCTGGAAATGGTTTATCCATTAATCATGAAAAATCTAAAATCTTAGTCTTCGAAAGAAGATTCTCCCAGTCTAAATGGGTGCTGGATGGCCATAACCTTGAACAGGTAAAATACTTCAGTTACCTAGGGCTCACATTCCATCATACAGGATCTTGGAAGCACCATTGGCAAACCTCCCTTCAAAAGGCGGAGATTACAAAGCTAGCCATACATAGGTTCTTCTTCACAAAGGGCGGCAAATATGTTCCAGCAGCCTTAAGGGTTTTCAATGCAAAGCCCGTTTCCCAACTCCTGTATGCAGCAAATGTCTGGCATAATGGGGACCTGCCAAAGCTAGATGGCTTTCAAAGTTTTCAGACTTTGCTCGTGTGCTCAAGACATCGATTCCATAAATCATATTTTGTTACATTGTGTGAAGTATGAACAGGCCAGGGCTGAACTGATACTACCCTTGCTGGTGCCTTTCCCGGGAAAGTCAGAGGCTCACTATGTCAGGTTCCTACTGGAAGACCGGACAAAAGCTAGAACGTTGGCAGTGCCAAAGTTTTTATCGGTGGTTGCAAGAACAAATGAGCCCTATATTCCAAACAAAGTGCTTGATTAACCTGGAGGTAGACTGTATGAACTCTGTATTGATTTGTAATGTTTTGTTGGGTCTCTGGACCGTAATAAAGATAGTTGTTGTTGTATAAACAGTCCCCTCATTACCGCCTTACTAGCATCCCAAACCATCTGTAATTTAATCTGTCCTTGAGTGTTTATTTCAAAATAATCACCCAAGATCTTTTTAGCTTTTTCCATAAATTTTTGATCATCTAATAAGTCTTCATTCAATCCATCTAAATGAAGCATATCTTTCCTTTTGTATTTCCATTATCAAGGAATTATGATCCGAAAATGTCCTGGGATTAATTTCTATTTTTTTTACTTGAGGTTCCAACTCGGTTTTATTTGAAAATTGCTAAGGATCCTACAGATTCCATTATCACACTTCTCAAAACAGTATTACAGCATGCATATACTATGGATTTTATAAAGAAACACACATTCAAATTTCTCCTTCAACTTCATCCTCTTATACCAATTTTTTATTGTTTACCTAAAATCCATAAGAATTTACATTCTCTGTTAGAGGGGGATTTTCCACTGGTCGCAGATGACAGAAAACTGTGACACCATGAGACCGGTGTAAAACCAAATTAAATAAGGACTTTATTACAAAACAACAAACAGCAAAGCTTCTGGGTGTTTTTCCTGCAGGCAGAGTTCAAACTGCAGCTTTTCTCCTTTTGTAGCCACGGCCAGCTGCAACCAATTAGCCCAGAGCTTACAAAAACTGTTCTTAAAGGTACAAACATGTTTCTGTGCAGAATGACTCCCAATATCCCCTCTCATTCAAACAGAAAGCAAAACAGTACTTTAAACATATACAAAACATATTTACACATCACGCACAACAATTCCTAATTTTGTCACTAGTTGTGCATGTTTCTCAAAAGTTAGTGCTTTCGTAAATATATCAGCCACATTTTGCATGCTCTCACAGTATTTCAGCATTATCAGGTTTTGTTTCACATTTTCAGTTACATTTTGATAATTTCTAAATGTTTGGATTTGTTTTTAAACTGCTCAGATCCAGCCAAAGCTATTGCAGCTTGATTGTCGTCCCATATTTGAACTGGATAATCACATTGCATATCTAAATCATTGAGGATTTGAACATAAAATTTTATTTCATTACACAACTCTGATAAAGCACAGTATTCAGCCTCTATTGAAGATGTGGCCACGATTCTTTGCTTTTTGGACTTCCAACCTATCAAGGAATCCCCAAATTGAAACACCATACCAGAAATGGATTTTCTATCAGGAAGGTTGGGCCCAATCACTGTCAACATAACACTTCAATTTTGTAGACCCTGAAGATGGTAATCTTAAACAATAATCCAGTGTTTGTTTTAAATACCGGAAAATACGTTTTAAACCTGTCAGGGAACTGACATCAGAGCGAGAGGTGAAGGGGAGGCTCCCAGATGATGCTGGCGAAGGACCCAGCACCAGGGGGAGAAGCAGCTCGGTAGAGGGGGAAGGAAATCAGCGCAAGACCAGGGATAAAGGGGGGCAGATGGGGGAAGCGGAGAGAGAGCTCCAGGACTCTTCACTGGACATCAGTGAGGAGAGCACAGGTCCTCCACTACCCAGGCCCTCCCTGCGCAGAAGACTCCTGCGCAGTGAGAGGAGGAGGAGACTGGGAGTCAAACAGCTTTTATGCTGGAAGAGGTTTAAGAAACGCCCACTGACAGATTCTGCTAGCGACTGAGGCAGCCGCGCGGAGATGGGCTGTGCAGTCAGAACGGTTTAACAAGGCAATTTAGCCTAGAGAGGCGGCAGTTTACGCACGAGTAACTCATACCCATTACAGCAATCTGTCAGTCCCTGAAAGTTCTCGTGCACAGCAGCAGGCAGACAGCATCATGAGCAAGACAGGAGAAGTGAAAGCCACGGAAGGGGCAGCTGGAGGGCAATCTCTGGTGGAGAGGAACCGAGAGTTGGAACAGCATGTGGCCCTTCTGACGGCATGGCTGGACGAAAGGCGGTCTCAAGATGCACAGGTCAGGCCCATCCCCATAGCAAGGAAGGTACCGGGACTGGTGCACAAATTTGGAGGGAGGCCCCAGGACTATAGTGCGTTCCGAACGGAAATAGAATACGCGTTGGAACTGCAGCACGATGATTTTGCAGACGATGGGGCGAGGGCTGCCTACATTGTGGGTCACCTGCAGGATGGGGCCAGAGAGTGGATCAGGCCCCTTATGGCGACGCAGAATGCCGCCATGCAGGACCAGAGGAAATTTTTCCAGGCAATGGACGCAATGTTTTCCAGTGATGTACAACAAAGTGTGACAAAACGGGAACTGATGAACTGTAAACAGGGAAACCAGTCAGTTAAAGACTACTGGTCACGCTTTGCAATGATAGTTCACCGTCTCGGGTGGCAGCTGGACTCTGAACCCATACAAATGTTATTTGAGGAGGGGTTGTCCCCAACGGTCAAGGATGAGCTTTCGCGCACACCCCGCCCACAGTCCATGGATCAGCTGACCAAGGCTGTGCTTTCGATTGGCGTAAGGCAGGAAGCGCGGGCCCAGGAGAGGTGGGAAGGGAGAGAGCAGCGTTGCCATGACTACCGCATTCCTGAAATACCAAGGCAGCCTTCCCCGCCGGCGGAGCCAATGGAAATAGATGGGGGGCGCGCGGGGGAAGCTTCAAGTTCCAGCGAATGTCACAAAAAGGAGGGAAAGGATTGGAAAACCACCAAGAAGTGTTTCCTTTGCCAGCGGCCAGGACATTTTGCCAGGGCCTGCCCTCAAAGAAAGGCCTGGCAAGGAATGGTGGGAGCCGCAGGGGGTGAGGAGGAGGTGGAAAAGGCACAGGAACAGGGAAACGGGAACGCTTGGCTGCCACTCAGTGGGCACAGCAGCCAGGCCAGCAACCAGTAGAAGTGCCCCAACCAGACCCCCCTAAGGCGGCTATAGCCATCGAAGTGGTGCTAGAACTCCCGAATGGGCACCCAGTCAAGGTGAAAGGGATGCTGGATTCAGGTAGCTCCTGTAATTTCTTCAGCAAAGACTTTGCATTAGAGCACCAGCTCCACTTATTGCCTTTGGATTTCCCCTTGCAAGTAACCACCATTGATGGCAGGGAGCTTCTAGGAGGGGAAGTGACACACCAGACCCCACCAATGAAAATGAGGGTGTCCAGGCACTCGGAGACCATCGCCTTTCACGTCGCCTCACTAGCAGGGCCTCCAATAATATTATGGATGAGCTGCCTAGCACATGATCCAGTGGTGGCGTGGCATCAGAGGACAGTCACCCTTGGGTCAGCCTACTGCCTGGAACACTGTCTAGGAGGGGAAACCCCAAGGATGAGCATAGCCAGGGTGGCTGGGATGGCGGTGGAGCGGAAGGGGGAGGTGCTGCCGCAATATGCTGATCTGCGGGAGGTCTTCAGCGAGAAGGAGGCAGATAGACTACCACCCCATAGGCCCTTTGACTGTCAAATCAACTTGCTCCCGGGGGCGCAGCTGCCGGTGGGTAAGCTGTATGCCATGTTGGACAGGGAGATGAAGGAGTTGCGGGAGTTTATTGACAAGAACCTGAAAAGAGGCTTCATAAGAGAATCAAAGGCAGTGGGAGGCAGTCCGGTGTTCTTTGTGGACAAAAAAGACACAAATAAACCCAGGCTCGTTGTGGACTTTAGGGCCGTCAATTTGGTGTCGGAGCCCGTGACCTTCCCAATGCCCAGGATCAACGACATTTTGACGAGAGTGAGGAAAGGAAGATTTTTTACCAAGCTGGACCTCAGGGGAGCATACAACTTGATCAGGATGAGGGAGGGGAATGAATGGAAGACCACAATGTTCACACCCCTAGGGGCATTTGAGTACTTAGTTATGCCTTTTGGATTACAGTCATGCTCCGCCTGTTTTCAAGCTTTCATGCACCACGTGTTGGGATCTCTGCTTTACAAGAACTGCGTAGCCTTCTTGGACGACGTCTTAATTTATTCGGACAACGACGAGCAACATGTCAGAGACGTCAGGGAAGTGTTACAACGATTGCAGAAGCACCAGTTGTGGGTCAAGCTAGAAAAATGTCAGTTTCACGCCAGAGAAGTCGAGTTTCTGGGCTACAAGTTATCTGACAAAGGCCTAGCGATGGACCCAAGCAAGGTGCAAGCAGTGTTGGAGTGGAAGGCTCCCAAAACACGGAAGGACGTGCAAAGCTTCCTAGGGTTCAGCAACTTCTACAGGAAGTTCATCAAGAACTTCGCCCACTTGACAGCACCTATCACGGATTGTCTCAGTAGCAAAAGGAAGTTCGTGTGGACAGAAGAAGCCCAGCAATCCTTTGAAAAACTGAAAAAGGTGTTCGCGTCGGAAGAGCAACTCCTGCACATAGATTTGGAGAAACCCATGAGGCTAGAGACCGACGCGTCCGACAGGGCCATCGGGGCTGTCCTCTTGCAGCCAGGGAGGAGCAAGCAGGAATGGAAACCGTGTGCCTTTTTCTCGAGGAAGCTGAGCAAGTCGGAGCAAAACTATACCGTGTATGACCGAGAACTGCTTGCGATCTACGCGGCCTTTCGTCGTTGGCGTCATCTACTGATAGGAGCGCAAGACCAAATCCAGGTTTGCACAGATCACAAGAACTTAGAGTACTGGTGGACTCCACGAGTACTCAACCAGAGACAGATTCGATGGGCACAGGAGTTCTCCAAGTTTTCTTTCGAAATCCGGTATGTGCCAGGAGAGGAAAACGTAAGAGCAGACGCTCTCTCCCGGAAGCCGGAGTACTTGGAAGGAGAGGGGCCGCCGGAGACACGACATGTGATCCCCGAGGACCGATGGGTGTGGGGGGGAACCTTGGTGGGGAAACGAGAACTGGCCGGGCTTACCAGAAGCGATGTGTTCGCACAAACTAAAATCCGGGAACTCCGAAACAGAAGAGGGGCCCAAGAAGGGTTTGAGGAGAAGGAAGGGGTGCTGTACTATAAAGAGGCACTGTATGTACCGGGGGAGACCCTGAGGGGAAAGGTACTCAAACAACTTCACGACAACCCCACAGCTGGGCACTTTGGACAGCACAAAACCATGATGCTGGTCACCAGGCAGTTCTGGTGGCCCAGAGTGAGGGAGGATGTACGGGAATATGTACGGGGGTGCGACCGCTGCCAAAGGGCAAAGGGCGAGCAGGCTGCCACCGCAGGATTACTGGAACCCTTACCCACACCGGGAAAACCCTGGGAGGTGGTGTCCATTGATTTTATGACCGATTTGCCCAAGTCCCGGGGAAAGACAGCGGTCATGGTAGCGGTCGACTTACTGACGAAAATGTGCCATTTTATAGCTTGCTCGCATGCGGTGACGGAGGAGGAGACAGCCCGGTTGTTTGTGGAGCACATTTTCAGGTTGCATGGCGCCCCCTTGAGGGTTATCTCCGACCGCGGGAAACAATTTAGTTCCCAGTTCTGGAGGAAGCTCATGAGCTTGCTGCAAGTCGAGGTGGGCTTCTCGACGGCGAGGCACCCAGAGACCAACGGGCAAGCGGAAAGAGCGAACAGTATACTCCAGCAATACCTACGCTGCTACGTCAGCGAGAGGCAGAACGATTGGGTAGAGAAACTAGCGCTGGCTGAATTTGCATACAATAACACTGAACACGTGTCCACGGGAATGAGCCCATTCATGGCCAATCATGGGTGTCATCCCAGGGCCTTCCCGGGGAGTGGGGAGGAAAACTGGAGCGTACCCGCGGCGGAGCAGTTTGTGGAAGAAATGGAGGCCCTGCACCAGCAACTTAACATGAACTTGGAGCGGGCCAAGGAAATTTACAAGAGGCAGACAGACAAGCACCACAGGGAAGGGGAGACCATACGGCTGCTAAACACGCCCCCCGGAGACACCTGGTTGGCTGCCTCCGGTAGGCGTGGGCACCAGCCAGGTGAGGAGGGGCGGGGGCTAAGGCCCCCGGCCAGGGGCGGAGCTCGGGCTCCCGCCCACAACCACTCCCCTCTCTTCCAGGGAGGAGAGTCTTTGTCCACCCAAGGGTTACCCTTCAAAGCGGGGTGCAAGAAGTTGCAGCCCAGACGGCTGGGGCCATTTGAGGTAACACAGCAGGTAAATCCCGTGGCATTTAAGCTCAAGTTGCCCGACAGCATGAAAATACACTCGGTGTTCCACAGGTCCCTACTCTCACCACACAGAGAGGGGCGGGAATTCCCGGGGCGAGAGGGAGAAGTCACCACACACCCGCAGGTAGAAGAAAGGGAACACCATCACTTGGCCACGGAAATACTCGATTCAAGGTGGCGAGGGCACCAGGTGGAGTACTTGGTGGCTTGGGAAGGGGAACCCGGGTCAGAAAACACGTGGGTTCCCGCGGAAGCTATTGATGACAGGTATCTGGTGGAAGTATTCCACCGCCAGTTCCCGGACAAGCCCAAACCCCTAGAGAGATTCTGGGAGGAGCAATTTGGAACCACAGATGACGAAGAGGGTTTTGAGGGGTTTTCTGACTCCGAGGGGGAGGGAGGAGAGGCTTTGGAGGAAGAAGAATCGGACTGGGAGGGCCACTCCGTTGGCAGGAATCAGAGCGGGTGGGAAGCGGGTTTCGAATCCACTGAGGATGGTGACAGTTCCTTCCGGGGGTTCCCTGCCTCTTCGGCCGAAGGAGGTGACGAAATTGGTTCCACAGGTCAGGCCGGGGGTGGAGGGGGTCCTGGAGGGGAGGTGGATGTCAGGGAACTGACATCAGAGTGAGAGGCGAAGGGGAGGCTCCCAGATGATGCTGGCGAAGGACCCAGCACCAGGGGGAGAAGCAGCTCGGTAGAGGGGGAAGGAAATCAGTGCAACACCAGGGATAAAGGGGGGCAGATGGGGGAAGCGGAGAGAGAGCTCCAGGACTCTTCACTGGACATCAGTGAGGAGAGCACAGGTCCTCCACTACCCACGCCCTCCCTGCGCAGAAGACTCCCGCACAGTGAGAGGAGGAGGAGACTGGGAGTCAAACAGCTTTTATGCTGGAAGAGGTTTAAGAAACGCCCACTGACAGATTCTGCTAGCGACTGAGGCAGCCGCGCGGAGATGGGCTGTGCAGTCAGAACGGTTTAACAAGGCAATTTAGCCTAGAGAGGCGGCAGCTTACGCACGAGTAACTCATACCCATTACAAAACCCTTCCAGGCATTTTCTGTGGGGCAGCTTACTAGTCTGCTTAGTATTCCAACTGCATAACTCAAATCTGGTCTGCTCCACAATGAAATGTATAATAAACTTCCAACTATTGAATGGTACATTTCAGGATTTACTGGTTCTGTGCATTCTCCTTCATTCTTGAAAAAAACCTATTTCCATTGGGGTTTTTACTCCCTTGCTATTTTGCATATTGTTTCTTTCAAGTAACTCCATTATTTTATCTTTTTGACTCAACAAAAAACTTCCATCGTTTGTCCTTTGAATTTCTAGACCGAGATAATTTTTTACTGGACCCAAATCTCTTACTTTAATTTCCTTTCTTAGTTGTTCTGCAAATTTTTCCACTTGCTTGTCATTTTTTGTAGAAAAAAGCAAATCATCAACATAAGACAAACATAATTCTTGTTTATCACCCTTTCCTTTAGTGTACAAGCAATTATCAGCTAAGCTTCTTTTAAAGCCAAGATTTTTTAAAGCATTATCAAGACACTCGTTCCAATTTCTAGCTGATTGTTTGAGCCCATAAATTGCTTTGTGTAACCTATATACAGTATTCTGTTCGCCTGCCTCAAAACCTGGTGCTTGAGTC
Source organism: Podarcis raffonei (assembly GCF_027172205.1). Lineage (NCBI taxonomy): Eukaryota > Metazoa > Chordata > Lepidosauria > Squamata > Lacertidae > Podarcis > Podarcis raffonei. The sequence goes on along the minus strand of NC_070620.1, from coordinate 13,625,225 downwards.
ATAAAAATTTCTTCGTGCAGATTTGCGTTAAGATAAGCTGTTTCAATATCAAAATGATTTACCTTAAACCCATGTTCTGCTGCAAGAGCTAGCAATAAACGTACACTTTTGCTCCTTGCAGTAGGAGAAAAGGTATCATCAAAACTTTCACCTTTTCTTTGCGTAAAGCCTCGTGCTACCAGCCTAGCTTTGTACTTAACACTACCATCTGCCAAGTGTTTTATTTTATACACCCATCTACAGTCCACTGCCTTTTTTCCTTCTGGCAATGGCTCAATAGTAAACACATTATGTTCTGCCAAAGATTTCATTTCTGCTCTCATTGCATTTTTCCACATTACAATTTCCTGGTATGGTAACTTTAAAACATCCTCATAATCATGAGGTTCTTTCTTCACATCAACAGTTTTAACTTCTTGTATAGTAAACCTTTCTGGAGATACCCCCTTATTGCTTCTTTGTGATCTTCTAACTTGAACACTCTCCCCCTCTGAACTATCTTCCCCTTCTGATTCATCTTGCTCAGGAGAAATTGGTTCAGCTTTAGGAGATTGTGTACTGGAACCCTCATCCCCTGATTCCTCATCACTATCACTTTCAGAACTTTCTTTAATTTGTGGCTTTTCTTCCTCAGATTTCACAAATTTATCTGTATCATCTGAAGATAAAACAACTTCTGAATTTCCATGTAAACGAGCCCAACCATCTTGCTCACAAAACTCTGCATGTCTTGATATCACAACTCTGCCACGCCCCAGTGCAAAACGATACCCTTTTGACCAACTTTGATAGCCAACAAACCTAAGTTTCTTTGCCTTGGGATCTCCTTTCCTTCTCTGTCCTTTTGGGATGTGAACCCAAGCCCAACAACCAAAAGTTTTAACATGGTCCAAAAAAGGTTTTTTTTCCATAAAGCAAAAACTGAGGGGTATTGTTTATGGTAGAATGAAACAATCTGTTCTGTATGTAATTAGCACAGAGAATTGCTCCCCCCCCAAACTTCCTGGATAAGCCAGAATCACATAACATAGAATCTAGCATTGTTTGCAAAGACCTTATCTTGCGTTCTGCAACTGAATTTTCTTCTGGTGAAAAAGGACACGATTTATGGTGACTAATACCATGCTTTTTCAACCATACCTGGAGGGCTTCAGACATGAACTCGCCTCCACGGTCACTCTGCAATTGGGTAACTTTGTAGGGCAACTGCCTTTCTATATAGTTGACCCAATTTTTAATCAGTTGACCAGTTACTTTACTTTAATTTATTTACGGCTAATAGCCCATAAAATATGTACAAACATAAAAACACAGAGACATAAAAACCGATATATCCGACAACAGAAGGTGAACACCACGATGCAAGGGTGGGCCATTGAGCAGAGCCAAATGACAGCTTGGGGCCAGGAGAGCTCCAAGGGACGGATCACAGAAAAAGGAAAACTGAAGACGAAATCCGACATGCACTCTCATCATAACAGTCCGATTAGTTTTGATGTTGTTGTTGTTTTCTGGTGGTTTTTGAGTGTGAGATAACCGCATTCAGGAATCTCGCCACCTGCAGAGTTACAGAAGGATCTGTATCCTGCAAAAGCAGTGCGGCGTGTGACTCAACAGGCCTGCCAACCAAGCGCAGTAAAGCAGGACCCAGGAATTTAGTCCTGGCTATGCTATGTAGGGGACAGTTGAACATTATATGTGAAAGAGATTCAACAGTTTCCCCGTCACACACGCATAGCGGAGACACCAAACCCTTGGAAAATCTGTGGCTCAGCTGGTTCGATGGAAGGACATTGAACCTTGCCCGAATAAATGCAAGTCGGTGTGGTACTGATGAAAGAGATGACATGTATGATGGAAGGCCAAGTGGTGGGGTTATTCCGTGATACCTGGGGGAGCAGACACCCCCACCCCTGGCGAGGCTGTGTTGATTTTCAATGTCCGCTAATCTTTGCTCAATAAGGCTTTTGGCTGAGCGTAAGTTCATCTTTAAGGAGTCCGCTGGGGAAATTCCGATGCTCAGAAGTTTGGCATGGATTTTTCCTACCCACGGGTTGACAAAGACGTCCCGCCAGAGGCACTGAAAAAGGTAATGGTCGGGAAGCCTATGCCAGCTGGACAGCCAATAGCCAAAGACTCGCTTCCAGATGACAGTCTCCAATGATGCAATCCTTAACTCCAGACGTATGGCTGCGTTGCTCACACACATGGGGAGTTTCAGAAGGCGACGGAGAAACTGATTCTGCAATGTCCCCAGCGATGTTAAATTGGACTCTGGGGCCCAGAGCGGGGCAGCATAACAGAGGGTGGAGACCACTTTTGCGTGGTATACCTTCAATGCAGAAGGGATGTGAGAGGCGCACACCTCTATTTATTGGGACCTCGTTGGATAGGTTTCCCGCCGGTGTGAGTCTCACTCTAGCCGACGACCCATGATGTAATTGGGTTATAAGCCATAACAGCCTTCTATCTATGCCCCATCTCTCTAATTTCTTCCATAGGCAGTTTCTTGGGATACTGTCGAAGGCAGCCTTTAGGTCTATAAAAGCGACACATAGGCGTCCCCGACTCGGGGCAGAATATTTTCTGGCAAGATGATACATGATTACCATATGGTCAGAGGTCGAATAATTGTTCCTAAAGCCCGCTTGCTCATAGCCAATCAAATTTGAGTCGTTTGCCCAATGGGACAGCTTAGACAGCAAAAATTTTGCATAGATTTTCCCGATGATAGACAAAAGGCTGATGTTCCGATAGTTCTCCGGGTCAGCAGGGGGACCCTTTTTATGGACTGGCACGATCACGGCCTCCTTCCATGACCTAGGGATAAGCCCCGTAGAATTAATTGCATCAAAGACTTTGGCCAGAATTTCAGCCCACCACCTCGGTTGCGCAACAATAGCCTCAGCAGGGACTAGATCCGGCCCGGGGGCTTTGCCCATTTTCAGATCTAATATCAAGTCCATTATCAGGTCTGGGTCGGTGGAGGGCCACAAAGGTAGATGGTCGGCTCGGAATTCCGTGGGTGAGTTGGATTCCTCTGCCAAGGAGAAATATTTACTCAAGAATTGTTCCCATGTGGGCGCAGGGATAATCGTCAGTGGGTACTTCCTTCCTCTTTTGTTTATCAGAGCCCAAAATTCCTGTGGTCTGCGGGATCTCGAGGCCGCAATCAAGGCTCGCCAACGCTTTTGATGCCACTCGCGTTTGGCCAGCTTTAAAGTCTGTTTGTATGCTCTTTTGGCTTGTAAATAGGAGGATGGTAGAGCCTGGGCATTAGAGTTTTTGTATTCATTATAGATGGAACGAAGAAGGGATCTTGCTTGTTTGCAAGAGGTGTTAAACCAAGGGGCCCCAGCACTGCAATACGCCACTTTCGCCTTTTGAGGAGGTGATGTAAAAAAAGTGGTAAGGTTTGTTATAAGAAGGTTAAAAAATTTCAAAACCGAATTGGAATCTTGTAAATCAGTAGTTATTTGAGGTAAGTAGGCAGTGATTTCCCTATGGAAAAAAACCTGGTATTTTTGGGCCACAGCCTCCGACCATTTGATCCCTCTTATTTTGATCGATGATGAGGTTTCCAGAAGGACTGAGTGTTTATTGTCGTTCTGGCACCGGAACAATGACAAAGTGGTCACTATTGGGAGGTGATCACTGAAATGTTGGTTTTCAACTTGGAAGGAAAGTACATTAACGGCCAGATTTGCGGAGATCAAGAAGTAATCGATAACACTGTTAGATGTTAGTCCCAGGTGAGTGAACTCCCCCGGTATATCGGGGGGGAAGGTGCCGTTCAAAAATACTAGATTCAAGCGAATGGCCATTTGGTAAAGGGTCACTCCTGCTTTGTTTACTCTGTTGTCCTTTGAAGTTCTAATTCTGGCATGTTCCAAGTCAAAATTGTCCAAACATGGGGGAGTCCACCATTTGGACTTGGTTAGTAGGTCCCAATTTGTGGCAATACGAGCATTAAAGTCTCCCCCAATTAAGGAGTACGAGTTAGGGCATTTGGTATGACATGACAGTAGGTGATTTTCAAATGATTCCCATCTCCAATCAAGATCAGGCGCTGAGCCTTCGGGGGGGAGATAAACATTAGTAATTAGTAATGAGGACTTCCCTTCTGTGATCAGTCCAGATAGAGCAAAAGGCGGGGAAGCCCGTACCAGAGTGAATTTGGCGCGAAGTTGGAGTGAGATCCCAATCAAAAGACCCCCTTTGGGGCGTCCACCTTTCAAAGAAGGGGAGGCCGGAAGTGTTAGAAGATCAAAGCCGTCTATGGTAATCTCTTCCTCATCCCATGTTTCTTGGAATAGAATGATTTTAAATGAATTTATGTACTTCCTGAATTCGGGGTCTGATTTTTTGGTTCTCCAACCAGCAATGTTCCAGCTAAGTATTGATAATGTCGGGTCCTTGTGCTGTCCCGGTAATTGTCACTTTGAGTTGTTTAATGGGTTCTTGGGGGTAGAATGAGGACCCATAAGGAAATCGGTAATTTTAGTTTGTGCGGATAAGGTCTTCTTCTGTGTTAATTGTATCGATGATTTGGTAACATTAACAGACAGGAAGGGCTTTGCCGGGAAGGAAGAATCAGGCAAAGTTGGTGAGGTCGGATGCAGTTCATTGAGGTGAGTAGTAACAAGTCTTTGATGGGCTACACTGGTAGATCCGTCAGAGTTATCAGTCTTAACCAGGGTAGCGCTCAGAGGTGTTCCAGCCATCACTTGTAGTTGCTGCGCAGATGGAGAAGAATTATCACGCAGATGTATTAAGGGACATGAACATGAGGATGGTGCATGCATAGTCATTTCCTGGTGATCTTCAGACAGGGTAGATTCTAGCTCAGGCATTGAGGCAAAGGAGTCATCAACTTCCATATTTTGATTGGGCATAAGGTCTGAGACGGGAGTATTGAGTTTATCGACTTCCTCCACGGTAGAATGGTGCTGTTGGTCAACAGGTGACTGCTGATTCAGATCAGTAGGGGGTAACAAGGTAGCAGGTTGAGAAATTATCAAGGCATTTGATGGAGATGCCGTGTGGGACGTGGAGCGCCTGCTCTCCTCTCTCATCGGTATAGAGGGGTCCCCTTGTGATAGGAGTCTTTGTTTGAGTAGATCCAATCTATTGAGAATAGCCTGCTGTTCTTCTGAAGGGAGTTTTCCATAAGAGGAGATAAGATTTCTCTCTTCAGGGATATTCCAATCTCCGCTTGCAATTGGATCATTCCTCAACGTAGCTAGATGGGCACTTGGGGTCGCAGGTGGAACAGGGGATACCCGGCTAGGTGTTTTTCCCGTTATTATAGGAACAGAAGAGGGAAACGAGCGTTCATTGCCAGTTAAGATGTTGGCAAAAAGAGGTTTAACACTCGTGTCTTTAAAGACTCTTGTTGTTACAATCTCCCAGGGTGCCAGCCGGTCTTTTTGTCTTGCAAGAAGATGTGGGATCCTTGCAGACTGGAAGGAGAGCATAAATTTCCTTGGCCAGGGCGTGGCATTTAGGGGTGCTACAGATATAAGATCTATCTGGAAAAAAGGAATATTTAACAAATCACGTAGGTACCCTTTAGCCATCCTCAGGTTATTCCACCTAAGACTGGGGGCGTCACGGGAAAAAATGGATAAACATATTTTATTAGGTTGAAAAATCAAAGATTGCTTATTCCTTTGGAGCAGTGGCAGCCTGCATCTTAGGCCCTTAAGGAGAGATTTCTGATCAAGTTGTCTCTTTAAGGCACTTACAAGCTGCACAGGAGATTGATGCAAATTAGATAGCTCAGTTGAGGAAGGTAGATGAGCCAGAAGGGCCCGTGAAAGTTTGTTCAATGACAAAGAAATCCCCTCCAATTCCTTGAAAATGAAGCTTAAAGTCCTGATTACCAGTTGTATTTGATCAGGTACTAATTCATGGGCAATTTGCCCTAATGCTTCCCGTTTCGGTGACGGAGGGGTAATTAAGGTGTCAGGGAGGAGGGCTTCCCTATGGCTTCCATCTCCCGCTGGATCAGCTAGCTTTTCCAACTCTCCTTGATCATACAGAGGCCAGAAGCGGTTGTATGTTTCGACCGCAGGAACAATTACTTGCTCCGTTTTGCTGTTATTGTTAGTAGATGGTGGGGGAGGTTCAAGCTTTGACTGCTTTACTCTTGGAGGTGAACAACCTTTCTCAGCAGATCTTGGTCGCTTGCCATGACCCATTTGCCGCTGTCTCACTAACTACGGTGGTTCAAAGTAGAGGAAAACGGAGATAAAAGAGAACTTATCTTTTTTGGACGCAACTCCTCTGCTACTCCTCCTCCACTGCTCAACGTAACTCAGTCTTCAAGGCGGCGTTACTAATCAGCAGAAGGTTTGAATATCCTTGTTGATACGTATATTGGCCAACCATAGAAGTAAAACGATTAAAACTTCTAACAAAGGTAAAATGATTTAAAAGTCTAATAAAAACAGCTAAAAAGACGGCTGTAAAAAGCTATAAAAGGCTATAAAAGGTTTGTAATCCGGAGGGTTAATGAAGGAGAAGTTGTTACAGCCGCCATCTTCGGGCTCCTCCCCCAGTTGACCAGTTTTACTTTTGTGTTTTAACAAATATACCCAAGTATACTGGCTATAATCATCCACAAGAACCAGAAAAAACTTTGCTCCTCCTTCAGATTCTGTAAATGGCCCACAAAGGTCTGAGTGTACTAAAGCAAATGGCTCCTTGCTAATTCTATTACTTTCAGGATATGACCCTCGCTTACTTTTAGACTCCTTGCAGGTATTGCAGTCCAGAAAAACTGAACATTTTTTCATTTTAATTCCCTTAATTCTGGCATTTTTGCAATACTGCGGAAATTGGCATGCCCCAAACGACGATGCCACAGATGCTGGCATTCATCATGCAAGGTTCTATTACAGGCTTTAACACATGCCCCAGAGTCACTTATTAGCTCGTCTTTCAAAACAAACAAACCATTTTTTAGTGACGCTGTAACCACTTTTCCAGCTTTCTCTATTTTACAGCCTGAACTAGAGAAGGTTACCTTAAACCCCTGCTTAACAAGACTTGTAACTGAAAGCAAATTATTTTCTAAACTTGGTATACATAAAACATTGGTAAATTTGGTGCTTAAACAGTTAATATCCACACTACCCTCTCCAGCTGACTCATGCACTGTTCCGTCAGCTAGTACTACATTTACAGATTTACAAGGTTGCTTTTCTACAAGGGCTTGTGCAGACTTAACAAAAATGTTTCTCGCTGCCGAGTCTAAAATTGAGTCCTGTCCAACGTCGTGACTGGTGCCTCGAACTGCGGCAGAAACATACTGGACTGGACTCTTCCTGTCTCCTCGCTTCCCAGTAAACGCAGGCTGCCCTTTTCTTGTGTTTTCTCTCACAGACACAGTGCACTGCCATACTAAATGCTTGGTTGACCCACAACGATAGCATCTTCTGACTGTGAAAGCTGCTTCCTCTGCGTGGTCAACAACTTCTTTAGGTTGCCGCCCCTCGTCAGTTGCATATCTTTTACTGGACTGCTTCCCATTTCCGGAGTTATGGCGAGGGGTTGTCACCTTCCTCTCATGGCGTCTTTCCTCCTCATCAAGCAAACACCCGGTTAAGAAATGCATTGTTGTTATTTTTTGTTGTTTTTTTTTTAAATGATTTTTATTAGGTTTTCCAAAAACGAAAAAACTAAAGGGGGAAAAAACATAAAAGTGCAATACATAAAAAACTTAAATAAAACATTCTTTACAACTATACATATTGTCAACTTATCTACTTGCGTTATATCACGCCTCAACTTCCCTCCTTCCCAGTTTCGGTTTTCTTATTGTTTCTTATCTTTTGCAGTTTCTTCATATTCATATATATATATATATATATATATATATATATATATATATAATCGCAAGAGTTAAACTAACCCTGCTGTAGTCCTTAAGCTTCTACAATTGGTTTCTATATATATGACATATTTACTCCATTCCTCTACAAACTTTGATCCTTTTTGGTTTCTAATCCTGTGTGTCATTTTCACTAATTCCGTATATTCAAATAGTTTTACTTGCCATTCCCTGACAGTTGGAATTTCTGGTGTCTTCCATTTTTGAGCTACTAAAACCCTAGCTGCCACCGTTGCGTACTGAAATAGTCTATGATCGGCTTTTTTTATTTCTTCTCCTATTATGCCTAATAAAAATGCCTCCGGCCTTTTTGGAAAGGTATACCCACAAATTTTCTTTAATTCATTATATATTAGTTCCCAGAATCTTTTCATTCTCTCGCATGTCCACCACATATGATATAAGTCTCCTTCTTTGCTTTTACATTTCCAACAAGCCTTGTCTCCCGTTTTATACATTTTTACTAATTTAACTGGTGTAACATAGCACCTGTACATCATTTTTTCTAGGTTCTCCCTTAGTGTGGAACATGCCGTAAATTTCATTCCCTTATTCCATAAATTCACCCATTTATCATAATCTATATTATAACCCAGGTCAATTGCCCACTTTACCATCACCTCCTTGATTTCCTCATCTTTGGTGTCCCATTCCAGTAAAACATTATACATCTTTGATAAGAGTTTTGTTTTCCCTTCCAAAATTTCTGTTTGATATTTAGATTTTTTCTCACTAAATCCTAATTTTTTATCTTCGTTCCATTGCGCATTTACTTGATGATATTGTATCCACCCTGTCAAATTATTTTTTAATTCCCCATATGTTTTAATTTTCCAGCCTCTCTCTGTTTTTACTAAAATTTCCTCATAAATTAATCTTTTTCCTTCCATATTCGATTTTTTTATTGTTAGTATATCTATCGGTGAGAGCCACCAGGGTGTTTTCCTTTCTAATAATTTTTTATTTCCCCCCCCCCCAAACTTTGTATAAGGCACCTCTAAAGATATGATTCAAGAAACCTTTATGAACCTTAACCTTATTGAGCCATAAATAAGAATGCCAGCCATATCTGTTGTTGAAACCTTCTAAGTCCAATAAATCCGTATTTTCTAACATGATCCATTCTTTGATCCAACATAAACAGGATGCTTCATAATACAATTTTAGATTTGGAACTGCGAATCCCCCTCTTTCTTTCCAATCTGTTAACAGTTGAAATTTGATTCTTGGCCTCTTTCCCTGCCAGCTGAATTTTGATAGTGTTTTTTGCCAATCTTTAAATTGTGTTACTCCCTTAATTACTGGAATTGTTTGAAAAAGAAACAGCATCTTCGGGACTACGTTCATTTTAATTGCAGCCATTCTCCCAGACCATGACAATTTTAATCTGTTCCATGTATCCAGATCTCTTTTGATTTCTTTCCATATTATATTATAGTTATCACTAATTAAATTGCTATTTCTCATTGTTAATTTGATCCCTAAATATTTCACCTTTTTCACTGCTTTGATTCCATATTTTTGTTCCAATTGTTCTATCACATTCCTCTCCAAATTTTTGACCATCATTTTTGTCTTTGTTCTATTTACTTTAAATCCTGATAATTTACCAAATTCTTCTAATTCTTGTAATGCTTTACCAACCGTAATTTGTGGTTCTTCTAATGTAAGTACCAAATCATCCGCATATGCTTTCAGCTTAAATTCCTTTTTTCCAATTTTGATTCCTCGAATTTCCGGTGTCTTCCTTATCTTGTTTGCTATCACCTCTAGAACCATTATGAATAGCAGGGGGGATAGAGGGCACCCTTGTCTCGTTCCTTTTGTAATTTCGAATGACTCTGTCAGATTGTTATTAATAATTAATTTGGCTATTTGTTTAGAATATATAGCCTTTATACCTTTCATAAATGTTCCCTCTATCCCCATTGCTTCCATGCTTTTTAATAGAAACTGCCACAACTCATTATCAAACGCCTTTTCTGCATCAATAAAAATTAGCACAGCTGGTATTTCATTTTCAACTTCCAGGTATTCTATGATGTTTACAATGTGTCTTATATTCTCTTTAAGTTGTCTGTTTGGCAGAAACCCAGCTTGATCTTTATGAATATAGAAAATTGGGTTTGTAGCATTTGAATTGCTTGTTTATTCTGATCGTCTTTGGGTTTTGCTATTAATTTCTTTTCTCACTCTTCCAATTGTGCCAGGACTTCTTTTTTCTTTTCTCTTAACCTTCTTCTATAGTTATTTTGTTGAATCAAGAAGTCTCTCATAACTGCCTTGCTTGCATCCCAGACAGCTTCCAAATTTGTCTCATTGTTTAAATTCCATTTAAAATATTATTTCAGGGTTTCTTTGGCTTTATCAATAACTTCTGAATTCTCAAAAAGATTTTTGTTCATCCTCCATCTATATGTGCCTTGAACATTACTTTTCACCTCTAAAATTATGGGATTGTGATCTGATAGAGTTCTTGGTAATATTTCACATTTCAATGTTCTTGGAGTTAGTTGAGAGCCAGCGTGGTGTAGTGGTTAAGAGCGGTAGTCTCGTAATCTGGGGAACCAGGTTCGCGTCTCCACTCCTCCACATGCAGCTGCTGAGTGACCTTGGGCCAGTCACACTTCTTTGAAGTCTCTCTTTTTCCCCCCAATAATTTTTATTAAGTTTCCATTTGCCAAATTAAACATATCATACCAATTAGTCCAAATTATATCAATACACATCATAAAGTCCAAATTAAAATTTTTTTGTGGGGGGTACCCATGCTTCTCGATCATCAGGAATCCAAACATCCAAATTCGTGCTGCTTTTCCTCATTGCAATGATGTATCCAGTCCCATCTTCTCATCTTTGTCATTATTCATTTTCCTTTTCTGTCACCTGAGTTTTCTCCACAAGTGGATTGAAAGAAACAGTCTTATTTTGTCTCTGTGTGGGTTTTGTAATGCTCTCTCGTACGTCTCTCACAAAAATCCAACAATCAAGTTTACAAGTTTTCGAGCAGACACGCCATCGTGTCATTACGATGAAATATAACCTAAATGTCCACTTGTTTACTTTCCAGACCCGCTGCCCCATAGTCTTCCAGGAGGATAACAGCCCTTTCAGATTTACGATTCCAGCCTGATATCCAAACGGCTCTTCCTCCCTAGACCATCCCTCTTGCAGCCAAGGTCTGCCTACGCATCAAAACATTTCTTGCTGCGTCACTGAGAGAGACTCACTTCTTTCCAAATCTTTCACAAACATATTATTTTTCCCACACAGTTCATTTTCTCTCCCACTTGCAAACTGGTCGTCGAGACGGTTTTTTAAGGGGGAGGGTTATTGTATACTCACATAAAAATAAAATAAAAAAGTCTCCCCCCCTTCGTACCGTTCCACATACCAATATGTCGGCAGTCCTCTGATATTATCTCTGTTCCTTCCGTCCTTCCGTCCCGGTCTTCTTCTCTCAGTGGTAAAATTATTAGCAGATAAAAGCATTCCTGACTTCTCTTGAAGCGTGTGCGTTTATTTTCCAATTATTTTCTTCTTTTTAATCATTTTTCGCAACCAGGCTCGCTCCTGAAAGTAGCTGGCAGGGAGCTCCGAGCCTGCCCGAGGGCTTTCCGCCTAGTGCCTCTCATCCCCTCCTTCATCCGAACTCAGGGGTGATTTATGGCAACAGCAGGCGAGGCAGCGCCTTTTCAATTCCCTGAAAAGACGAAGGGAGGCTCATATACTCCCCATATTCAGCCTCTAATTACCTCGTGCAAGCTGGACAAGATGTTATAGCAGCCATCTTTCAAGGCGCCCCTAGCGGTCCCCCTGACTTCTTTGAAGTCTCTCAGCCCCACTCACCTCACAGAGTGTTTGTTGTGGGGGAGGAAGGGAAAGGAGAATGTTAGCCGCTTTGAGACTCCTTAAAGGGAGTGAAAGGCGGGATATCAAATCCAAACTCTTCTTCTTCTTGTCTCGAGATCCATATTTGGTCTATCCTTCCCCAGCTTTTCTGAGGTTCCGAATAAAAGGTGAATTGTTTCGTGGTTGGATGTCTAAGCCTCCAGACATCTGTCAGTTCCAAGTTCTCCACAAGATTGAATAAAGTCTTAGGTAATTTACCCTGCATTGTTAACTGGCTTTCTGGAATTGCCTCCAGAGTCATCACTAAATTATCCCATGACTCAGGAGGTGAAGACAGCACAATATAAACCTTTCTCTGCTCAGAAAAATGTTCCCCAAATTCATTCAACTGTGAAAATAAATCACACATTCACCCTCACTTAGTCTGGCTCGGTACAGAGCTCTCATTAGAGTAATTTTGCTGCCAGCAGTGTCTCTAATGTGTATCTCTCTCAGCGCTTTTCAAATCTCACTTGCTGTTTCAAGGTCTCACACATGAGATAACTGAGACTTCTCTAAACTCAAAATTAAATTGGCATAGGCTTTGTCCTCCAGTCTTTGGTCTGCTTCATCTACTTCTTCATCCTCATCTTTTACAGGAGGGTTAACAATTAACAGTCCAACATTGTTCTTTCTTTAAAAATGCCTGCATCTGTAAACTCCATGACATATAATTGGACTCTCCCAGATTCTCTACTGTAAAACATGAAGCTCCCCCTTGAGCTCCAGCTCCAAGTCCAGCCATGGCTCCACCCAGCTTTCAGCTTTCCACTCAGTCTTTACTCACACGTGGCTTGAAGAATTGTTCGGCTCCTGGTCTCAAACAGACACTCCCTGCCAACGCCTTCACACAGCCAGCTGCTTGAGAAACACTGAGTCACTTCCAGTCTCTGGGTTCTTTTCACACTCTGTCTCTGCCCACTCAGGACTGGGCCCATAGCCTGTTAGAGGGGGATTTTCCACTGGTGGCAGATGACAGAAGACTGTGACACCATGAGACCGGTGTAAAACCA